>NC_053139.1:22339918-22667144 GCF_016808335.1 Panicum virgatum
TTTTTTAATTTTTTTTACAATTTCCTAGGAATTTTCAAAGTTCAGATTCAAAAGGATTTGAACTTTTGTAGAAAGGACCCAGAGAAGATTTAAATCCAAGCAATATGGTCCTTGGCTGAGGTCAAAGGTGGGGAGGGGGTTTGACCGGCCAGATTCCGGTGAAGGGGGGTCGCCGGTGGCGAGGTCCAAGGGGCCAGGGAGCACAAGGGGCTCGAGGCGCACCTGTTGGTGTGCTTGAGTGGGACGCGGGATGGCCGGAGGGGGCTCGTCGGTGAAGAGCAGAGCGCAGCGGCGGGGGTGCTCGACGGCGGCGGTGCTCCGGCAGGGAAACGACAACGCGAAGTGGTGGGTTAGCTTCACGGGATCAAGGCGAAGCTAGCAAGGAGGTTGTGGTGGTCGGAGGGGTGCTATGGCGGCGGGTCGACAGTGGGCAGAGCTCGCCGGAGTTGAGAGAGGGTGTGGCAGTGGAGGAATGCCGGTGATAGGATTTGTGCAAATTTCATGTTGTGCAAATTTGCACTAGATCAGTTTTTCAAGATCTACAACTTTCATGTTGTGCAAATTTTCACTAGATCAAAGGATTTGAAGTTATTTTCAAAAATTCAAGTGAACTCTAATTAATTAAGGAAAAAATACTTTTTGATTGGAAAATCACAACAAAATTAGACTAAATTGCAATAAAGCTACCAAAGTAATGATTACTAGCACATTTGCAAGAAAGCCCTTTACAAAGTTGAAATTACTCCCTAAGTCATGACTTTTTGCAAAAAGGGACTTGTAATTTTTCATAATTACTAAAATACCCGTGATTTTACACTGAAAATTTTTAGCGATCAAACAAGAATAAACACAACATTCACACATTATCTTATGTTTTAACTGTTAGACACCTGAGGTGTCACAGAAGTTTTCATTACTTATTCTGTCACGAGTTTTTTTATTCTTAAATCTAAATGGAGAGATTTAAATTCAAGACTCGGGGGCTGCATGATATGTGCATTAAAGATTTATTTTTCAATTTTTTTGGAAAATAATGAAGGGAAAAAACTGAAGTGATCCTCAGCCTGATTCTACGATTCAACCTAAGGCTCGGGGGCTACTCCATATGGAGCGCAAGTACTTTGCGCACCATATATGATCAAAATTTCAGGGCTTGAGCACCTCTAATCCTCGGAGCAACCGGAAGAACTTGAAGGACTACTCGATGTATCTGAAGGAAGGCCCAAAAGCAACCAGAAGGATGCTCTGACTACTTGAAGTACTCGAAGATGCCCAGCCAAGTACTCGACGCCTGCAGGATTCGGCTACGAAGAGCTCGGGGGCTTGTCAGACCCGGGGCAACAAGACTGCGTATAGGCATAGAATGTTCTAGAGTAAGGGATAGCTCATGGATATATCTTACCTCTCTTGTAACTACCCGGATAGGCGTAGAACTAGCTATAGTACAAAGAAAACTACCTGATCGTGCTGTAGTAGGACTCCAACTGTACTCGGCTAGGACTTTCCATGTAAACCTGTCCCCTCGGATATATAAGGGCGGGCAGATACCCCCTCGAAACACATCAGCACCTAAGACAATACAAACAACCACACAAGACGTAGGGTATTACGCAACTCGCGGCCCGAACCTTTCTAAATCTTTGTGTTCCTTGCACCATTGAGTTCCAGAGCAGTCGATCCCTACCTACAAACCTTACTGCTAAGGGTATCCCTGAGCAGGCTTGGCGGTAAACACCGACAGCTAGTGACTGTTGGAAAAGACTGGGCCCACTAGCCGTTGGCAGGGGGCCGGTCGACCCTAGGGTTCGGCCGAACCCTAGGTGGGCCATCCTGATGACAGCCAGGGCCCACTGCCCTTCTAACGGTCATAAACTTTTTAAACTTTGGTGCCGGCCAAACTTTGCTTCGAAAAGATGTTCAAATTTATTTTTCAAAGGATTTTCATGCTCGGAAATATTTTTGGATTTTTTTGTGAAAAAATGAAAAAAGTTCTAGAAAAGTTTCTAGCAAGCAAGGGTGTTTTGAAAATTCAAATATGCAGTGGGAAAAATCGAAAAAGTCGAAAAAAGTGAAATGGTGAAAAGTAAATATGAGATACGTACCGATGCACCTTCGGCAAGGGCTCGTCGTTTTGAGTCTAACGAGCGGGACCTTTCTCCTGCTATGATTACCACTGGTCGGCTCGTCCTGGAGAATTGGACGAGGATGAGCTTGCGACCTTACGCCACATTTTCTTTGCACGTCTTCTCTTGGATCGTGTGGTCGTTGGTCTTGATGGTGGGGATTCTGGTGCATCCCAGAGTGTCTGCTCTTTGTCATCCTGTCAATTCAGGATGCGCTGCTCTTCCCTTTGGTTGAATCTGAAAAACATGTCCTCCTTTCCGACACGGAAGCGGATTTCTCCTCTTCCTACATCTATCCTTGCTCTGGTGGCCCTCAGGAATGGTCGCCCAAGGATGATCTCGATTCCGAGGTCGCCTTCTATATCCATGACCACAAAGTCTGCAAGAACGAAGGAGTCTCACTCGCAGACTAGGACATTCTTGGCTATCCCCTCGAGATACTGGATTGTAGAGTCTATGAGCTGCACACACATATATGTTGGGGAGCGAGCAGGGTATAAGAGTTTCTTGTATATTACCATGGGCATAATGTTGACACTGGCCCCCAGGTCGCAGAGTGCATGTTCATAGTATTGATCGAAGATTGAGCAGCTGATCATTGGGACCCCTAGATCTTCTTGAATTACTGCTACCAGGCCATCCCAGGTGTCATTCTTCGGGGGATTGTACCTGCCTGCATGGTTAGTGCGAGGAGTCTGCCAGGGAAGGTTGCCCCACCCGGTAGACACCAAATTTGCAGTTTCAATGGGAGATTCGGGTTGCCCCGAAATCTTCCTGGACTCAGAGACAGGAACAGTAGCAACGATTTGTGCCAGTTGTGTTTCTATCATTTTATTGAAACTTTGTTGATTTTTTAGAGTTTGCCTCCACTCATCCGTATCTCCAATTTATCTAAACTCTCCCTCCCCATCATTCCGTTGTCGTCTCCAAAATCAAAATGTGGACGCTCTCTATAGTCCCGTTGTCGGAGCTAATCTCATGTTAGATGAGTTTGCCTTAGCTTTTCTAGGCAATTACAAACTCACTCCGACAGACAGACAGCTCAGGAGACCTTCAGGTTCTCTTACGAGCAGCTACAGGATAATCACCGATGTGCCATTATGGCACAATGATGTTAAAATCCGTCTGAACTTCCATATCTTCAAAGATCTCAACTTTGACTTCTTGATAGGACATCCCCTTAAAGCTCTCTTTTCGGATGTTCCCAAGGACGGATGTTTAAACATCAAGTTAGGGAAGGACACGTTCCACATCCCCGTGGATCGAGCATTCACATGCTCAGTGGAAGATCTCCCTATTCTAGAGCCAATCGAGGAAATAATGGCCACTTCCACCTTCGAGTTTGTTGACTTGGGCCTTGAAGAGGATATTGAGGAAATGCCGGAAGAAGTCAGCGATGCAGAAGAAGAATCCGGTGAAACTTCTGAACTGCTCGCGACTGAGAAGCCATCATCACCTCCGATTGAGCTAAAGCCTTTACCTTCAGGGCTTAGATACGCCTTTCTGAATAGCGATGTAGAGTCTCCCATGATCATCAGCGACAAACTCTCAGAAGAGGAGACGAATAAGCTCACCGCTGTTTTAGAGAAGCATCGATCAGTCTTAGGCTATACCCTACAAGACCTCAAGGGCATAAGTCCTACCCTCTACACCCACCGAATCCCATTGGATCCCGCAATAGCACCTTCTAGGGAACCCCAAAGAAGGTTGAACAATGCTATGAGGGAGGTGGTAAAGAAAGAGGTTCTTAAACTCCTAGATGCTGGAATTATCTATCTTGTTCCGCATAGTGAGTGGGCAAGCCCAGTCCAAGTTGTGCCCAAGAAAGGAGGCATGACGGTAATGGAAAATAGCAAGAACGAGCTAATTCCCCAACGAACCGTCACGGGATGGAGGATGTGTATAGATTACAGGAAACTCAACAAGGCCACTAAGAAGGATCACTACCCACTACCTTTCATGGATGAGATGTTGGAGCGGTTGGCGAAGCACTCCTACTTCTGTTTCCTTGATGGTTATTCTGGTTACCATCAAATACCCATCCATCCCGAAGATCAGAGCAAGACCACATTCACATGCCCCTATGGAACATATGCCTACCGACGAATGCCGTTTGGGTTATGTAACGCACCCGCGTCATTCCAAAGATGCATGATGTCCATTTTCTCTGACATGATCGAAGAAATTATGAAAGCTTTCATGGACGACTTCTCGGTCTATGGGACGACCTTCGATCATTGTCTAGAAAATTTAGACAGAGTCTTGCAGAGATGCAAGAGAAGGACCTGATCCTCAACTGGGAGAAATGTCAGTTCATGGTCCGTGAAGGCATCGTTTTAGGACACTTAGTGTCCGAAAGAGGGATAGAGGTGGATAAGGCGAAGATTGAAGTCATTGAACAACTTCCGCTTCCTATCAATGTGAAAGGAATCAGAAGCTTCCTTGGCCATGCCGGATTCTATCGAAGGTTCATCGCAAACTTCTCCCAGATTGCTAGACCCCTCACAAGTCTCCTAGCCAAGGATGCTCCTTTCCAATTCACAGATGAGTGCCATAAAGCCTTTGACACGCTCAAAAAGACACTCATCTCGGCTCCAATCATTCAACCCCCAGATTGGAAGCTTCCGTTCGAGATCATGTGTGATGCTAGTGATTACGCAGTGGGGGGCGTACTTGGTCAAAACAAGGATAAGAAGCATCACGCGATCGCGTACGCAAGCAAGACACTTACTGGAGCTCAGATCAATTATGCCACAACAGAAAAAGAGCTCCTAGTAGTTGTCTTCGCTATCAACAAGTTTAGATCCTATTTAGTGGATACCAAGGTCATCGTCTATACAGACCATGCCGCACTCAAGTACCTCTTCACTAAAAAGGATGCTAAACCGAGGTTAATCAGATGGATTCTTCTACTCCAAGAGTTTGATTTGGAAATTTAAGATAAGAAAGGAGTAGAGAATTTAGTTGCGGATCATTCATCGCGTATGACCAATACGAATACCCAAGACCCGCTGATAAATGACTTCCTACGGGATGATATGCTTCTCAAGGTAACAGGTTCGCACCCCTGGTATGTGAATATCATAAACTTTATGGTTTCGGGGTATATACCCCTAGGGGAAAGCAAAAAGAAGTTAGTGCATGAGAGCAGATGCCACCTATGGGATGCACCATATCTGTACCGAGTCTGTGCAGATGGATTACTCAAACGTTGTGTACCCATGGCAGAAGGACAAAAGATCATAGAGAAATGCCATGCGGCACCATATGGAGGCCACTATGGTGTATTTCGCACTCAAGCGAAAATCTGGCAGAGTGATTTCTATTGGCCATCTATGTATGAAGATACAAAGAACTTCATCCGCAGATGTCCAAAATGCCAGAGGCATGGAAGGATCACAGCTCACGATTCAATGCCCTGAACTACAATCTTCAGGTCAAACTTTTTGATGTATGGGGTATTGATTACATGGGACCGTTTGTAAGATCCCAAGGATGCGAGTATATTCTAGTCGCCGTAGATTACGTCTCCAAATGGGTCGAAGCCATGCCATGCAGAGCCGCAGATGCAAAGCATGCCCGTAAGATGTTCCATGAGATTATCTTTCCAAGGTTTGGCACACCACGAATGGTAATCAGTGACGGAGGGTCACACTTCATTGACTCAGCCTTCCGGAACTTTCTTAAGGAACTAGGGACAAGGCACAACATCACGACTCCGTATCACCCTCAGACCAGCGGTCAAGTAGAAACATCTAATAACCAAATCAAGAATATTCTGCAGAAGACTCCGTATCACCCTCAGACCAGCGGTCAAGTAGAAACATCTAATAAGCAAATCAAGAATATTCTGCAGAAGACTGTGAATCAAGAATATTCTGTATCACCCATTAGAATGTCACCCTATCAGTTTGTCTACGGGAAAACTTGCCACTTACCCATAGAGCTGGAGCACAGAGCGCATTGGGCTATCCGGAAGTGGAACATGGATCTTAAAATAGCCGGAGAATACCAAAAGCGTCAAATCTCGGAATTGGAAGAATGGAGAGACAGAGCTTATCATAGTACCTCGATTTACAAAGAAAGAACCAAGAGATGGCACGATAAGCGGTTGAAGCCTAAGAACTTCAATCCCGGAGACAAGGTATTGCTCTTTAATTCCAGGGTCAAGTTATTTGGTCTTGGGAAACTACGAAGCAAATGGCAAGGACCGTATCACGTCATCGACACATCACCACATGGAGCCATCACGATACAAGATGACGATGGTAACGCCTATAAGGTAAACGGTCAACGACTCAAGCTTTTCCTAGACCATAATAAAGCTCTTGATGAGGAGATAGATGTGATTGACTTAGTCGATCCCATACTTACATTCAAAAAGAGCCATATAGGCCAAAAGGGCAGGTGGGCCCATCCTATCTCTCAAACAAACAACCCCACCAGTTGATCCGCGCAAGCTGGGGCCCACTGGGGTCCAGCCTGGGTCGACCGACCTATAGGTCGGCCGAATCTGGGCCAGCCCCAGTGAGGCCCAGCTTCGTCGCACGGCCTCCTTGACCCACCTAGAGTCCAACTCTGTGAGGCGTGATGGTGTTTCGCGATGAGAAAAGGAGTCTCGTACCCTTCTTCTTCTCTTCAGAAACCCTAAACTCCATACCTTGTTTCCATCTATTCCCCAGAATCTTCATCGGTTCCACCAGCATCCCATCACTATCAACCCTTGGTCGGCAAGGGAGAATCCAAAACCGTAGCCACCACACCGGCCATGACTCCTCCAGCGACTCTTCCAGTAATCAACACCCCAACTCCTGCAACTGAAGCATCGATGGAAGATGTGCCGACCTTTGTGCAGCCCCTGGCCATGATCCCGGCCGAGGGGAATAGCGGAGGACCAGTGGGCACCACCCTCAGGTCGGCCGACTTGCCTAGTCGGCCGACCAGGGGGCGTGACATCCAGCGCCCCCGCTCCGCTGCACGTTCCCCTTCGCCTCTCAAGATTGCAAGATTCAGGGCACGAGCGCACAGTTCCTATGGAAGGCCGTCCAGAGAAGCTCCGGCCTCATCAAGGCCAATAGTATAGTAGCTCTTCAAGGATGGAGCGGCAACAGAATCACCAGTGCTACCTCAGACTGCACGGGTTGCTCCTGTGCCACAGAAGAGTGCTCCAGAGGCTGTATAGGGGGCAACCTCAACACGGACTTCAGACGCTCAGAGGAAGAGCACTGCCGCCAATCCTTCACCAAAGAAGATCAGATCTCAATCTTCGCCTGCAAAGCCCAAGGATGACGTGACTTCAGAGGGACCCACCATCGCCGACCTCACCACGATGGTCCAGCAGCTACGCCTGGAGAATAGGCATCTCGAGAACCAGCTTGTGGAGAGGAAGATCGAGGTGGAAGAGCTTCGGGATGACTTACATCTTCTACGGAGGGGGTTGAGCACTAAGATGAAGCGCTTGTTTGAGGCTACGGGTCACAAGGACCTCTATTAGGAGTCACTTCCTAAGAAAGGTCGTTATCATAGGTTTAGCTGGGCGCTAGTCTTAGTCGAGTCGTTTAGGTTTAGGTCAATCTAATCACGCCTAGGTCTTTATTTCATCTAGATTTGTGAACTTTGGCTCCCCGGTGTTAATGCCGGCAGAGCCCCATTATCTTTCATATTTGGTTTGTTTTGTCTATGATCGAAGAGCAGGTCGAAAACAAGTGTGGGGGGAGATCCCATGACGCTACACATCCACGATCACATTCACACATCACGTGCACCTCCCGCTCTGACTCATGAGTTTGCACTACCTCACTTGTTTCCTCCCTTTAGCATTTCTAAACATGAGCATATCTTTTCAAATCCTTGAACCTATTTAAGAAATTTGCTAATAAGAGCTCTTGATAGATGCCTTGCATAAATGTTTTTTTATACCGCGCTTAAGTTTGTGAACCATATTTTATAGGACCCATGATGCTTAGTTGTTGACTAACGTGACATGTCTGGTTAAAGTTGTTCGTCTCTTTCATGTTGACCAGTCTGGGATTTTTAGTTTAGAAAAAACAAAAACTAAGTTCTTGGTCTTATCTCTTTATCCACCATGCTACCAGAGCCATATAAAAATTCCATGCTATGTCTCTCGGCTTCATGATTGAGCTTGATCAAATTTTGTGACCCATCATGGTTCTGCTCTGTTTACGCACTTGATTTAAGGTTTTATGTTTAGATGAATCTTGTGCTCCTTAAATACTGTCTGACAATGTTATCGAAAAAATAGAGAGAGAGATGAAAAGAAGGCATGCCAAAGAAGCATGACCCAAAAAAAAGATAGAGAGAGAGAAAAGATGGCATGCCAAAGAAGCATGACCCAGCAAATAAAATCAGACATGAAAAAGAGCACATATTTATCTATGCACTAACCTGATCAGTCATAAATATGAGTATACACCTGTGGATCCAATCTTTGATCTTGCAACAGATTTGGGCCAAGCAGATGACATTCTACCTCATCCATCGAAACTCCATCTATACCATCAGAGCCGGTGAGGTAAAATAAGGATAAATGCTTGTAAGAGGCTACGAGCGACTCTAAGAGACCCATTGAGGAGAGTAAGACCATGAACAATTTTATAATAATATTTTTCAAAATCCCCAAGTCTGGCAACATGACAGGATGACACTTGAAGCCAAGATAATTCTGTTCTTCAACAACTCAAGATATCATGATAGACACATTCAAGTTCACAAGCAAGAGCAAGGTATGAAATAACTTTTGTGTACGATATTCTATCAGGAAGCTATCGGCTCACCTTAGTCCTGACCTTTACTCGGGACGAGCAAAGGGCCAAGTGTGGGGGATCTTGTTGACGGTCATTAACGACCAATTTTGACCATCAACTCCTGCACAAAAGGGAACCACAAAGTGGAATAAATGCTAGCATAGGGTTTATTTATTAACAAATTCCACACATGGTGCTTGAGAATGTGTGCAGGTCGTTTTGAACCAATTTTGCAGGTTTCAAGTACACTTTGGCCCGACATAAATCGCAGAAATTATCAGAGCACCGATTCAAGCTCAAATGGACCAAGTGTAGCCCAAAAACCCAGATTCAGACCACTCAACATAGGCCAAGCCCAACTGAGTTAATACAAGGAGGCCCAGGATAGCCTGCTGGACGAAGCTACGGGCGGTGGCCCACCTGACAGGCCGACCGACCTACTGGTCGGCCGACCAGGCCCATGGGCCCCACTGCCTCAGCTTCGACACGTGGCGCCTCCCTGCTGGTTGCTTAAGTCGGTTCCAGGTGCTTCAGCCCGTGGCTCCCTCCTATAAATACAAGGGGAGGGGGCAGAGGAATGGACACACAGATCACACCCTCTCAACTCACCTTTCTCCCTTGGAGCTTGAGGCCTTCATCCTAGATATCAGATAGAGCACATATTGGAACTACCGGTTTGCATAAGTCGGTCGATACCTTTAGCTCGAAGTATAACGGCGACGTGATCTCTTCTTCTAGGCATAGATTCTAGATATAGAAAGTCCTCTCTTTTGTCTTCTCCACACCGGCGCGTGTGTCCTTGGATGAGCCTGAACCTGTAGATAGCGTACTCACATTCCTCAGTGGATACGATACCCTGGAATACTCTTGGGTGAAAGCTACAGCGATATCCGTGCTCTTGCGGATTTTATTCGTGACGCTGCAAAATACCAACAGCGGTGAGCATGTCCGTGTCCTTGACGGTATGCATTCCACCCTTGGTTCTGGGCTAGGAACGCTCCTCGTTCCAGCCCTGGTTGGAGACCATCTTTTCAATCATGACCGTAGCCTTGGCGATTGTAAGGTCGAGATAGGCTCCTCCAGCAGCAGCATCGAGATGGGCTCTGGATGATGTTGTTAGCCCATTGTAGAAGCTTTGGAGCACGAGCCACTCGTCCATCCCATGATGTGTACAGGCGAGTATGTATTCTTGCAGTCTCTCCCATGCTTCTGGGATGGATTCCATCCCTGTCTGCTGGAAACTTGAAATTCTCCCACGTAGGGCATTTGTTTTGCCCAACAGGAAGAATTTAGCGAGGAATGCTGTGGAACACTTGTCCCACGTGCTGACGGCTTCCTTGTTCTGATAAAACCACTATTTTGCCTTCCCCAGGAGGGAGAAAGGAAACAGGCAAAGCCTGATGGCGTCAGCCGTAATGCCCCGAATGGTTACGGTTTTGCATAACTCCAGAAAGTTCTGGAGATGGGCGTTAGCATCCTCATTCGGCTTGCCACAGAATGGGCTAGCCTGCACCATGTTTATGAGACTAGATTTCAGCTTAAAGTTCACGTCCCCAACATCAACGTTGGGTCCAGTTGCCACATTGGCAGCTGAGGGGACAGAAAAATCATGAAGAGTCTTCTCAGCCATGGGTTCCGTGATTGTTGATGGTGCTTGGGAAGCTGGCTCTCTTGTCGACTGCGAGATCGGAGGAGGGACGACACGAGGTCGGACCCTTCTCACGAGCTTCTCGGGATTTTCAACAAAATTTCTCGGCAAGGAGATACCAGACATACACTACCCTATTTTCATCCAATCAGGAGAAAACAAAAAGATAAACACATTAGCCTATATAAGCAGTAGCTACCTCTTACTTATATTGCCATGTTTATGTACTTAGTAAATATACTTTACACCTAGTGCCATCCCCGGCAACGGCGCTAGAAATTCTTTTTGGCATTTCTTAGCGTCATCACTAGGAGTGGTTAGTTCCTAGCAACGGCGCCTCGAAAATGCCGTGTGGTATGTCTTAACATTTACAGAAGGATCCGCAAGCGCACGGATATACCGTTGTAGCATTTCACCCGGAAGTATTCAGGGTATTGTTATTTATATTTTCCCAAGGGATGGCTAGGTTGTGTAAAGTGTATTTACAAGTTCCATAACCATGACACGTATGAAGTAAGATGAAGACCACTGACTATACAGGGGTAAGTGATAAATCAATGATAATCAGGGGTGATGTGACACACACAGAACAACCAACTCTCATGAATAAAGAATAAACAAGCAATCCTAAGGTTAGTGGGAGCATAGGCAAAGATTCTTAGTATACTATTCATGTTAGCAGATAAGTTACGTTAGCCACATGCCTAGAGCTGTAGGTGCCAGGAAATTAGGGATATTGGGGAGACTGACCCGCACTGGAGAACATCCAGTCCCGTTTCATCTTTGCATCAACTCCTACACAGTACCCGAACGTCGGGGAGTACGCTAACCGAGAAGCAGCTTCCTGGCGGACCAACAGGACTGTCACCACCTGCGGTCTACCCCAGTCACACCGTGGAGCACCGTCATATCCGAAGGATCCCGCATACCCGGGCACCATGCCCGCATATGAAGTCACTACCCTAGCACCCCCGGGTCCCCCACCCTTCGGATGGACAGGTAAGATGCTAATAAGGCAAGCCAGAAAGCACAACGAACCGATATCCTTACCCAGATCATCTGGTCTAAGCAAGTAAATAGAATAACTTGACAAATCACTGATCAAGGCGAAGCAAGCTAAGAACATAGCAAGGTAACCAAGAACGAACTATATATGAATAGCATAAAGAAAGTCATAATACAAAGCCATACCAGAGGCCGAGGATTGCTCACCAACTCCGAGGACGACTGGATTTGCTAAAGAGATGAAGTACTAGCCTAGCTCCACTACCCTAAGGAGTACAAGTCACAAGAGAGTGTAGAGAGAGAGGCCTTCAAGTGGTGTGTGTGGTGTGAGGCCCCTTATATAGTTCCTTGAGGTCGGTTCCCGCCAAGATAAATATGGAAACATCATCAACCGCCTTCAGGAGGATAAGATCAAGCATCCCGCCAAAACTCAGCCTGTTTGGCTTACAGGTGGGGTCGGCCGAACCCTCCCTGCCGCCTCTGACCACCGACCTTCTCTGGTACACTGCCTGGTGGGACCTGATGTCAAATGGTCAGTGCCGGGGCTTGGTTGGTCGGTTTGGTCTGGTTTGTGGGCCCTCTTTTGTATGTGTCACACCAGACGCGATCGTTTGCGACTTCTTCTGCGTATTCGTTGTGTTTTCTTCTTATTCCGAACTTGTGCTCCTAAAATCATAAATCTTCAAAAATAACTGTGGAGCTAGGTTAGTGATATAAATATGTGAGTAAGAGGTATAGTTTTTTTTTTACGAGTATAGTTGACGGTCATATTTCGCACTTAATGACCGTCAACAATAACCTTTTAGGTTATGCTGACCCTCAATTTTTCCACCCTCGTGTTCTAGGGAGAAGATACGTTTCTTATGATGTTTGCCATTTGCAACCATCTGAAAGTATCAAGTGTTATTATCCCCCAAAAGAATGTTAGTCACCTTGGCCCATTGATAATACTTGAGTTCCTCCTCTCGCAGGAGTTTTATCAAGTCATACCGGGCGGATTCTAGTTGATTCCTCTCCTCGTCCGTGAGTGTTCTAATTTCAGCTTGGGTGTCTAGGATCGTTACTACCGATTGGAGGTTTTCCTTTTGTGCTTTATACAACCCATGGTGGTGGCGAGCCCACCCCTGCAAGTGCTTTAGGAGTGCCCCCAATTTTCTATTCCAGCGTTGCACTGAATTTTGTCCGCTAACCGGTTTATTCCAAATTTATGTGACCCGCTCTTTAAAATCCTCATGGGATAGCCAACTGAGTTCCATTTTGAACTGCTTTGCATGTCCTGTAAAGGGTGGGTTGCCCATTTCCAAAAGTAACGGAGTATGATCTGAGACGCCTCTGTCCAACGCATGCACAGTTACCATCGGGTATTTGAACTCCCATTCAGTTGTCATTAGAACTATATCGAGCTTCTCATAGGTCGGACCCGGTAGAGAGTTTGCAAAGGTGTACTGTCTCCCTGTCAAATCTATCTCCCGGAGATCAAAGCTATCAATGACGGCGTTGAACAGGAACGGCCAGTGAGAGTTAAAGTTATCTTTATTCTTTTCCTTACTATGCCTCATGATGTTAAAATCTCCCCCGATTAAGGTGGGCAACGGATTCTGTTGACACGTACGGACGAGTTCCGACATAAAAGCTGATTTGAATTCATTCTGTGTCGGACCATATACTGCCATCAAAATCTATTAGAAGTCATCGTTTCTATTTCGGAGATGGAACTTAACAAAAAATTCCCCTTCCACAATAATGGACAGATCAAGGAGAGTTAATTCCCAGTAGAATATCGCCCGACCGTCCCCTGGTTGGGAGGCAATGCCAGATAAAATCCGCATCGCCAGAAAGACGGTTAAGATTTGATCTAGACATGTCCTGTTTCCCGGTCTCCATGATGGCAACAAAGTCAAGTTTGTGATCTCTAATTGCATCTGAGATGTATCTATATTTAGCCAAGTCTGAAAGACCTCTGCTATTCGAGTAGAATACTTTCATGGGGAAACACTTTTGTTTAGTTTTTGGGTCTTTTTCCGCGCGTTGGCTTTTTTAGCTGTTGATTTCGACTTACGCCCAGTCACCTTAAGGTCACAAATTCAGATGCCTAGGTCCGGGTCATCCAAATCCACATCAGTTATGTCCTTGATTAAGTGGCAAAGGAGCCTATTTTCATTTTCAGGATCCTCCTCATCACTTAAATCAAAAGGATTTAATACGGTATCTGCTCTTTTATTTTTTGGCTGAACCTTAACTTTGTCTACTTTGATTCATTTTAGTGCATTAGAAGAAATATTAATCTCTTTGGAACTTTAAGTTTGCAACACTATTGTCCACAGGTAACTTTAGAGTAGAAGAGATGTTACCTGGTGAGGACGTCCCAGTCGGGCTGTCCAGGTTCCACCTTGTAGTGTGTCGCTTGGCCCTTTCCAATACATGCTCGTCAGCTGCAGGTGTCCCGTCTGCAGTATACGAGTAATTAGAACGAGCGCTTCGACGTATGCCATCTACCAAAACTGACCACTCTTGGGTAAAAGAATTGGAAGTAATACCATCGAAACTTTTAATGGGTGTCATAAAACAAAGTCGATGCCAACTGTCCAGACTCCTTTTGCGAAGGTGAAGATGAGGTATCTTCCTATATAATAGGAATATTTGTCTCTCTCCCTGTCTGCCCCTGCGAGGCTGCTACAAATATTTCAAGTGATGTCATGTTTATAACATCAAAACAAATATTTGTCGTTTGTGCTAAAGGATGAAGCTCACTTTCGGTGATAGGAGAGGTAGCAGACTGTCCATGATGTGTGTAACACCTGGGCTGAAACACCACCTCCTCGCAGCAACTCTGTATGGCCATGTTGTCCGCCACTTGCACTGGCTAGTGGACAGGCTTCACTGTCCTTACAGCCTCCTTTTCAGACGGCATAGAATCTACAATAGAACAGGATGCATGAGGCTGCGAACACATATTTAATTCACTGAATTATGGAAACAACAAAGGATGATACTTACTAGCAATGCGTCCAGAATCCGGTCTAAAACCCATTTTGGGTACAGTCACCGCGATCGGAGGCAACTTATCATCCTTTTTCAAAAAGACTAACGGCTTCGGCGGAGAGCATGGATGTCGATTTCCCAAAGGTGTCACAACAATTAGATGTTGCATTGGAGTAGGGCCGGCACTCCCTGACCGTGGTGCTGAGGAATCCATCTTGCTATCACTTTTAAGTTTCTTTGCTGCCATGTCGCTTTCTGGATACTCAGTGCCACCATTCCCAGCCCCAAAATCATCTTGATCCATGGCGTCAACATCCTTTGCTGGAGCCTCAGCTGATATGAACAGCTCATCCTCCAAAGTATAAGTGATAAGGTACTCTTCCGTACCAAAAACCAAGTTTGTAGTGAGTGGTAATTGAGATTTGTCTAGTAACCCCACTTTGACCCTAATTATTCCCATCTTCCTGTTGGTGTTCATATCCACTTTCCGCGCGCGTATTTCCAATTACTGTATCAAGAGCCCAGAAAACAAGATAGTTCCTATAAGCATGTGGCACCCTGGTAATGTGTAACCAGGCTTCCTCCAATTCATAAGTCGGAGAGATATCCAGATTGTGGTGCCATACTGAAACAGTAAGGGTGACACCATGATTCTTCAAATGATAACCGATATCAACCATATTCTGCAACGCTTCCTCACTCGGGAACGCGACTAGGAAAGAATCCGCCCCTTGTGGTAGAGCTTCCCACTGCCAATAAGTTCTTGTAATCCTGGCAAGCTCACTCTGAACGTCATCAGCAGTGATCTGTGCACCAGTGACTGTAATCAAACCCGTGGGCATAGTATCAGGTGCCTCTAATTTGTAATCCTCCTTAGCAATTTGCACAAAGGCCAATTCCTTTTTCCCAGACCCAAAAAAAGATGCACTGGGTTTTGGTATTTTTAGAATCGGACACTTGGAGGATAAATGCGAATTCTTCTTGTTGCACACGATACAGTCAAGGTTGGCTTTGCAAGTTTCATTGACATGTCCACTGCATTTGCATCTGAAACAAAAAGTCCTTTTTTTCTTTAGAGTACCTTGATCAGTTTGTTGCTGGGACGTCTGCTGCAGTTGTGTGTTTCGGTCAGCCCCTTGCTGGCTGGATTCAGCGGGCTCTTGGCCAGCAGGCACAGGTGCGAACTTGCATTGTGGTTGCCAGTTTCAACCTGCGCCCCTATTGTGCCACTGTTGGTCGCTTCTTCCTCTGAAATTCCCATCAGCATGAATACCAGTACCATGGCCCTGAGCAAGCGCATCATCATGTCCACGGCCATGAACGTCGCTGTGCCCGCTACCGCAACCAGAGGCATCACCGCGCCTAGGGCCGTGGCGACCAGCACCGGCGCAACGACCAGCCCCAGCAACTCCGCCAGGGGGGGCATCACGGCCACCGCGATTAGAGCCGGCGCCGCCGCCAGGAGGGCCAGGCCCGACTCCGCTAGGGCCGCGACCGGGACCAGCATTGCCAGCCGGCGCGCCGTGATCGGCACCACGGCCCGGCCCCAGAAACTGCTGCCGCCGGCCTCTTTCTACCACTCCAGGGTAGGGCGGCATATGTGTAGCAGATTGGTGCCCCGGAAACTAGGACTTCCGCGAAGTCGTAGGCGGCGGTGTTGGTTTCTGGAAGTGAGACGTAGGGTTTGGTTTCTGGAAGGAGTCCGTAATCTCCTTTGTTTTGATCGCACCCCCAAGAGACCTGGCCCTGCATTCAGTAGGAAACAAGTCCCACCAAGACCGACCAAAATTCTTGGCTCTATCAAAAAGGGTTTTTTGACTTGGTCGACTCAGGTTTGTACACTGCACCGGGGAACTCTCGCTTTCCTTTGAAAAGTAAGCCGCCAAGGTGATGTCCGGAGAACGACGTTTTGGTAATGGTCCTTTCCACGGGCGAACATAAAATCCTTTTTTCCAAGATTGTTTCATCTTTGAACGATCCTGTTCGTCCTCCTTCGTATGATTTTGCGAAGTATCAGAATTGGAGGATGTCTTGAGAAAAGACTTATCGTGATTCGACATGCTCCCTTCTAACACTTTATCAGATTCCCACCATCTCGAACCCTTTGGAAAACCAACCTCATTCCAGAAATTCTCGACCAAATTTGATCGGTCGCTAGAATCCTCAGTGAGTTGTTCTAAATTGTAAATGATATTCCGTGCTTCATCTGAGGTGTAACCAGCCAAGCGACAATCATGGTAGGCATCATCCTCAGAATAGCAAGAAAGGAGCTCTGCTGAAATTGTTTGCAAGCATTGATTCTTCAAAAGAACATCAGAATCCTTAGCTCTGACGCTAGCAGGTGAAGGAGAGGATAGCATCTCGGTGTGCATGGGAGCCAACGTGAGGCGTCGGCGCCGAAGACCATCTGGCCGGCAAGGCTCCACCGCCGGTGATTGTTGGAATCACTCCCTGACTCTATGCGGTGTTTATCACAAACACCACACACACTCTCTCTTTCACGCTCTGGTGAACACGCACAACAAAGAGAGAAGAAGCAAGCAAGGTAATTTTGGTTGGCTTCCGCACACCTGCTGATGAGGGCACGACACCTTCGGATACGACCATTGATTATAAGGTGAGTTCGTTTCAAATAAATTTGTCATCTGGATTTAAGAATAAATTACTACCTAATGATTTAATTATTATTAGAAACCATGGATATGATGATGAGGACGTTGGGGAGGAGTTTGGAGGCGTGGTGGACCAACAAGGGCAGCCAATCCGAGTTGGAGGCCCAATCCAACTCGAGTTCGAGTCTGCTTCGGAGTCCAGGACAGCCCGCACCAAAATCAACGCCCAGGCTGCATACGGAGTCCGTTTGGGATGCTCTTTATATGGATGGAAAGATAATTTCAAGAAGCTTCTAATGTAACTGGTTTGAGGCCCAAATTCTTTCGGAGTTGACGGGAATCATCAAAACAAGTGAACATCCAAAATCTGTCAAGTTGTTGCAACACCGTCTTTTGGGCTGTTGGCCCGTGTACCGTGTTGGCCCAAGTGGTGGACGCCCCCTTGGCCTCCACCAGCAACCCTAGGATGTCCCTTAGGATATAAACTCAGTAGCCTCTGCCTTTTAGACTAGGGTTTCATTTAGTTCTTGTGTTTTCCTTCGAGAAACAGAGATTGCATCGTTGTATCTATGGCGACAATTCCTTATACATTAATCCAAGGCCCCCGTTCTTGATCTCCTCCACTGTCTCGATTAGTCCTTTGGAATTGAGTTCTTGAACCCCATGTGTGATTCGCTTAATCTGTATCTGCAATTATTAGATTGCGTGCTTATATCTTCTTGCTTGTGTCCTTCGATTCGCTTGCAGGAAAAGCCTTCTCGGTGAGGTCAATCAAGTTGTTCTTGGTTGATAACCAGCGGAGCGGTGGTGTAATGGTTGCAGGCTTCGAATTCGTGTCTGATTAGAAGTCGGATCGCCAACGTCACGTACTCCATCAATCAAATTTACCGTACCTTTCGGAAGGTCGGGCCTAGTCTACATCAACTGGTATCAAGATTCCAGGTTGCCCGTGAGGTATTATCGTATTTTTTCCCCTTTAGATTCATTCGTGTTCATCACCTATAGTCCACAAAATTGCCCACAAAAGTATTTGTTCATCGAGTTTCCGCTGTCCTATAACCCTTTTTGTGCCCCACAATTTTTCAGTTTAGTTTGCTTTGCTGAATTTTAGTCCCTCGATGTGTCATTGTGTTTGTCGTGTCTAGGCTTGTGAAGTTCAGTTTGAGTCATTTGGTTTTGTTGTGTGAGTTCATGTAAATTTATGAAGGAAAAAGGTTCCAGGATCTGCTACTATTTAGTTCTAAATTGTGCAAAAGAAATAGCAGTAAGATTTTCTCACTACACACATGAAGAAAAGTGAAAGAGTTGGTGTGTTAGGTTGTAAAGGTACAATTCTCGTGGAATTTTCTGCTATTAGAAACAAAAAATCAGTAAGCAAGAGGCAAAGAGGTGCAAAAAAAACAAAAGAAAGAAAAAGACGCACCCCAAAAGAAAAAGAGGAAAGGAGAGAAAAAAATTCATAAATGCTCGCATTTTTTTTAGTTCCTTTGCTTAGTTGTATGCATTGCTTGCTTGAACTAGATCTCATACAAGTTTAGGCCGGCAACATAGGCTAGTTTGGGACTACTTTTCAGTCTTGCAATTCTGAGTTGAAATTTTGATATTCCTTGCTACCATATTGTGCCTACCCAAAGCTCCACAAATACTTCTGTCAGCACAGGTTTATCTTGCAACTGTTACACTCAAGCTTGACAACAGATTGTAACATCCTGTTGGTTTTGGTAAGAACACTTGCAAGACGGTGATAAGCCGCTTGAGATATTGCAATCTACTTTCCCACCTTTCCGTCCTAGTAGTTGCTAGTTGATAGGGATAATACTTTTGTGTTGTCTTTTGCTATCTTCTAACAATGACAGCTTCTTCATATCCACCAACTTATGATGGCATTGGTACTGATGAGTACATGGAGTGGGAAATTGCCATAGATAATATATTTGCTACTCGCTTTATGTGTCCAAGGAGGAAGGTAAAAAATGCATCCAGTGTTTTATGACACACAACTTTAGTTTGGTGGGATTCTTTAGATTCTTCAGATAAACCTCGAACTTGGAATGATATGAAACTTCTTATGTGAGAAACCTTTGTTAATGCAACTCCTACTTTAAATTCATATAATGAGGTGTATAACTTTGAGGATCAGTCCATTGTTGTATCTCTTGCACCACCTAACCTTTTGCAGGATTCTGAACAAAAGCAAGAGGACAAGGATGACATGGACAAAAATGAGGAGCTCACATCCTCATGTGAAAATTCAGAGCCATCACTTCACAATGCACCTATTACTCCCGCTGAAATTGAGAGCAAAGGTAATGCTCATGGTGCTGCACTTATGGATGGTGAGGCTTCTTTTGATGTGCTGAATTCTTGCACCAATCATGCTATGACAGAGCAACTATTAGTGGGACCAACTCTTGATTTACCTTTGTCACAAGATGATTTGCTTCATATTCCCTGTGATAAAGATGACTTACCTGATCATGAACATGAGAGAACTGAACCACATGCTTTTGCTGAATTTACAAATGTGATTCATGTTGCTAGTGATACAGATGAGATGAGATTGTTGTCTTCTTTACATACCTTGGGTTACATTGAATTTGATGTTTTGTGTAATCTAAGTAATTTAAAGGAGAAACTTTTTATGTGTGCTGATTTGCCATGGTTGTCTAGACATACATATCATGTTATTGGCAAATATAACAAGGACAATATTTGATACATCGAGTTTATATTTGTGCAAATCTGAATTCTCCTTTTGTTGTTCAAGATTGTAATCAACTAAGTAGATCCAACACTATTGATATTCATACGCCATCTATTCCTATGCTGCCTTTGGTTAGTACTAATCTTTTGCAGGATAGTATTGACAAAGCTCATGTGGATTCGGATCAAGGAGTCTACAGGATCAGTTTCGAGGACAATCGGCGCCGAGGACGGCTTTTCATTCAAGAAGGGGAGGATGATGAGGTCACGACACCTTCGGATACGACCATTGATTATAAGGTGAGCTCGTTCCAAATAAATTTGTCATCTAGATTTAAGAATAAATTACTACCTAATGATTTAATTATTGTTAGAAACTATGGAGATGATGACGAGGACGTTGGGAAGGAATTTGGAGGTGTGGTGGACCAGCAAGGGCAGCCAATCCAAGTTGGAGGCCCAATCCAAGTCGAGTTCGAGTATGCTTTGGAGTCCAGGAGCAGCCAGCACCAAAATCAACGCCCAGGCTGCATACGGAGTCCGTTTGGGATGCTCTTTATATGGATGGAAAGTTAATTTCAAGGAGCTTTCAATGGAACTGGTTTGAGGCCCAAATTCATTGAGAGTTGGCAGGAATCGTCGAAACAAGTGAATGTCCTAAATCTATCAAGTTGTTGCAACACCGTCTTTTGGGCTGTTGGCCCGTGTACCGTGTTGGCCCAAGTGGTGGATGCCCCTTTGGCCTCCACCAGCAACCCTAGGACGTCCCTTAGGATATAAACTCAGTAGCCACCGCCTTTTAGACTAGGGTTTTTTTTAGTTCTTATGTTTTCCTTCATGAAACAGAGATTGCATCGCTGTATCTGTGGCGACAAGTCCTTATACATTGATCCAAGGCCCCCATTCTTGATCTCCTCCACTGTGTCGATTAGTTCTTTGGAATCGAGTTCTTGAACCCCATGTGTGATTCGCTTAGTCCGCATCTGCAATTATCAGATTGCGTGCTTATATCTTCTTGCTTGTGTCCTTCGATTCGCTTGCAGGAAAAGCCTTCTCGGCGAGGTCAATCAAGTTGTGCTTGGTTGATAACCAGCGGAGCGGTGGTGTAACGGTTGCAGGCTTCGAATTCATGTCTGATTAGAAATCAGATCGCCAACGTCACGTACTCCATCAATCGAATTTACCCTACCTCTCAGAAGATTGGGCCTAGTCTACATCTCCTGCTCACGCCATTGTTTCTCATATATAGACTCGGTTACAAAAAGATAAGGACTGACCAATTCACATGGCCGAGACTCATGCAACGTGCAACTACCATGCATGCATGGCCACTAACTAGGACCTATTCTCTTGCCACGAAATCACTTCACGGCTTGATCTTTTATTTTGTAGCTGAACTGATGTATCTCCTTGCATGTAGTAGATATTAGCACCAGTAATCCGGCTGTATCACACAGCTCGTCCGCCTGCACTCCCGGCTTCTTCGCATCGCACGTTCTGTTGCAAGCTTCTTCAGGTACCAGACATGCACCACTAACAAATGCAAAGTCCAATACAAAATGCTCTCTACGTGCATATAGATAAAAAGATTAAACTCCAACAATTACCCCCCTAATCTTGGCATCTCCACTCATAGGAGAGTCGGCTCGTCATCCCTTGATCCCATGGCAAGAAGTGCAGTTTCCTTCTTCTGCTTCTCAGGACACTCATATGCAAAATGTCCTAACTCGTGACACTTCTAGCACATGGTTTTGGATTTATCAAACCTCTTGCGGCCCTGATCTCTCGCCATGAGAAGCCGCTCTTCAGATTGGACCTCCTGTCCCTTGAGCAGCTCTTCATGGGCCTTCAATGATCCAATGGCCTCTTCCATGGCCATATTGTTGATGTCGCCGAACAGCACCATTGATGATGCAACATGGATGAACTTGGTGGAGACGGATCGTAGCAGCTTCTTCACGGTATACTTCTCCTCCACCGCATCTCCAAGCTCACAGATACGCCCAACTAGCATCATGAACTTCCCAGCAAAATCATCAACAGATTCCGCATCACTCATCTTGAGGTTGTCAAGATCAGCCCGCAAGGATTGGACCCTTGCCTCCCGGACACACTCGACGCCCACATGCATGGAGCGCAGCGCCTCCCACACATTGTAGGCGGTCTCTTTCTTCGAAACTCGCAGCAGCGTCTCGTCGTCGACCAACTGGGAGATGATTGACAAGGCCAGCTGGTCCTGTACCTCATCGACAACTTCGTTTGTTGGCTTCTTCCCACGATCAACAACACCCCATGCACTGTTGGTTCGCAGGATGAACTTCATCCTCATCGCCCACGCTGCATAGTTCGTCCTTGTCAGCATCGGGAACGGGAGCCTCCCCGTCGCCGCCGTCGCCACCATCGAGTTTCCCAAGCCACTGGTCACGATGGCTTTGCCTGATGACGAATCGTCGCGCGGCATCGTCTTCATCAACTTGGCTCTGAATACCAAATGTTGGAATCACTCCCTGACTCTATGCGGTGTTTATCACAAACACCACACACACTCTCTCTTTCACGCTCTGGTGAACACGCACAACAAAGAGAGAAGAAGCAAGCAAGGTAATTTTGGTTGGCTGCCGCACACCTGCTCACGCCATTTTTTCTCAAATATAGACTCGGTTACAAAAGGATAAGGACTGACCAATTCACATGGCCGAGACTCATGCAACCTGCAACTACCATGTATGCATGGCCACTTGAAAGGATCGTGGCCCAAGAAGGGGTGGGATAAATTGGGACCTTTTAAAATTTCTACCAAGTCCTTAACCTACTTCTAGTGTTGCCCAAGCCTATAGTTCAAAGACCTAAGATCGAGAGCACACTAACATGATGAAACTAAGTAGGTAAGCACACTAACAAAGCCATGTCCCTTGAAAGATCAAACTATCATACAAAGGCTAGCCCAATAGAAGCAAACTGTCAAGAGCAAATCCTAGTCTCAAACAATCAAGCAAAGAGCAATAGCTGAAAAACACTTAACTAAAATGCTTGAAAGTAAAAGAGAATGAACAAGAGACAACCGGATTTCTTCCCGTGGTATCGAGGAGTTGACGCTCCCCCCTAATCCACATTGGAGCACCCACAAAGGGTTAAACTCCCTTGCATCACGAAGAGCAAGTATCCACTAAGAATACCATTTCTCCATCTCTGGAACGGCGGGCTTCAAACCGTGTACAACTTCTTCTTGAGACTCCCACAAACTCCAAGAGCTCACCAAGAGTCTCCGATCACTAAGACCGTCTAGGTGTCATCAAACACCAAGAGTAACAAGCTCTAAGCCTTCACTTGGCCATCCCTCAGTTTTCCCTAAGGTTCTAGCACACTTGCACTCTTCCAAGGATTGAATTTGTTGATCTCAAGTTGTAGATGTCTTCTCTTAGCTCATGGGGTGGCCTCTAGTGTTCAAGGATTCAAAAGGCAATGAAGAGACCCGAGGTACCCCCTTAAATAGGCTAGAGATCACCAAGTGGCCGTTGCCAACTTTCTGGAAAAAAGCTGGTAACGTCGGATAATCCGACCTAGCTGGAACAACAGGGTCGGATCATCCGATCCCACTGCCTTTTCCATTTTAGCCGTTAAGATTTAAATCCTTACTAATGTCATTTATCCAACTTGTTCATCCGACGCCCTGTTGATTGACGCGTCGGATCATCTGATGCCTTGATCAAATTTGAATTCCAACCAATGGCAATGGTCAATACTCCTGTCAATTAGTCCGACGTTCAGTGAAGCCCACATCGGATCATCCGGTCCAACAGAGAGAAAACCCAGCTGAAAAGCATGCTCTCTGGTACATCATTCGAATATTTGTCCAATGTCTCAATTCTATAGCGTTGGATAATCCGGTCCCATAGCAAATTTTCAGACCCTGAAAGCATGCTCTCTGCAGAATACTCTGACTCAAAATCTGACGTGTATTATATAGGGTCGGATAATCCGGCTTCTTTGAAGTGTTTATCCGACCTGGGGGTTTCGGATAATCCGAACCCACTGAGTTTTCTGTTTTCAGCTTTTCTGACTTGGAGTTGATTTGATCGTCGATTGTTTATGCTTCAAAGTGTTTTTCTGAGTTTCTTTGCCTATCTTGAGTTGATCTTGAGCAAGTGTGCATGAAATCTAAGGCCAACTCTTGAATGATCAAGCTACTCACTTAGAACCCCCCTTAATAGTACGGTCATGAACTAGAAACTATAAAACCTAGACTAAATCAAGTGTCCTTCATCTCCTTGTGACACTTGAGTCTAGAAAGGTCCTTAATCTTATGAATTTGAGTCCATGACTTTGAATGTTGAAATTGAGGGGTCTCCTTTCATTTGCGACTTTAACAGATTAATAATAATTCCTTCAAAACACACATCAGTCACAAATATTGTCACTAATCACCGAAACTTAGCGTTAGGCATCCACGGGCCTAGATGCTTTCAATCTCCCCCTTTTTGGTGATTGGTGACAACACAAAGATAGAGATAGCAAATAAAGAATTTAAAGCGCAAACAAAAAACTGAAATGAAAGCCACATGTATAGCCATGTCAACACAGAGTCATACACAAAAGCGAAATGACATGTCTGATACAACAAGAACCATGAAAAGTCCAAATCACGCCACAAACCTCCCTGAACCCCCTATCTCTACTCCCCCTATCTATCTCCCCCTTTGGCGACAAAGCACCAAAAAGGAAGGCCGGAGCTAACTAGTCCTGGGGCGAAGAAGACTGAGTCGGAGGAGTCGTGCTCGGAGCGGTGATGTAGCGGCCGACGTCATCGTCGTCGGAAGAAGTGGAACTGGCATGCTCGGTCGGAGAGGGCGACGGGGCAGCTGAAGTAGCGGGGGCTGTAGCGACGGCTGCATCTATGGTGATGACCGTGGACTCCGTCTGAAGAGCGACCGAAGTCGCAAGAGACGTGGGAAGCGTGGAGTCCACCGAGACACGAACTGGAGAAGGTCGAAGCGGTGGCGGTGACGTGCTGTCAAACTAAAGAGCCTCAACCGGAAGAGTCGAGACGACTATAGCAGGAGGTCATGGCTGAGCTGTGCTAAGCTGCTGGTACTCCTGAAACTGTCTCTGCTGCTCAAGGAACTTTCTCCTCTGATCCGGTGTCATCGGCATGTGCTGAGGGTAGCTAAACACCCCTGGGTGTAGAAGTGGCGACATCGAAAAATATGCCAAGGGTGTCTGGGGTAGGCTGGCAACTGGACCGGTAGGACCTACTAGGTCCAACGGAAGGAGAGGAGCTGGAGGAGATGGGGCAAGTCCTACGTGACTGTAGAGTGCTCCGAAACAGCCTGAGAAGTACTGTAACTGCTGCTGCTGCTGGAAGAGCTGTAGTCGGACTGCCTCCTGGTGCTGCCTCATCTCCTGAAACATAAGTGCATGAGCTTCTGCCTAGCGAGCCTGCTCGGCCAAGAGTCGGGCCTGAGTGGCTGCCTGTCTGTCCTGCTGCTCGGCAAAGCTACGCTGTTGCTCTGTGAGAGTCTAGAGTATCTGAGCAAGCATATCCGGCACTGCAACCTGAGCCACTGTCACTGGAGGCGGTGTCGGGGGCCTAAGGTCGTGGTGTGGTGCTCCTGCCCCTGACGTACCGGCCTCGTCGTCGTGAGCTGCTCGTCGGACGAGAACAGTGGGAGTGTAGTCCTCGTCATCCTCGGAGTCCTCGGAGTCTGTGGCTAGGAAGTGTGGAAGCTGGGCCTCTACCGCTGCAAGTGAAGCATCGGCGGCTGCGAACGGGGTCCTCACTGGCTGCTGCCTCTGTCTGAGCCTGCTCTCGGAGTCTCTGCTCGGCTCTGCGCTGACCACGAGCTCCTCTGCAACCATCGCTAGGAGAAGTAGGAGAGTAATCCTTGAACGATGTGGTCGAGATCTCTAGATCGTGCATCATCCGACCCTGATCAAGCTGAGCGAGGATCCAACTGATCCAGTGAGCGTAGGGCTGCCTCCTGCTCGACATCAGCCCCTTCATGCCATGAGCGAAACAAGAGGTCCACCGGCTCATGCAAAACCCATGTTCATCACTATCTTGACAAGGTTAAACAAGCCCTTAATATGTACAAATGAGATGCAACTAAATGAAAAGGCAATTACATGACGTTAGAAGCATCTAAAACATTAAGCTCACTTCGCAACCTACAAAAGGTACTCTCATCTAGGGGTTTTGTGAAGATATCCGCCAATTGATCTTCGGAACGAACACCACAAAGTGAAATGTCATCCCTTGCCACATGATTTCTTAGGAAGTGATGGCGAATATCTATGTGCTTTGTGCAAGAGTGTTGAACAGGGTTAGCAATTTTTACGGCACTCTCATTATCACAAAGGAGAGGGATCCTATCTAGTTCCACACCATAGTCCAAGAGGCTTTGCTTCATGTAGAGGATTTGAGCACAACAAGCCCCGGCGGCAATGTATTCCGCCTCCGCGGTGGACAAGGCCACGGAATTTTGCTTCTTTGAGGACCAAGAGACCAAAGAACGCCCTAGCAAGTGGTACCCACCCGAAGTACTCTTACGGTCAACCCGACATCCGGCAAAGTCCGAATCCGAGTACCCTAAGAGAGTAAAACTAGCACCTTTGGGGTACCACAAACCAATGCTAGGTGTGTGCTTGAGATATCTAAGGATCCGCTTCACGGCACTTATGTGAGACTCCTTGGGATTAGCTTGGAAACAAGCGCACAGACAAACGCTGTCAGACCCGGGGCAGCGGGACTGATTATAGGCATAGAATGTTCTAGAGTAAGGGATAGCTCATGGATGTACCTTACCTCTCTTATAACTACCTGAATATTCATAGAACTAGCTGCAGTACAAAGAAAACTACCCGATCGTGCTGTAGTAGGACTCCAACTGTACTCGGCTAGGACTTTCCATGTAAACCTGTCCACCCGGATATATAAGGACGGACAGGTACCCCCTCAAAAATCATCAACACCTAAGGCAATACAAACCATCACACAAGACGTAGGGTATCACGCAATTCGTGGCCCGAACCTGTCTAAATCTTTGTGTTCCTTGCACCATCAAGTTCCAGAGCAGTCGATCCTTACCTACAAACCTTACTGCTAAGGGTATCCCTGAGCAGGCTTGGCAGTAAACACCGACAGCTGGCGCGCCAGGTAGGGGACTCGGCGAGGTCATCAGCGAGTTCGATGGCCACCTTCACTTTCAGCACCATGGCGCCTCCTCAAGGCGCCACCTTTGTCTTCGGCTCGTGGGTCTGCGTCTCCAATGGTTTGGGCGGCTTTGACAACCACCTAACCAACTCTCCCACTCTGAAGACCACCATGTCGGAAGACTCCAACAAACTCGCTGGACCAGGCGAAATCATGCCATCATTGTGACACCTTTGGTGTCAGTTTAACCAAAGCCAGTCAATTAACATAATTTCACACACAAATGAGCTAAGAAAACTTAAATAAGAACCCTATGTCTAGTTCTTGCAAACTTGTGTGTAAATGTATGTGTGCATGTGTTTGAGTGCAATGTGTTTGAAAAACAACAATTGGTACCCTTTTAAACTTGACTTGACATGTGTGGTAAATAAGGCAATAAAATACACCTTTCATAATGAGCTATAAACTTGCTATGCAAATCAAATCCAAACTGGAAAGCCCTCAAATGCAAAGATCAATGGAACCATTATTTGATTTATGAAGAGTTACTAGTTTAAACGAAATAAAAATGCGAACAAGAGGTTAAACATTCCATTGGCTCATGATAACAAAGATTTATAGAAAACAAGAATTGCATCCTTGTATATGAGTATGTGAGGATATAAACCTTGTTCATTTAATTTCCTAAAACATTCATGCTTAACTTGTCATAAAAATATAGTATGAAGACACACTCATATTCTTGTGACACATAGTTTAATTTAAAAAGACTTTTTGGCAAATTCAAGAGTTAAACAAATCAAATAGACAAGAGTTCAATTTCTAGTAATAAGAAAGTTAAAAATAACTTTCAAACCAATGCACTTATGCATGGGAAAATGAATATACATATTCGCCATGTCATGTTAAACAAAAGCCTAGTTGAAGCCAGGAGTAAAAGTGCCAAAATTCACATGCAATGATAAGTACTTTGCTCGAATGAAAAAGTTCATAACACGAAAGTTGTAGATCTCGAAAAACTGAGCAAAAGTGGTATTCAACACTTTTTCATTTGAGGCCAAGATGAGCGAGAAAAATGGAAATTACAGAACTGGGTTTTGGAACTTTGGTCTAATTACGAAACTGCCACTGCCAGCATCTTCCACCTCCGTCTTCCTGCACCTCGTCCACCGGCGACGCCGTACGCCGGTGCCGGCCACCTGGGCGGACAGGTGCCGAGCCCCAGGCCCAAACCACACTGGCCGCCCCTAGACTCGCCCCAAACCAGCTCTCCTGGCGCTGCACGGCCGCGACACGCGCCCCTGCTCGCCACGCCATCGCCATGGCCGAGCGATGCGCCGAGTCCGCGTCCTCCCCTAGCTTCGCGCCTCCCCCAGTACCGTCCTCCCCAGCAAACTCGCCCCCAGCTCGACCTCCCCCTCCTCCCTTGCCTATAAAAGGCACAGCTCGCCCCTTCGCGCGTGAGCCGCCCGGCGGCCTGCCATTAGCGCCGCTACCCAAGCTCCACCGTGGAGCCATCGCCTCACGACCCCATTGTCCAATCCAAGCAAACTCCAACCTTCCTCACCTCGCACTGGTCCTCTCCAGCGCATACTCAAGTGCCTAGATCCACCAGACTCGCCAAGGAGCGCCGCCGCCGCCCATGATCGCCGGCGAGATCCGCCTAACGATGAACCTCCACACAAACCAACCCCCAGAACGGAAGCTCCTCGACCTCCTGAAGCTCTCTGACCCATCCTTTCCCTCATTACCTCACCGGAGCATGGACGCCGGCGAGCAGAGCCATCGCCGGCCGCCCCTCGCCGTGGAACCGCCTCCTCCGACCCTCTCCCGACGAGCCAAGACCACCATTAGGTGCGGCTTTAGCCCCTCTCCATTTTCCCCCACTTTCCCCTCGCCGCCGGCCAACCCCATCGCCGGAAATCGCCCCGCCATTTCTCCCCTGTTCTGTGATTTCCGCCAGGGACCTACAGTTAAAAGAAACAAAACCTCCAGGGTCCAATGTGCAAAATGTACATGAACTTCAAAATAGCAAACTCGTAGAAAAATCATAAAAAATATAAACTCAACTGTTCTGGAATCCTTAGAACAAGAACTACAACTGTTGTTACTCACATTTTAATCTAAGAAAAAGATTAGTTTAAATGGCACATAAATGTTCTAGGAGTTTGGTTCAGTAACTATGCTTTATTTTTGGATATATTGAGCTTAATACTGTTAGAAGAACCTGGTAAAAATATGAGCTTTATTTGAAATCGGTTGCTTGCTCAAATGATCAAGATTCCTAGATCTACTAGCTTTGTTCCTATCTTAATTCTGGTAGAACTGTTAGCGATCTGTGTATGAAACTTTTTTTTGTATATGCATGTTACTAAATCCTTACTGTTGCGCAAGTTTTAGAAATTATTAAACTAATTAACTATATATTTGAGTTAATGTGTGGCTCATTTCGTTAAGCGTTTGAAAGTACTAGCCACATACCGAGAAATATGGTAATCGGTAAGCTTAAGTACCTGATTGGACCAGCGAGTGGAACGATCTCGCACCCTCCTGGTAGAAGTAGGTTTATTTTTTTGTCCGGACGTACGGGTGCAGAGACGTCGGGCTTTGTAGTCGGGGAGGGTGTTCCGGATCCACGGACTGGAAAGAAATGGGAACTGTAGCGTGGGCGGGAGCAAAGTCGATCCCCATGCGTGTGGTCTAGGTTCCCCTGGCCATGTTGAAATTCGATTCAGAATCGTCCACCTCTCACGGCATGAGATTGCTTAATGTTTTCGGTCACACAGAGTAACAAGTGGAACATGATGATGATAATACTGCTGGTTGATTAAATGGTTGCTCTACCATGTTTGTGTAGAGTTGGTTGCAAATTTAGAATGGTTAATCCAACTAGAATATGGCTAAGTAAAACCTGAAAGTAAGGATCAACACTTAGCAGCATTTTTGGCAAAACAAACCCCACCAACCAAAAAGCCTTGCATGTCTAGTTATCGGACTATGATATATCCGGAGACGGGTCAGTCTTGCTAAGTATTAGTATACTCAGCCTTGCTTGTGGCATTGTTTTTCAGGTACTAACTTCGAAGATCTATTTGCAAGTCTTACTTGACCATGTACTTTGCCTCCGGGTTGGTCTGTTGAGTGGGATGGCCCTTCAGCTGGTGCTGACCACCCTCCCGCTGAGTGACGCTTTCGTACGGGCTTTATCGATACGTCACTTCCTTTCGTTAGATGTTTTATTGCTTCCACTGAGACTTTAACACTTGAATAATTTGAGTAGATGGAACTCTGTAGTACTTCACTACACTGAACATGGTTTGTAATAAATTTCCTTTCCGCTGCAATCACTCTGAGATGTATGAAATGTTCTGTGTTGTAATCTCTGGGCTCACCTTCGTGTGAGTGTTGTCTGCTGATCCTGGAATAGCGTGGCTTTTATCGAGGCTTCACTCGAGGAACTACCGGTGAGTGCCAATTTGGGTCAGAGTTGCTTAGCAACAAAGATCAGTGCACCCGGGCCCAGTAGGGTGGTTCCGCCACAATCATGTTGCTTCCTAATTTCGCCAAGGAGATCGAGGCGAAACTCGAAGACAACTCGAGTTCCACTCGGACTCAGATCAATCTAAAACCGAAGCCTACTCGGGTTGGGACTCCTCCTTCTCAACTCATCTTCGGATTGCGCAATTCATCATCTACTTACAAATAGATGATCAGGTCCATCTATGAAAATAGCTTGGATCACCTCCTCTACATCGGAAACTACTCAGTCACTGCTAGACAGGAGGCACCCATTTTCGACGTATACCCAGATCCAGTCGAGTCATCTCAAGACAGCCTGGATTTCATCACCAATGCATTGGCAAAAATCCAATTCGAGTCAAGCCAAAGTCATACTCTCGCTGAACTACTTGATAATCTTCGGGAAGTTGCCAGAATTGACGATCTCCTGTTTCAACACAGTACTCCCCTCGTATCCGAGAGGGAAACTGGGTCTGGAGAAACTATCCTAGCTGATTGCGACTCAGACCTGGAAAGCTTCTCCCCCGAATGCTTGGTTCAAGTGATCATCCAACAACCTGAAGCTAGTCAGCATGATCCAAACAAAACCTTGGATCAGATCTCAGTATACAATTTGACCCAAGACGCTCCACAAGATGAAGATGAAGCTGCTCGCACAGCTTGCAGGGCAAGAAATCAACGTAAAGGAGAGCGCAGGGTTCACGCTGCCGAACGAGCTTGCCTTACCCCGCGCAACCTCAACAATGAATTCAACAGTGTCGCGGATCTTGTCTTTAGAACACCAATTGCCGCGATGACAGAAGCAACCCTGCGACTTATGCAAATGCCTCGAAACCCGTTGATGGAACGAGTCATTAACCTTACCAAGAATGCTATTGAACAACTCGAGAGAAAAAACTCGTTGTCCTCGCTTCATAGTACACGGTCAAGGGCCACGGCAATAGTCATACCTCAGACAAGCCGTACTCCTGGAGGTCACCATCAACAACAACAGCCGGAGCAGCAAATTCAAAGAAATCAAGAGGATCAAGAAGTCGCGAGCAGCCATCACCCCAGGGTCGACAACATCGAGTACCCAAAGGATTTCAAGCCTACGAACATCCAAAAGTACGACGGTAAGCAAGACCCTGCTCAATGGTTATGTTTATACTCGACCGCTGTTAGTGTTGCAGGGAGAGACACCAACACCAAGGTTCTCTACTTCCCGATGGCTCTGGAGCCCGTACCCTTCACGTGGCTCGAGAGCTTCGCGCGCGAGTCTATACACTCATGGGATGACCTCAAGAATGTGGCGGAACCACCTAAAACTACTGGGCCCGAGTGCACTGATCTTTGTTGCTAAGCAACTCTGACCCAGATTGGCACTCACCGGTAGTTCCTCGAGTGAAGCCTCGATAAAAGCCACGCTATTCCAGGATCAGCAGACAACACTCACACGAAGGTGAGCCCAGAGATTACAACACAGACCACTTCATACATCTCAGAGTGATTGCAGCGGAAAGGAAATTTATTACAAACCATGTTCAGAATAGTAAAGTACTACAGAGTTCCATCTACTCAAATTATTCAAGTTTCATTGTTCAGCGGAAGCAGTAAAAGATAACTAGCGAAATACGTGACGCATCGATAAAGCCCGTACAAAAGCGTCACTCAGCGGGAGGGTGGTCAGCACCAGCTGAAGGGCCATCCCACTCAACAGACCAACCCGGAGGCAAGGTGCACGGCCAAGTAAGACTCGCGAAAAGATCTTCAAAGTTAGTACCTGAAAAACAGTGCCACAAGCAAGGCTGAGTATACTAATACTCAGCAAGACTGACCCGTCTCCGGATATAACATAGTCCTATAACTAGACATGCAAGACTTTTTGGTTGGTGGGTTTTTTTGCCAAAATGCCGCTAAATGTTGATCCTTACTTTCAGGTTGTACTTTGCCATATTCTAGTTGGATTAACCATTCTAAGTTTGCATCTAACTCTACACAAACATGGTAGAGCAATCATTTAATCAACCAGCAGTATTATCATCATCATGTTACACTTGTTACTCTGTGTGACCGAAAACATTAAGCAATCTCATGCCGTGAGAGGCGGACGATTCTGAATCGAATTTCAACCTGGCCAGGGGAACCTAGACCACACGCATAGGGATTGACTTCGCTCCCGCCCACGCTACAGTTCCCCTTTCTTTCCAGTCCGTGGATCCGGGGCACCCTCCCCGACTACAGAGTCCGACCACTCTGCACCCGTATGTCGCGACAAAAATATAAGGGTTAGTTGGATCCATGCCACTACAATTTCTTGAAATTGGATTTCATGTAGAAATCCATGCCATTGAGTGGCATGATTTTCAACATGAAACCCAAATTCACGGAGTTGTGGTGGCATGAATCGAATTTTCCCAAAATATAAACCCTACTTCTACCAGGAGGGTGCGAGATCGTTCCACTCGCCGGTCCAATCAGGTACTTAAGCTTTCCGATTACCATATTTCTCGGTATGTGGCTAGTACTTTCAAACGCTTAACGAAATGAGCCACACACCGCGACCTTAGCCATTTCTGACTATACCAGTGGGGTATCACAACTACACAACCCCGCCCGTTGTCCTTATATTTCAGCAGGAACTAAAGTCAGTAAAACTCCTATTTGCTCGCGAGAGGCAGGAAACCACTCGACTTCTACCGTACCTATTTAGCATGGCAACTAGTCGATAAAAAGATCCGGTAACACACATAGGTTCCTAGGGATCATGCGTCTAAGTTTTTCGATCAACGCCTAGAAAACTTAAATACAGAAAGAAACTATTACAATACATCATAAATAGATAATGAATAATAACTCGGAAAATAAGGCATAATGCACCGGGGCTTGCCTTCTTGGGCACTGTCAGGCAGCAAAGCCTCTGGGGCTTGGCCCAGGTCTTGAGACAAGTTAGCACAATTCAAATTGACCTCCTGATCCACACGAGAGTCCGCGGGCACCAATTCGTAGTCCCCGTCCGTGAGATTACCCGTTTCTATATGCAATGCAAAATTTATGAGTTATCCATGGTTAACGATTTCTTTCCTTCACGATAAAGTTGTAGTTCAACAAAGGTTAATTTAGTGATGATTTCAATATTTCATTTCATGGGCAGTCGTTTATAGAGTAGTAACCACAATTATGTTTCTTCATGAAGGAGTGGTGGTTTTGGTTTTCATTCTCAAATTTAACCCATAGCATGCTTTCATTATTTCATAACAACAACTCTACTCATGAGCTAGTGGTGAAAAACTCAAGTAACACAGATCCAAACTTAAGCATTCATGATATAAATTTCAGCAATTTACCATAAAGCACAAACCATAACTATTCATGTAAGTAGATCACCCTAGTTACTTCATCTTTTTGTACAGAACGGTTAACATGGGTTCTGGTGCTACAAATTTTACGAGAGCAACTTTATAGCATAAACTCAGTATTGAAATTTTTCCAGATTTTATACACTTATACAGCAGAGGTGACAAAAAGAATAAAAACAGCAAGCCATTTACAAAGATTAAATCTACAGAAAGTTTTACTAGGGATATGTTCTCTAATTTTTACCGGAGCCTATTCATGAGCTAAACATACTCCAGAAAAATTATCGAGCTTTATAACCACTAGATAAATTAGTTTTGCAATTAATTTAACATAAGTTAGCATAAATTTCTCACAGTCCAAAGACCAGCAAAGCATGTGAACTTTTTATTACAGACAGGTCATACTCTATACAAGAATATGTCAAAAGATCAAGATCAGATATGGTGTATTTTACTCAGAACAAAAATGGTAAAACTGACCATAAGATGCTAAGCATGATTATTCACCAAAGCAAAACTCATTAACTGCAGCTCAAAATTTTTAGACAGGAACACAGAGCTAAAAAGAGACTTCAGAAATAAATATAGATTTTTCTGAGCATAAGAACTATATATGAAGAATTAAGTTGATTAAACAAGCATAAATCATGGTATATAGCAAATGAACTCTAATAAATCTGAAATGAACTCTACACGCGAAATAGGAGACCGAGGCGGTCCCGAAAGAGGGTAGGCCGGCCGGCCTAGCCCATTTTCGAGGCAGTTCGGCCTCCCCTTCCACCGGTGCCTTCGTCGGCTTATAAATAGCTCACACCTTATTCAACTCGGGGAATCAATCCACCCAGAACTCGACGAAAACCTAGGGCCAAGGCCGGAGGGAGACGATGGCCGCCGCAAGTCTTCGTAGGTACCTAGGAGATGGCTTAGGCCACCCCTAGCCGCCATGGCCTCCCTGCGAGGTTGTGCCATGATGGAGTTCGGGAGTCATCCCCAACATTCGTCGGGGTATGTACACACACGATGGTGATATCAATCTACTCTTTATTCTAGTTGTCTCGACTTTGGTCTACTTCAATGCATGCTTTCTTTCTCATATGTGATGCATCCATATGTTCATAGTAAGATTAGATCTATTCGTGGTGATTAGTCTATATCTTGCGGATACGTTGAGGTAGCGTGTTTTAGCTAGTTGGTTGATTACCCCGGTGTGGTGACAGCATGGCGGAGGGAAAAGCCCTAGCGACGACATGATGTGGAATAGGATTGATGGCGAGTATCATGGGAGTCGTGGCGCGGCCACCAAGAGGAGGAGCTTCGAGTAAGAGCACTTGGTGGGCGTTTGGGGTAAAGCTTTGGGAAACCTTAGGCGTCAACACGCACCTCGCACCGGCGACCTTGGGAAAGTAGGCCGCTTGCGAGCCGCCTTTCTGAGAGATGATTTCGTGTACCTTTAGTTGAGATGCAATCTATGTTTGGATAACCTCTTTGACTAGAACTGTACCTAGAGACGATAGGCCCTAGCTCCTTGGTTGTGTTATCTCATCTACGGTTGTGGGTGCGATGAACACTTATGCTTCATTCATATCTATCAAGTGTTCAGTTTATATGAAATCTTCGCTTCATGTTTAGGATAGGTTCGATAGATTAGATGGTAAACCCTAGTCGGTTCGCTTCCGATCCACAGATTGATAAACCTTGGGGGAGTACTCTAAGGGAAAAGCTACCACGATCTGTGCGCTTGCGGTATGTAAATTGGGCCTCTAAGGAGTGTCAACAAGCTTTTCTGGCGCCGTTGCCGGGGATCGGCAACTCGAACCCTAGGGAGATCTATCTATCTTTTTGGACTAACCCTAATTTCATTATTGCATATATCCTATGTTTCTTGTTTGTGTCCATGAATGCAGGTAAAACCCTAGACACAAAGCGATTGAGAAGTCCAATCTCACTCAAGCAAGTTGATGGCTACGTGAAGACCCGCTCTTTAGTGGTTGGTGCTAACTTTTGTTAGTGGCCCAGCATCCGCTATCGAGCCCACACTCAAAATAAGTAAAGATGAAAAAGGTATGTCACCGTGTCAATTTTGGCTAATGTCTCTTGGAGATTTCTTTGTCCAAGCCATAGGTGATGAAGCATGCCCAAAAAGAAAATCGTGCGATTGGATCATCATCATCTCCAAAGTACTGCTGTTGTGATGAGATTTTCGTCCATGATCAGAGAAGTACCATGAGAGAAAATTATATATTGTAAAGCTCCATCAATCCTTCTTTCCAACGCATCAAGAATCGTGAATTTTGGAGATCGGTGTGAAGAGTTATGGTAAAATCTTACAACGCTGCGCATTCTGAAATGTCTCGGGACAGAGCGCAGTGCCGGAGTAAAATGACCATAACTTCTTCATCCGGAGTCCGTTTGGGATCAATGACCACTCGTTGAAAAGGAAATTTCATAAGGCTTTCTATGGAGTAGAATTTTGGTATATGTTCTGTGCAGGATGATCAAGAAATTCAATGAAGAAGAGGCAGCAACAAACAATGGAGAAAGTGATGACGATGTCGCAAGATGTTTGGAGGACCTTGTGCACAAAAGTTGATGATTTGAAGTTGACCAACGCTGGAGGCAACAAGATTAGAGGAACCATGATGCCACCCATCTTCTCCATGGGATGCTCAAAAAGCCTCTAGTCGAGTACAATCAAAGAAAGAGACCACTCTGATCATCGACACAAAGCACGAGAGCCTCCTTCGATCCTGACATCTTAGGCAAAGCAAGAACCATGGAGACAGACCATTGGAGCCATGCTACTCACAAGTGAATCAATGTTGATGACCTTGAAGTCAAGGATGCACAACAAGACGCTCCGAAGACCACAAGATCAAGATCATCGACATCTTCGGATCGATTCGTAAAAAGTCATTGTTATCATCAATATTCTGCTCGACCTCATAAGAAAATTGCAGTATATTTTTGGATATTCAAAATCCCCATGAAGTTCCGGTTCCAACGAATCAACAATGAAGTCAATCGAAGTTTCCTACAAGAAGTTATGGCCAAAACATCGAAGGTCATGCACTCTGAAATTTTCTGGACAGCACGCAGCGCTAAAGTAAAACGGTCATAACTCTCTCGTTTGGAGTCCGTTTAAAGCGAATGACCACTTGTTGGAAAGGTAATTTCATAAACTTTTCAATAGATCTATATTTTGGTATATGTTCTATTCTGGATGCAGGGTAAAATCCACGAAGGAGAGGCGAAGAGCAACGTGACGAGAACAAGGTGAAGGAGATAAGGATGACAACAATGAAGAGGAGCTTGGGCTGTGGTTTCATCAAGCATACATGATCGAATTCAGAAGCTCAGACAAAATAAGGGCCCCAAGAATGTTGGCAAAGGAAGGCTCGAGTGACAACATTCAACGCATGAAGATGTTAAGAGCGAACCACGATGGATTACGAAAGGCGACATCAATACAAGCTGCATGGACAATTCGAATTCTCGCTAGAAGGACCATGGCTTCACATCAATGAGAAGGTATGTGAGAAAGTCAAGCTCTATGACTTTAAATGAAGCGCTTTGCGGGAGGCAACCCGTTCATTTTATTTATCTATTTATATATATTAATATGACCGTCTACATTGCACTCTTTAATCGGAATATCAAGTAACATTGTACCATTGCTCTAACAAAAACCACAACTTCATGTTGTTCTTTCTAAATGTTATTGAGGGAGCACTTTGTTATTTGATCTTGGGAAACTTGTAGACCTTTTTGTGTGCCTATTAGTGTTTAGAGTCTTTTTATTTGTGTCCTTTTAGAGGGAAATATGAAGTGTTGCACCGCTCTTTGATTCTAAACTTGTGGCTAGTTAACTTAGGCTAACTTTTTGTTTTGTTTTAGACCACCTCATCATGTCATATCATTTTGTTCACCCACCTCGTGTTGCATTGCATACCATGTTGTTCGTCTCACCCTTGCATTGCATTGCATGTTGTATTTAAAAAAAACTCTTTTTTTAAAAAAAACATTGACTAGCCTCACTTTTGAGATCCTAAAAACCTTAGGAAAACCACTCATAGAGCATTCCTAAAACCATAGGTTATGTTTTTCTTTCAAAAAAAAATCTAACTTTTGTTTCTCTCTAGTTTTTTTAAAAAACCACCATAGATAGAATTTCTATACCCAACACTCTCTCTTCAAAATTTTTGTTTTAAGCCAAAAAAAATATAGGAAACCCATAAACCTACTTCTAAAACCTTGTTAGCTCGGTTGCTTGATCCTTTTCGATAAATAACCTTTTCATTGACAAAAGCCTCACTTCTTATGAAGTGTCGTGAAGGCTTTTTGTCACTCTTAGCAATTGTTTTTGAATAAGCTAGTTGCGGAACAACATCGAAAGGTCCTTTCAACCTTGCTAACACTTATTTTTGCTAACTTTGCATTTGCACTTTGCATCCATACCATTGTTCATGCCCTCATTTTGCTAGCTTGGTCTCAATCTTATTGATGTATGCTTTCCTATCCATGTAATGCTTATCATGATAGCATTTACCTTTTGCAATCTTGTGTAAACGTGGTATTTAAACTTATTTGCGGACCTCCATCTTTAAGCTCTTTTGACCAAGATAGCAATCCATTTTCCTCTCATTTGCATACACACACCTCCCACTTGCATTCACATACACCCATTAGGTTTAATTTTCACTAGACTAACTATGCCACAAGTTAAGTATCTTAGGGGATGTTTTTGGTTTGTTGGTAATTGTTTCTACTCCCAACTGTCACCTTGGGGGTAGATTGTGCACTTGAATTGTTTTGCAGGCTTGACAAAGCGTTCCCATGAATTCGTGATCAAAGAAGAAATCAAATTCATCAACATCTCCAAAGTTTGAGAGCAAGCCCCGCTGTTTTCATCAAATTTTGCACATGGACAGAGATGTACAAGGAAGAAAAAGTTGATATTCAGAAGCTCCATGAAATTCCTGTTCCAACGCATCCAAGATCAATGAATTTGAAGACCCGTAAAGGAGATATGGCAAGAACATTGGACGTTGCGCGTTCTGAAATTCGTCGGGACATATTGCAGTGCTGGGATGAAATGGACATAACTCTCTTGTTCGGAATCAGTTTTGGGCGAATGAGGACTCGTTGAAAAGAAAAAATTGTGCACTTCGTAATGGAGCAATGTTTCAGTACATGTTCTGTTCTGGAAATTGAATGAAAAAAATTCGTGAAGATGAGGTAGCAATAGGACAACGAGGAATTGAAGGAGGCGACGACGATGTGAAGCAATGATTGGGACCATGACGTAGTATAAGAAGAAGTTGAAGAAAATTGAGGCAACAAAGGTGAAGACACATTGAAGATGATATTCATACACATGAGGGAAGGACTTCAAGAATTGCAAGATGGTCCATCTTCTCCTTCCACGCCTAGCATCATGCTAAGCATGGGGGAGGATTTCGTGGACAAGGAAGAAAGATCTCATGGAGTAAGATAATCACGGTTGCCACAAGATGCTCATGATTCTTCTTCCATGCTTAGCACAATGCTTAAGTATGGGGGAGGCTGTGCTACACTTCATTACGAGCATCGAGAAGGACGGTAATTCTTCCTCAACTCTCTTTTTCTAAATGTTTGTACATATATGCCTTCAACCATAGATGCAACCTTTGTTTATCTCTCCCTATAATAACATGGCTACTAGGAGTACAACCTAGATTTGTTTTTGTTTTCAATGAATGATAACCACCCTCACCTTGAGCTCACCACAATGATATTCTTATATGCTCTTGCTTATGGAAAAGTGATGAAAGTTGCTGCTTTGTTTTACCGACGCTATGTTGTATATGACTTGACCATTTGCTCTCAATTAAATGGAATTAAAATGATTAAAATACCGGCTCTTTTATTTGTGGAGGTTAAATGACTAAATTCTAGACCCACATATTCTATGTTGCTCTTTGATTTAAATCTACCGATGACCTTACACCTTGTGTTGTTTAATTTGAAAACTTAATTCCTATGCTATCTATATTTGTGAATCTCTTGCAAAGTTCTACCTACCAAAGTTTATACATACATATTCTTTCATGATGAAACCTTTAGATTGCAAACTTATATTTTGATGAGTTGTATTAAGATTGATTTCTTTGGTATGAGACTAAGAAGCTGGTCATTCCATTTTTTTGTGTAACCTTCTTTTTGCTAGCCTATTTATCCATGCATTGTGAGTTTCTACTTCGGGAATTTTGCAAACCTCGCTGGATATTCAGCCTAAACCAAAAATATCTTTTTGTGATTACCTCCTTGACCACAACCCAATTTGAGTATGGATTATCATTTTGACGGAATCAAAAGAATCAAGGGCACCATATAAAGAAAAGTTTTGGGAGACAAGGCTCCCCGGAGATTCAAGAGGTTCTACGAAGAAGAAGGTGAATTTGAGATACTTACCCTAGCTAATTGGTTCTCCCACTATTCATACTCGAGGACGAGCATTTGTTCAAGCATGGGGGGATGGCTGGGTAAGTATTCTATGTTATCAAAAGTTCTAAGGAACAAAAAGAAAGAAAGAGAGAAAAATAGAAAAATGAAAAAAAAATAGAGGAGAAAAGAAAAATGAAAGAAAAAAAGAGAAGAATAAAATGCTCCTTAGTTCTTTTTGGCTTCATTAATTTTCCAAGTTACTTTGAAGAACTATTACATACTCAAATCTTCCAACCATGTGCAATCCGATAACGAGAACTTCATTTGTGTCTCGGGATCATCCATTTGCCACTTGGACATGTCCACCTATCTAAATATGTGTGTTTCATATTTCTCCCTCTCCAACATTATTTTCCAATGGCCTTTTTGACAAGTCTCAGTAAATCCAATAGATCTCTCTCTTAGTTTGACAATATTTCAGATATAATGTTTTGCTAGGATTGTTTTTACCTTCCAAGCTCCACATAAGCCTTCCACTTTTATATATGAGTAGAATAGGTTGAAGACAATCTAATGTAGGCTTTAGAGACTTGATGAGATGAGTATTTCCATGATCTTTTGCAAGAGAACCTCACTTATGTTTGATATGCATTCTTTTGAAAACTCTTCACGATGAAACAAGGTAAAGGTTTGAAGTTCGCTTAAGTTTGAGAGCATTGCATTTATTTATTATTGTGGCTTGTTCTTTAATTGCTAGTCTATCTTCCATAATGAAAAAGTAGCCGTCACAGCATGAACTTAAATGCTAAATACTTGAGAGAGCAATATGTCTTGTTATGTATGACTAAGTGCAGAGAGGACATTGAGGGGCAACGCTGATTTCTTTATAAGCAAAGCTCCTTGACTTACTCGTGGACGAGCAAGGTTTAAGCATGGGGGGAATGTTGGCGCTCCTTAAGTACCCATTTTATCCCTTGTTTATCCTTGATAATGGCATGAATTTAATATCAAAATCACTAACTGTCCTAACCCCGGCCTAATTATTGGTCATTTTCACATTTGCACATATATTTTGGAGGAACTTCATTTTTGCAGGTTTTTGGCCTATTTTGGAGCATGAAATGACAAGGCCCGTGATCGAGCGCTAACACGGAGAAAGACGAAGGCCAAAACCCAAAGGAAGGACCAAAGCCCATGTTGATTCGAAGCCCATTCATGCACATCCATCCTCCAAGAGAGCCCAAAGGACCAAGCCCACGAAGATGAGATCAAGATACTTCGGGATTAAGCAAAGCAAATGAAGATTTAAGGAAGGATTCCCTATCCTATCCTTTCCTCGAAGATATCTCCAAGATAACGACGTCCAAAGGGGTGCAATCGTGAATGACATAAACTCTAGTAGATACGAGGAGTCTACACGCGAAAGAGGAGACCGAGGCGGTCCCGACAGAGGGTAGGTCGGCCGGCCTAGGCCCATGAGGCTAGCTGGCCTAGCCCGTTTCCGAGGCGGTTCGGCCTCCACTTCGACCGGTGGCTTCGTCGGCTTATAAATAGCTCGCACCTTATTCAACTCGGGGAATCAATCCACCCAGAACTCGACGAAAACCTAGGGCCAAGGCCGGAGGGAGACGACCGCCGCCGCAAGTCTTCGAAGGTACCTAGGAGATGGCTTAGGCCACCCCTAGCCGCCATGGCCTCCCTGCGAGGTTGTGCCATGGTGGAGTTCGGGAGTCATCCCCAACATTCGTCGGGGTATGTACACACACGATGGTGATATCAATCTACTCTTTATTCTAGTTGTCTCGACTTTGGTCTACTTCAATGCATGCTTTCTTTCTCATATGTGATGCATCCATATGTTCATAGTAAGATTAGATCTATTCGTGGTGATTAGTCTATATCTTGCGGATACATTGAGGTAGCGTGTTTTAGCTAGTTGGTTGATTACCCTGGTGTGGTGACAGCATGGCGGAGGGAAAAGCCCTAGCGATGACATGATGTGGAATAGGATCGATGGCGAGTATCATGGGAGTCGTGGCGCGGCCACCAAGAGGAGGAGCTTCAAGTAAGAGCACTTGGTGGGCGTTTGGGGTAAAGCTTTGGGAAACCTTAGGCGTCAACACGCACCTCGCACCGGCGACCTTGGGAAAGTAGGCCGCTTGCGAGCCGCCTTTCTGAGAGATGATTTCGTGTACCTTTAGTTGAGATGCAATCTATGTTTGGATAACCTCTTTGACTAGAACTGTACCTAGAGACGATAGGCCCTAGCTCCTTGGTTGTGTTATCTCATCTACGGTTGTGGGTGCGATGAACACTTATGCTTCATTCATATCTATCAAGTGTTCAGTTTATATGCAATCTTCGCTTCATGTTTAGGATAGGTTCAATAGATTAGATGGTAAACCCTAGTCGGTTCGCTTCCGATCCACGGATTGATAAACCTTGGGGGAGTACTCTAAGGGAAAAGCTACCACGATCCGTGCGGTTGCGGTACGTAAATTGGGGCTCTAAGGAGTGTCAACAGTTACCCTTCTTCAAGCTCCAAAAGCGACAAGACATATTCGAGTGGACTACAGAGGCCACGGAAGCACTCGAGAACCTCAAGCATCATCTTCAGTCACCGCCGACTTTAACAGCTCCACTACCTGGTGAGGAATTGCTCCTCTACATCGCTGCGACTACTCATGTAGTCAGTACGGCGATAGTAGTCAAACGCCCGGAGGAAGGCCATGCCTATGGCGTTCAGAGACCTGTTTACTTCATCAGTGAAGTAATCTCTGAATCAAAGGTTAGATACCCATCAATTCAGAAACTTCTATATGGAATTCTAATCACCTCCAGGAAGCTTCGACATTATTTTGATGAGTACAAGATCTTAGTAGTAATTGACTTCCCATTGGGGAATATACTCCACAATCGGGATGCCACTGGACAAATTTCAAAGTGGGCAGTTGAACTAGGAGCCTTGGAAATCAACTTCAAGCCCAGAATAGCAATCAAGTCACAGGCACTAGTCGACTTCTTAGTTGAATGGCGGGAAAATCAAATTCCAGCGCCTCATAACGCTCCAGAGCATTGGGTAATGTACTTTGATGGCTCACTCAAGCTCGACGGAGGCGGCGCGGGAGTTCTGTTCATCTCCCCAAAGGGAGAGCAATTGAAGTATGTGTTCCAAATCTTGTTCAAGGTCTCCAACAATGAAGCTGAATACGAGGCACTGCTACATGGCCTTCGACTAGCAGTTTCTCTCGGCATCAAGCGACTACTTGTTTACGGCGACTCTCTACTCATCGTCCAGCAAGTCAATAAAGAATGGGACATCAACAAGGATACGATGGACGCATACATCGAGGAAATCAGAAAGCTCGAAAACAAGTTCTTAGGATTGGAAATCCACCACGTAGACCGTGACAACAACATGGGAGCCGATGTCCTTTCCAAACATGGATCAACTCGAGCAGCCGTTCCACCGGGAGTTTTTGCCCATTAACTTCATCATCCATCAGTCAAGGTACAAAGCCAACGAGCCACTGACACGGAGGCCCCGGCCACAGTCAGTGAAATACTGATGATCGAAGAAGATTGGCAGATCCAGTTTATCGACTTCATCAAGGAGTTCAAGCTTCCACCACATGTCGATCCTAAAAGCGCTGAAGCAGCCCATTTCATCAAGCGAAGCAAAGGTTTCGTCCTTATTGGCGAAAACCTATATAAGCGCTCTGCTTCTAGCATCCTCATGAAGTGTGTTACCCTTGAACAAGGCAAAGACATCCTCAGAGAGATACACGAAGGAGTTTGCGGCAACCACGCTGCATCAAGGACACTAGTCGGCAAGGCTTACAGGTCAGGCTTTTTCTGGCCAACAGTTGTTTCAGACGCAGAGGACCTTGTCAGACGGTGCCTTGGCTGCCAATTCTTCGGCAAAAAGACTCACGTCCCAGCACACAACCTGATAACAATCCCTCCATCACGGCCGTTTGCCTGTTGGAGTTTGGACATGATCGGACCATTAACCATAGCTCTAGGAGGATTCAATCATGTGCTGGTAGCAGTCGATAAGTTCACCATGTGGATCGAGTACAAGCCCATTGTCAAGATCTCATCCGATAGAGCAGTGGATTTTATCTCTGACACCATTCACCGGTTCGGATTTCTTCACACCATCATTACGGATCTTGGATCTAACTTCACGTCACAATCTTTTTGGAATTTTTGTGACAGTTCCTGCATTGAGGTCAAATATACTTCAGTAGCTCACCCTCGAGCAAATGGTCAAGTAGAGCACATCAATGGATTAGTACTCGACGGATTGAAGAAAAGACTCTATGACACTAACACCAAGAAAGGTGGCAAGTGGATTCAAGAACTACCCATGTGGTCTGGGGGCTGCGAACACAGCCTAGCAAAGCAACTGGATAATCTCCTTTCTTCCTCACTTACGGATCAGAGACTATACTACCCGCAGATATCATGTGGAAATCTCCAAGAGTAGAAGCCTATCAAGAAGGAGAAGCAGATGAAGCTCGACAACTTGAGTTAGATTCAGTCGAAGGGGCCAGAATCAATGCTTTAACCCAGTTGGCTAGATTTCTTCAAGGAGTCAGATGCTATCATGATCGCAATGTCCAGCAAAGATCCTTCAACGTTGGAGATCTGGTATTACAAAGGATCCAAGATGAGACGGGACTGCACAAGTTAAATTTCAGATGGGAAGGCCCTTTCATCGTAACCAAGGTTACAAGACCAGGATCATACAGAATCACTGATGCAAATGGCAATGAGGTACCGAATTCCTAGAATATTGAGCACTTGCGCAAATTCTATCCTTGATCCAAGCAACATGGTGATGTCAGTTGATTTGTTTAATAAAGCAAGGGTTTTCTACCAGCATATTGACTACATTAAAGGCAGTTTTTCAATCTGACAGCATCACCTCTTTAGGATAGCTTACATAGTTTTCCATCAGGATAACTACACAAGCCACATCCTTGCCCTTAATATAAGGGCACAACCTACTCGCCTAGCTCGAGAAGGTGTATGGATACCTTTACTAGTTGTCCATCTTGGGTAATCCGATGGGGTTCATCCTAACAGGTCAATCTTAGTAGTTACTCCAGTCTTCAAGTTAGACACCCTATTCACAAGCTTGAATAGGTATTGGATATTTCTAAGATGGTTTCATCTTGGATAACTCGACGGGGTTCATCCTAACAGATATATTTTAGAAGTTAATCCAGTCCTTGGTCAGGACACCCTACTCGCTTGTTCGAGTAGTTTATGGATATCTTTGCAGTCTTTCTATCTGGGTAATCCGACGGGATTCACCCTAACTGATCAACTGTAAAGATTACTCCATACAAGCATTCTACTCGACTAATCGAGTAGTCTGCACATATCCTACGGTATCAGATCATATTTCTGAAAACACACCAACAGGATAAGAGCAATTTTTACAAAGACAATGAGTTGTTACAAGTAGTTTACTCTGCCAAGTTCTTCAGAATTTCCTCAGCAATCACTTTTGATTCTTTACAATAGTCCTGGAGTTTCTCATCAGAACAATCGGGAGCTATTCCTTTAGCTATGGGAGCTAAATTAAACTGAGGCAAGTAAGACTTGACAACTCCTATCATATGGGTCAGATAATTCTTGGAGGTAGCCGTCATGACATCAAAGATCTTCTTGGGAGCCTCTTCTAAACGCTCTACCAAGGACTTGCTATTCGACGACCCCTCTTCAGAATCAACCATGTCCACAATGACCTGAGCTGCTGCTACCAGTCGAGTATGGTCATCTAGAGAACCTGACGGAAAGATATTTCAGTAATTATTATTGACAAAGCAATACCAAGACAAAAGATCGAATACTCACAAGCTTGAGCAATCTGCAACTGCTCTTGAAGCTTTGAATTTTCTTCATGGAGCTTTGATCTTTCTTCTTCAAGGCCCTTGATCTGCCACTTCATATCACAAAGTTCTAGATGATGCTTTTGGTTTGCTTCATACAGCTTGTTTCGAGCAGCAAGGGATTCATCTAGTCGTTTGACTATCAGGGCATTCTGCTGCTCCAAGGTTTTCCGATTGTCAACAGTCTTATATAAAGCTTGAGACTTCAAAAAAGACCGATTGGCAACATCCTGTAACATACAAGGCAAAATTGGTCAGACATCACCAACTACTCGAGGAAGACATGTAGCAGCAGAAGGCTCACCTTGGTATATTTGAAGTTTCATTGCATATAGTTAGCAAGCTTCTTTACGTTGTCTATGGACTACAACGGATCATCAAAAAGCTCCTTTCCCAATTCCCCCTGGGTTAATTGTGGCATAGATTGAAAGGGCACTAGTCGAACGGCAGGACCTCTCGATCCTTGAGCTCCACTACTGCCAGTTCCATCAGCATTGGAGGCACCTTCAGCAGCTGCAGGAGTATGTTTGGGTGCTTCAGGATTTGGCTCATTTGATATCCCAGCCGTGTCTGCATTCAGCAGAATGGAAGATGGATTCTCGATCAACACAATTACTGGCGACTCGGGGGCTGATCGACTAGTTCCTTCCGAACTACTCTGCACCCAGTTACAAAAGTCTTGGATTTGATCTTTCTCATGTGCTGGTAGATATTGGATCCTAAGCCAAGGAAGATTTAAAACAAGAAAGCTGAGGCAAATAGGATGAAATCAAACGAATATCAGATTCTTACTGGCCAGCATCGAGACGAGGAATCTTTCTCTGCAACAAAGCTCCTGGAGTTGCCTTCCGCTTCTTGCTATCATCAGAAACAACATCTACTGAAGTTGGAGGCATGCAATACCATGACTTATAATTTTTCTGCAAGAGAAGCAAAGAATTCATCATAAGAGCAAAAACTTCAACTACAAGTACTCGACAGTGTTTTCCAAATACTCACCCATGTATTCTCGGGAGGATTCTTTGCCCAGAAGAGTGTTGGAAGCTTCAAAGACTTGTCAAAGTTGTCGAGTACTTTACAGCACCTCTTGACTGCTTCAGACTGAGCCATTAGTTCTGGTGACATTCTAGTGGGATCTTGTGTACCTTCACATCTGAAGGCAGGATGTTTCCGAAGTTGAAGAGGTTGGACCCGACGGCTTACAAAGGAGAAAACCACATGATTACCGGTGACTCCTTTATTTTTCCATTTTGCAATGGCTTTGAGGATGCACTCAACTTGTACGCCACCAGGTCCATTACTCGACCAGTTTTCTTGGACTTGGGGGGCACCAGGAACTCTTTCTGGAAGTAGAGATTCAAAGTTCCCGACATGAAACTAGAATTTCTTCCACTCGAGTCATTTACCTGCCGGATCATGTGCTAAGTACTCGTCCAGAGTTTCAGGACGGAGTATCAGTTCACACTCGCCGACGACGGCTGGTTTACTAGCATTTGGGATGGGGACAAGGATGAAGAAATGTTGAAAAAGGTGAAAGTGGGGAAGAATGCCAAGGAATGCTTCGCAGAAATGAGTAAAAATAGAAAGATGCAAAATGAATTGAGGAGTCAGATGATGCAGTTGGATTCCCCAAAACTGCAGAAGAGCATAGAAAAATTCCGATACGGGAAGTGCAAGACCACATTCCACGAAATCACGGAACACAACGGTCTCGAGGGTACCTTCCATGGGGTAATCTTCTCCTTCCCCTGCACGCCATTGGATTACAACTTGAGTCTGGAGAAGACCCAAATTTTCCAATTCTTGCACCGCTGCTTCAGACATTTTGCTTTTGTGCCAACTTGTTGACATATTGGCAACTGCTTCCTCTTCAACCTTGGATTTGTCCTTCTTGGGAGCCATCTCAACGTCACGAGCTTAGTCTCGGGGGCTACGAGAGGGGCTATGGATGGCACCAGGAGTGGGCAAGTATGGATCTGAATTTGACGGCGGCCAGGAACCCTCACAAGTTACCAGACAGATTTATATGTCTCTGGTGCCAATTTCGTGAATATTTGGGAGATCAACGGATTCTTTCCGTTTCAAGAAAGTTTTCATTATTTATTTTGCCACGAGTTTACTTTGATTCTTAAATCTAAATTGAGAGATTTAAATTCAAGACTTGGGGGCTGCAGGATATATGTATCAGAGATTTATTTTTCAATTTTTTTGGAAAATAAAGAAGGAAAAAGACTGAAGTGACCCTCAGCCTGATTCTGCGATTCAACCTAAGGCTCGGGGGCTACTCCATATGGAACGCGAGTACTTCGCGCACCATATATGATCAAGGTTTCGGGGCATGAGCACCTCACAGCCTCAAGGCAACTAGAAGTACTTGGAGGACTACTCGACATTTCTGAAAGAAGACCCAGAGGATGTTTTGACTACTTGAAGTACTCGAAGACAACCAGTCAAGTACTCGATGCCTGCAGGACTCGGCTACGAAGAGCTCGGGGGCTTCTCAGACCCAGGGCAGCGGGACTGATTATAGGCATAAAATGTTCTAGAGTAAGGGATAGCTCATGGATATTCCTTACCACTCTTGTGACTACCCGAATAGGCATAGAACTAGCTGCAGTACAAAGGAAACTACCCGATCGTGCTGTAGTAGGACTCCAACTATACTCGGCTAGGACTTTCCATGTAAATCTGTCCCCCCGAATATATAAGGGCGGACAGGTACCCCCTCAAAAATCATCAACACCTAAGGAAATACAAACCACCACACAGGACGTAGGGTATTACGCAACTCGCGGCCCGAACCTGTCTAAATCTTTGTGTTCCTTGCACCATCGAGTTCCAGAGCAGTCGATCCCTACCTACAAACCTTACTGCTAAGGGTATCCCTGAGCAGGCTGGGTGGTAAACACCGATAAACGCTAAACATGATATCGGGCCTAGATGCGGTAAGGTAAAGAAGCAACCCAATCATAGAACGATAAAGAGTTTGGTCTACCGATTTACCTCCCTCATCAAGGTCGAGATGCCCATTAGTTGGCATTGGAGTCTTGATCGGCTTGCAATCATCCATCTTGAACTTCTTGAGAATGTCTCTTGTGTATTTTTCTTGATGGATGAAGGTTCCTTCCTTCAATTGCTTGACTTGAAAACCGAGGAAGAATTTGAGCTCACTGATCATAGATATCTCGAATTCCCTAGCCATCATGTCTCAAAATTCTTTGCAAAGAGTGGTGTTAGTTGAACCAAATATGATATCATCAACATAGATTTGACATACTAAGAGTTCTTGGTTGATGATCTTGGTGAAGAGAGTTATATCCACCCTCCCGATCTTGAAGTCCTTGTTGATGAGGAAGTCACGAAGGCGTTCATACCAAGCCCTAGGTGCTTGCTTGAGCCCGTAGAGCGCCTTGTGTAACCTATAAATATGATTAGGATATCTTGGGTCCTCAAACCCGGGAGGTTGTTCAACATAAACCAACTCATTAATGAAGCCATTTAAGAACGCACTCTTTTTTGAACTATCGGGGGAAGATTCCCACCTACTATTATTCATTGAAACTTGTTGGTTCGGTACAAGCATTTTCCTCGGCATACCAAGGGAGAGAGATTACACTGGGGGTTGGGAAGCAAGAAGAAGGGGAGAGGTTAAGAGATACATTGTTGTAACCACTCAAGCCAGACTAGCACTTCAGCTCGTAGCTTATTGTAGCGGTAGCTCCAAGCGTCTATATCTTTGAGGATCTTACGTATGACATCAACTGGGGAGAGATCTTGGTGATCGAACACCAATGCATTTCTGGCTTTCCAGATGTTCCAAAGAAACAGAAGAAGCATGTTGACAGAAACAGCCCTTGGGAGAACGTCGGCCAGATCAATTTCCCAAGTAGTTTGAAGCTGTCATTTTGGATGAAGACAGTCCCGGACTCCTACGGAAGTGCTGCATTCTTTGAAAATGTGCTCATCCGTTTCAAGCACCCCGTGGCAGCGTGCGCACCATGATTCATGCAAAGTCTTGATGTTCCGGCGATAAAGATGGGCTCGGGTGTTCAGCCTGCCATGAAAGAGCAGCCAAGCAAAAAACTTAATTTTGGTGGGGAGTTTAGTAGCCCAAATCCGAGACGCATCAGTGGGAGGATACGATCCAAGGAGAGCCTGATAAACCCCACTTGACGTGTACTGCTTCTTGCTTGCCGCAAGCATGTGGGTATCGGGTTTATTCTGAAATGGGATGGGTGCCAGATAATCAGCCAGCACTCGGAGTTCGTCACGCGCTGCGCGCGTTAAACGTGGCCAAAGGAAAGTCAACACTCGAACAGTGCCCGTCGCTTGCACACAGTGTGAGAAGAGTGCCGGAAAGGTTTCGGCCAAGGTAGTGTCGAGAAGCCAATGATCATGCCAAAAGGAAGTGCATTCTCGCCATCACCGATCTGAACCGCCGTCACAGAACGGTAACACGGAAGCTCTTCGTTAACAAGTGTATCCAGGTAAGAGCCAGACGTGCTATAGAAGATGATGACAGTCAACAGGATGACCTTATGGAAGAAGATGGTGGCAAGGCCTCTGATGCACCTCCAACTGACCAATCTGAAGTACCAAAGGGGGCTGCTTCGGGTCCAGGTAAGGGGCAGGTTCAGGGGAAGCAGGCTGCTATGTTATCTGTGGAGACTAATGGAGGGGGTCAAGGTACAAAAGGTGTTGTGCTACCAGCTGTTCAGGCTCCTATTAAACCAATGGTGGTTCTTACCCCAAATGGGGTGAACGCCAACGGTGTGTCAAGCTGGAATGCTACACACATGCCTCAAGTTGCTAGCGAGGAGCTCCTTGTAAAGAAATCGCAGCCACCTGTGTCTGGGGTATCTGTGTCGCCGGTCCGTTCAAGCAAGATGATGGCGGCTTTGGTAGATCAAGACTCCTTGGAGAAAGCAACAAAGCTAAAATTGCGCAAGAATTTGGATATGGCTTCAAAAGGTACTACTGCTACTACCTCTTTTTCTGCACTTGATGATTCTGAAATTTTACAACGTACCCAGCAGCTAGGAGTTAGTTTTGGTCCAACTCAGTTAGAAGCTACTGCTGCAATTAATTTGTTACGAGAAACTGAATCAAGTCGTGGTTCTTTAGGTAATCTGCAGCAAGGTAGCATGAATAGAGTAGATGATGCGGTTACTGATTGTTCGAATGATGACTATTTGGATTTGGAAACTTTAAATTTAATTTGTTCAGAAGTTGGGGAATGCTTAGGGGATGGGGGATGTTATCCGATTGATCTACATACTCCTTTATCTCCTAAACAGACTCGAAAATCTAAAGGAAAAAAGAAAAAGAGATATACCAAATCAGTTTAGATGAAAGGCATTTTCTGGAATTGTAATGGTTTTGCTGACCCAAAAAAATATAAGTTTCTCTCGGACCTAACTAAAGAGAAGAATCTCGATTTTATTGCATTATCAGAGACTTGTAGAGCTGATATACCACAAGCCACTTTAAATAATATTTGCGCTGGTCGTGAGTTTATTTGGTATTGTATGGCTCCACGTGGTCGCTCTGGTGGCATGCTCTTAGGGATTAATTTTGTAACTTTTGATATAGGGGAAATAGAGGAAGGGGATTTCTTAATCAGATTGAATCTAAGAAATAAAGAAGATGACTTCAAGTTTAATTTGATTTCGGTTTACGGCCCAGCACAGTCAGAACTTAAAGATAAGTTTTTATCCGAGGTCGTGCGTATATGTTCAAAAGATACTTTACCTATTGTCATAGGTGGTGACTTTAATATTATACGTGGTCCGGAGGAGAAAAACAATAATAATTATAACGACAAGTGGCCGTTTCTTTTCAATTCTATAATCGACTCTTTAAATTTGAGAGAAATACAAATGTTAGGTAGGAAGTATACTTGGGCCAACAACCTACATCGCCAAACCTTTGAAAAGTTGGATAGAGTGCTGGTGTGTACCGAGTTGGAAGCCAAATATCCGCATACCACTGTCTTTACCCTTTCAAGGGAAATTTCTGACCACACCCCTTTACTAATGAACACAAATCAACCATCAAGTGCTAATCAGCCGAATTTCAAATTTGAATTAGGCTAGTTGTTACGGGATGGATTTTGTGACATGGTTAGCGAGATATGGCAGAACGTTCAGCATGCCGGAACTCCGCTGGAACATTGGCAGGCAAAAAATTCGACGCCTACGTCAATATTTAAGAGGCTGGGCAAAAAATACCAGTGGTGCATATAAAAAAGAAAAAAGTTAGTTCTCAACAAACTTGACGAGCTAGATAAGAAAGCTTAAATAGACTGTTTAAATGAATCAGAAATCAATCTCAAACATGTGTTACATGAACGTTTGGCTGAGCTTTTGAGAGAGGAAGAACTCAAATGGTACCAAAGAGCCAAAGTAAAACAGTTGTTGGAAGGTGACGCTAATACAAAATTTTATCATTTAGTGGCAAATGGTAGACATAGGAAAACTCGAATTTTCCAGCTAGAGGATGGGAATAAGTTAATAAGTGGTGATGCAGAATTAAAAAAGCATATTACCACATATTACAAATTTTTGTTTGGTCCATCAGAGACATCTTCCAAGTCTCTTGATGAATCAGCAACAACTGATATTCCACAAGTATCCCAAATGGAAAACGAGTTCTTGATAGATCAGTTTACAGAAGAGGAAGTGAGAACTGCAATTTTCCAAATGGAGAGTAACAAGGCACCGGGTCCTGATGGCTTCCCACCGGAGTTTTTTACCAGGTTTTTTGGAATACTATTAAAGATGATCTGATGGCTCTGTTCCGGGATTTCCATGATGGTACTCTACCTCTACATAGCCTAAACTTCGGAACAATCATTCTTTTACCTAAGAAGAGTGATGCCAAAGTAATTCAACAGTACAGGCCAATTTGTCTGTTGAATGTTTCATTCAAGATCTTTACAATAGTTGCCACTAATAGAATAAGTGCCATAGCCCAAAAATTAATTAGGCCAACTCAAACGGCTTTTATTCCTGGGAGAAATATATTGGAAGGGGCTGTGATTTTGCACGAAACAATTCATGAACTTCACACAAAGAAGCAAGATGGTGTCATTTTTAAGATTGATTTCAAAAAAGCATATGACAAAGTAAAATGGAGTTCCCTTCAACAAACTCTTAGAATGAAAGGCTTCTTAGATAAATGGTGTAACTAGATCGAACATTTTACTCAAAGGGGAAATGTGAATTTAAAAGTAAACGACCAACTAGGATCGAACTTTCAAACTAAAAAAGGCCTACGGCAAGGTGACCCATTATCTCCCATACTTTTTAACATAGTGGTAGATATGTTGGCTCTACTGATTGCCAGAGCCAAGCAGGTGGGTCAAGTGGAAGGTGTAATTCCTCATCTAATCGATGATGGATTATCTATTTTACAGTATGCAGATGACACTGTTATTTTCATGAGCCACGATCTGGAAAAGGCAGTAAATATGAAGCTCATACTTAGTACCTTTGAACAGATATCTAGCTTAAAAATTAACTATCATAAAAGCAAAATCTTTTGCTTCGGTAAAGCAAAAGAATATGTGGTGTCTTATTCGCAGTTGTTTGGATGTGATTTAGGAAAATTTCCATTCCATTACCTTGGCCTTCTGATGCGTTATAGAAAATTGAATAATAGTGATTGGAAAATTATTGAAGATAGAATTGAGAAGAAATTAAGTGGGTGGAAAGGCAAAATGCTTACAGCCAGAGGTCGGCTTGTTTTGTTGAACTCGGTCTTGTCTAGTCTACCAATGTTCATGATGTCCTTTTTTGAAATACCTAGAGGTGTGTTGGAAAAGATAGACTTCTTTAGATCAAGTTTTTATTGGCAAAATGATCAACACAAGAGGAAATATAGGTTAGTGAAATGGAACTTGATTTGTCAACCAAAACAGAAGGGTGGTTTGGGTGTACAAAATCTTGATATTCAAAACAATGTTTGATGAGCAAATGGCTTTTCAAACTTTGCAATGAAGATGGCATATGGCAACAGTTGTTGCGGAATAAATACATTAGAGATAAAACCTTGGGCAATTGTTCGAAGAAACCAACAGACTCTCACTTCTGGAAAGGGTTGATGAATGTAAAAACCGAGTTTATGAGATATGGGCGTTTCAATTTGATGGATGGAACGCAAATCAAGTTTTGGGAAGACACTTGGCTGGGCAACCAGCCACTAGGTGTTAGGTTCCCCACGTTGTTTAACATCGTTCGAAGAAAACATGATTCGGTAGCAAATGTCCTTAGTTCAATACCTCTAAATGTCTCTTTCCGTAGAGCTCTAGTGGGAAATAATCTGAGGAGTTGGAACCAAATAGTATCTTCTTTACATGATGTAAAATTACAAGTAGGAAGAGATGTTTTTGTGTGGACTTTGCATTCATCTGGCCAATTTTCAGTGAGATCCTTTTATGCTGCGTTAATAAGCAATGGTGTCAGAGTGTCTCAAGAAATTTGGAAAACTAAAATACCCACTAAGATTAGAATTTTCTTGTGGTATTTAAAGAAAGGTGTAATCTTGACAAAAGACAATCTTTGTAGGCGTAATTGGAAGGGGGAGAAGAAGTGTGGTTTTTGTCACCTACCAGAAACCATACAACACTTGTTTTTTGACTGCACCTATGCTAAATTTCTTTGGCGCTCTGTACATATTCTTTTTGGTATTGCTCCACCTATATATATGGCGGATTTGTTTGATAGTTGGTCTAAAATGGGAACTAGTAAACACAATACATTGCCTTTTATTTGCAGCAGCTGCTCTCTGTTGGGCAATATGGATAACAAGAAATGAAGTAGTTTTTGACAAATGCAGACCAAAAACTTTTTTGCAGGTACTCTTCCGGGGAGTTTATTGGCTACGCCAATGGGCAAAGTTTCAGCGTCATGAGGACCGTCGTGAAGAACTTGTGCAAGCAGCCAGACATCTTGAATCTTCGGCATTGCATTTCTTCCACTCCAATGGCTGGCTTTCTCTTAGGAGAGTTGGTGTTGCGTAGTTAAAAACTTTATTTCGGTTGTTTGAGATCTTAAGTTCTGTGACTTTGTTCCTACAGCTCTCTTCGGTTTGTGCTGGTTGTTGAACGTTGTTTTTTTGGTCTGATTCTACCATTAGGTAGATGAAGCCGGAGTTTCAATCCATCATCTAAAAAAAAAGAGCCAGACGTGCCAGAAAAACTTGACCCCGCATGAGACAAGAATCAGGTTTTCCAGGGAGACTGACCGGGGTCATGGAGTTTGTGGACAAATTTCATGAGAAGGCAGTGGTTCAATTTTTCCAAATTCTTAACGCCCAGACCACCAGCTTCACGATTCTGACACACACATTCCCAAGCTATGAGGCAATTGGAGCCGTGACACTTCTCTTCGCTAGTCCGGAGGAAGGCATGCCATTTTGCATCGAGCAACTCGCGTACTCCTTTCCCGGAAGCAGGGTGGAGGACATATAGTAGATAGGGAGACTCCTGAAAACAGCATTCATGAGAATGAGTCGCCCCCAGAGATCAGTAACCTCGCCTTCCACCGGGCAAGTAGTTGTCAAAGGAGTTGACGAGAGGTTGGAAGTCGGCAGGCTTCAGCTTCTAGGGAGACAGAGGAAGGCCAAGGTAAGTTTGCGGGAAGGTGGACAGGGCGCATCCATGGACATTCACCATTGCCTTCTCATCGCCCACGCTCAGTGGCAGAAAGGTTGATTTATGAAAATTGATGGATAGGCCAGTTGCATGGGAGAAGTCCTCAAGGATGTTCTTAAGGATATGCATGGAAGCAACATCTCCTTTGTTGAGGATCAGAATATCATCCGCGTATTGGAGCACAGGACAAGTCTGAGAAGTACCAAAGGATCACAACCCGAAATCCCATAGTATGTCGAGTCCTAGAAGCACTCGGTGAAGGCCAACAAACACACGGCAAAACATTGCCGACGGCCACCCTCGGCAAAAGGCCACTCGGCAAAGAGAGGGTCGGCAAACAGCTCTTTGCCAAGTGCCTTTTCTCGCACACTAGGCAAAGAATCTTTTCTGTGTGTTATTTAGCACTCAGCAAAAAAGTTAGGAAAAAATAAAAAAAGGACCACGACGTCCTCGCCGGCGCGTGCCGCCACCACCACCACGTCCTCACCAGTTCCATGCCGCCACCACCACCACGTCCTCGAGGCTGCACCGCCGCCGCCATTAAGGAGAAAATTTTGGTTCGCCGAGTGTTGGATCCAGACACTCGGTAAAGCTGCTCCTTTGCCAAGTGTTAGATAAAGAGCACTCGACAAAAAGATATTTGCTGAGTGTAAAAAAATACACTCGGCAAAAAATTTATTGGCCTATTGTTTTTATTCTACCGAGTGTTTTTCACGTAGCACTCAGTAAAGATATTATTTGCCGAGTGCCCGGTAGATTGCACTTGGCAAATAATTTAGCACTCAGCAAAGATCTGATTTCCTATAGTGGATGACACAACTCGCTGTTTCTTGAGGCACGCTGAATAAGCCACTGTAGGACATCGGCGATAATGATGAACAGGTAAGGGGATAGGGGATCTCCCTAAAGAAGCCCACGGCAACATGTGATACAGCGCCTGGGCACCCCGTTTAGCAGGACTGCCGTTTTGCTGCTGCTCAAGATGCTAGAGATCCAACCTCTCCATTGGACATCAAAACCTCAAGCATGGAGATAGCGTCCAGGCTGGACCATTCGACAGAGTCGAAAGCTTTCTAGAAGTCAAGTTTGAGCACCGCCATTGGTGCCTTGCATTTGTAGCAGCATCTTAAAAGATCAGCGGCATCTGCAAAATTTTCAGTGATGCTCCAGCCGTGTACGAAGCCAGTTTGGTCCGCGTCCACAAGCAGCGGAATTGATGGCTTGAGACAATTAACCAGCACCTTGGCAAAAGAGCTTCATAGGGCAGTTTTGAAGCGAGATTAGCCGGAAACCATCAAGTGTCCGGACCCCCTCCTTTTTGGGAAGGAGAACAAGAAGAGCTCTATTCAGGCCATCCATATCCAGAATGCCAGCATGAAATTCAGAAAAAAGTTGTTGCACCTGGGTGCACAAGGTAGGCCAGAATTTTCTATAGGAGGGACCAAAGCCATCAGGGCCCGGGCTCGCACCGGTGTCCATTGCAAAGAGAGCCTGAGTGATTTCGGAAGTAGAAAATGGTTCAGGGAGGGTCGGCAAGGAGATGTCCATATGCAGACACATATCAGAGAGGTTGAAGCGCCATTCAATTTCCACGCACGGCCAAGCATATCCAAGTAAAAGTTATACAGGATGGTGCTCTTGGCATCATGGGCCGTGGTAGACACACCATCCGCATCGAGGCATGCAATGGTATTTTTGCAGCACCTGCCAGAGGCAGCAGCATGAAAAAAAAAACATGAGTTTTCATCCCATTTCGACGCAATACGAACGTTGAAATGCGCCAAAATTAGGGTTTCCGAGAGTGGATGTCTTGCAGCCCTTGCACGGCAAGGAGGCGTAGCTTTGCTTCATTTGTTCAGAGACGCCGGGTTTCTTTGAGGAGGTCAAGAAGATCGATCAGCACTTTGGTGTCCTGCTCCCGTTGATCCATAGGAAGCTGGCGTCGAGACCAAGATTTGCAAGCGCTCCGGCAGTGTTTCGAGGGCTGCAAGAAACTCTTGGTAGTGTGACCGGCAACAGGTTGGCTGAGAGCCGCCTGCACTATCGGGGAAACTGACGGTTCAGTAGCCAAGCATTTTCAAACCGGAAGCAGACACTTCGAGGGATATACAAGCAGAGGGTGAGGAATGAGAGAGCAGTATTTGGAAAGGATTCATCCCAAACCAAGTTAACGAAGCATCTTTCCAGGTGCACAAGTGTTGGGTTCTCTCTGCGGTTGCTCCAGGTGTAGGCACAGTCCACAAGGGGGATTTCAATGAGGGCGAGAGAGTTTATGAGATCGTTGAAGTGGTCTGCGTCCAGGGCGTTGAAGCTATCATTGTCTTTATCTGCCGAGCATCGAGTCAAATTAAAATATCCCAGGATCATCCAAGCACCATGGACAGCTTCAGCAACCTCCACAAGTTCTGCGAGGAAAGCATGCTTTTCGTCACGCAAGGTGGGAGCGTAAACATTAGTGAGCATGAGAGGCATGTTATCAGCCCATAGACATAAACTAGTAGTGAGAGTGTAGGGATGCTCAAACACCGAGGCAGGGCTGCAGACTCTGTCATCCCAAGCCGTGAGCATGCCACCAGATGCACCAGAAGAGTTTTTCGTGGCATAATGCGAGAGGCAAGCAGGGAGAAACGAGCTTCAATGGAGTCAAACGTAGAGTTTTGTTTCCTGGAGAGCAGCAAAAAGGTGGGGCGTGTAGAGATCAGTTTAGTGAGGACATCATTGCAATGGCAAGTTTGCCCAAGACCGTGCATGTTCCACGAGAAGGAGAGGGTTTTACTCATGGGAGCACAAGCGCCGCTTCTTCTCCCTATGAATCAAACTTTTTTTTGCCATAATGTGCCGTTCCTATTATTACCAAGTATATGATTCTAATCCTAGATGGAAAAATAAATAGAAAAAAATCTAAAAAAGTGGATCCTACCTCTCCATCAAGAGTAAAGAACTAGGTTCTGATACAGTACAAAAAATTAACTAAATTAACCAAACTTGCCTGATGTTGAGGCAATGAGGGGAGCACCAGATAACAAAACGAACTTAATATTGAGCACGTAACAAACATGTGAGTGTGCAAGTTACGCCGGCCGCCTCTAAACCGGGACCCCAACCACAACACGGCAGCAAGCAAGTTACACCGGCAGCTATGACGCCGGGACAAAAACAACAAAATAGGAGAAGAAAGACGCTCCCGGGAAAGTACAGAGGGGCTGAGCAAAGCATCAGGCCGCGCCTCTAACAACAGACGTTCCCACAGCGTAAGAGGAGCTGCGCTAGCATGAAGAACAGGTACATGCAGCGCAGGATAATGTCCCCAAGGACGGACACAACACAAAAGACAGGCCGAGCAAAGCATTAGGCTGCAGGCACCCTATCCTTGTCAGTATTAGACAAGTCGGAAAGGCCGAAAACACGTCCCAGGCAGCACAGATTGGAGGATGCGATCCTCAATGGAGGCGGGGCGATCGAGCACACCGGAGTGTGCAAGCGCCGCCTTCATGCGGGAAGAGGCACGCGGGAGGTGGAGCTGGGCCGCCTTGGCGCGCGTAGCCTTGGAGGTGGCGTCGACATAGAATGGGACCTCCTTGGCGGATTAGGCGAAGACTGTGGCGGCGCATCATGGCGGCGTTGTCGTGTGCCCGCTTACGGCAACCACGGCGACAACGGATGCTGACCTCGTGTTCCTCCTCTGCCATTAGGGCCTCGAGGGAGGGGATGCGGGAGGGGGAGCGACAGACGACCGCGATCTCCTCAGGCTCACAAATGGCCATGGCAAGGGTGTCGGTGGAGTTGCCGGTCGAGCAGGTATCGGAAGGTCATGAACCACAATCTGCGGAACACCAGCAAGAGAGACAGAGCGTGACCTAGCATGGAAAGAGCACCTGCAACAAAAGTCCAGAGTGGCACAGATGGGTATAGCTGCCGACCAAGCAGGCGGCAGGTGCCGAAAGCTCGAGGGGGAGGCCATTGCCACCAGAGCGGGGTGGCCCGTGGCAACCATTGGGCCCAAAAGTCGTGCCCCCCCCTCCCCCCGGGCCAAAGCGACAAGAGTGCACGCGCTCGGGGGAGGAGGGAGGCGTGACGTCGTCGTCACCACAGTCAGAGAAGCCATACTCGGTGGCAAGAGGGGACTCGTCGGGGTGCATCCAGAAACACACCACTCGGACCTTGGCGATGCCCACTAGACCTCCACCCAAGTTCCGCACCACAATGAAGGGCTTGACGATGCGCTCGTTATCGAGGAGGACTAGCACGCGGACTGCAAAGTAGTCGGCAATGTCGGCACTGTAGTAGGTGTCGGGCGGGCGGTCCACCACCTTCTTCAGGCACTCCTTGATACATCACGCCTGACTGTAAACCTGGAACGTGTGGGTGATGCGTGCCTTTGTCCAGTGCTCGGGGGGAAGTTCGTCGACACGAGCACCACCAACCGGCGGTACTGGCAGACGAACCTGAATTCAGCCTCCTCGTGGCAGACAAGGTGGAGTGGAGCGGGCTACATCGCATCGCCTCCTCCCTGAAGAAGGGGTGTCCAAACACCACCATCATGGACCCATGGCAGGAGGGAGAGCCAACTTGATTGGGGGGGGGGGGGGGGTCGTCACCATGCTGCTCCAGGGTGGTGTGGATGAAGGGCCCTGGGTCAGTGCACTCAGGCTTGATGCTCTGAATTGTCCTGGGGCTTGCTGCTCCCCTACTCCGCCAGCTCCTGAATACATACAAGCAAAAGATCAGTACCTAACTACTCGATCCATATAAATTAAGTACTCGGGCCATCGACTGTACCTACAAAAGCTTCTGCACAAGGCCCACGTGCTCTTGTGCAAGCTTTATCCTATCTACTTGTGGTGGGGCACTTGCCGATGGGGCAACAGAAGTTTTTGCCCCCACCACGGGCGACGCCACAGAATTCTCTTGATTATGAGAATCTGGGGAAAAATCTCTTGTTAAAAAAACCAACAACAGGAAGAAAACCCAAAATTAAGAGGGAAAGGCACAATAGGCTTACCTGTGGGGATCTCCTCCTGTCGCCTCTCTCCTTCCTCCTCTGCATCTGGAATTGGCGAATCCCGTAGCATGAAATCCGCCATCAGCAGTACTCGTAGGATCCTCTATTGAAGGCTTGGGGGCTGTGGAATGTAACAGCCCACATTTTAAGAGCATTGATTAACCCTAAGTGAATAGGGTTAAGAGAATAAAAAAAGGAGAAGAGACCAGAGAAACAGAGGAAAAGAATGAAGGAAAGTGAAACTTAATTATATTTGGTCAAAATTCATCCATGTTTGAAAAGTTGACAGGTCAAACTCTCTGAAGAGCGTTAAACAGCAGATTTCGACAAAAGACACACAAGCTTGAAGTATGGAATTCAAATTCCGTATTGAAGGATTTGAATTTGAGGGGTCATATGAAATGACAAAAATGACTAATTATCAATGCTCAACAGCTTACAATTTGAATTATTACTAAGTGAGTCAATCCTTGGTCAGTATGAAAATAAAGTATAAGGTATGTGCTTTGCAGTGGAACCGAGATTGGAAAGTTTGGAGAAGGGTCTGGATAAATATTCTAAGTGTGGCTACGCAGTGATAAATGGTCAATTTAGAGCTTAAATAAAATATGGTTTTGTGTACAAACTTTGGACAAGAGGTACTCCACTATGAGGCTTCATGTTTTAACTCTAAATTTCAGTCATTTGTTGTTCAGAAAACAGTTGGAAAGATCTCCAAAATTTGAATTCAAAAACAGCTAAATTAAGTTAGTAGTTAAAACTCTGAAATTCAGTTAATGCCCCAGTATTCAAAGCTGTTTTTGAACATGATATAGGTCAAATCAGGGAAAGTGCATGAAATGATAAATGTAGAGCAACGTCCCCTCTACAAATTTGGGTTTGGAAGATTTTAAAGTACAGTATTAAATTCTGGAGATAGTTGAACTCAAAGTTGACAGATTTGGGTAAATTAACTGAACACCTGGTATTTCAGTTAAGATCGGCCTGTTCAGAGCAGTGTTTGGAGGGGTTAGAAGTTGAATCAGCAAATGTGCCTGAAACGAAAGCTGGATAGAAATATCAAACCTACAAATTTTCTTTTGGGACATTTTGAAGTACAGTAGTGCATTTTGGAGATAAAAGAGCTGCAATTTTCAGGTCCAGAAATCTTCAGTTTTGACTCAGTATAAATAGCAATGTTCAGAGCACTTTTTGAATAAGTTAGATCTCGAATCAAGTGAAGTACAAAACATGAAAAATGTAGCTGGATGAACCCTCTACAACTTTTATGTTGGCTGATTTTAATTTTCAGTAATAGAACTTGGGAATATTTGGACCCAAACATGGCAGGATTGAGCTGATAATTGAAACACTGCATTTTTGGTCGGATTCATTAGAAAAACAATGTTCAGGGCCGATTTTGAGTATGATTAAGGCCGAATCAGTAGAAGTGCATGTGGAGAAAAATGTAGAGGAATGTACCCTTTATAACTTTTATTTTTGGTAAAATTGAAGTTTACATGTGAATTTTGGAGAGAATTTAGTTTAATCTTCGGGCTATGCAATGGATCGAGGGAGGGTTGGTGAGGCGTGTGCGAGGAATTGGACCATGACGGGGTGAGCACGACGAATTTTGGCAAGGACAAGGAGGGGCGTGAGGGAGGGGATGAACTGTCTGTGGATGATGACAACGGCCATGGCGGCTTTTGTTTGAATCCAACCGACCCCATCTGAGCTCCGCCTCCTGCTTGCATGCTTGCTGCTGGCACGGCTGCAATTTGCCGCGTGGAGACTTTGAATCTGCCCGTGAAATGGCTCTGGCGGTTTGGGAAGGAGATAAGAACAAGCTGCTGCTGTTCATGTCTGAATTGAGCGAAGGTTCTAGCCCCTGACTGACACCGACCACAGCCGCTGCAGCACCGTTGCCATTCCCGTTCAGTCCGCCGTCGAGCAGAGAGGTCGGGTCGCCAGTGAGCTCCTTGTTGCCGGCATTTTGGGTCGTGCTTGAGTTGTCTAGGAGGTGGTTTAGGGTTCGTGTTTGGTCTAGCAATCGCGTGTTGGCCGGTTCCGGGCGTGTTCTCGCCAGAACGCGCGCGTGCCGCCGTGGGCGGGCGCGGCCGCCGGGGTTGCTGTGGAGCCCTGTGCTCCGGCCATCTTGGGGCCCATTGACGGCTGGGAAAGCTTCATGCCGTAGAGGCGGAGCTCCTGGAGCCTACTCCCGGCGCGGGGGAGCGCCGTCCAGGCCGGTCGGCGATGGCCAGGGCTGGCCGCCGCCGCCGGAGGCGTTCCTCGCTGGGGGCGCTGGAAGACAGCGGAGATTTAGGGGCTCAGGAGTGCGGGGATTTGGGGAGGCAGGCCCCGGGCCTAGGGGCCGTCCGCCGGCGTGCCGCCGGGCGGTGGGGGCTACTGCCCTGCCGCGCGCAGGGGCGGTCCAAAGCAGGGGAGGGCTGATTTGCAAAGAAAAGGAGAGGTAGGGGAGTAACTGTAAGAAGAAGGAGCTGGTTTAGAAGGGAGAAAGAGAGTAGGGGGTTTTGTGTAAAGTTTGATTCAATTTTGTTTTTAGTGCTAAAAATTGCAGATTCATCCAAAAATTGTGAAATAAATTTTGTTAGGTTTCTTTAATTACTCTCTAGGTAATAAAATATAAAAACCATAGATTTTAAATAAGTATTTTTACTTATTTATTTAAATCCTTTATTCCTAAGGGATTTAAGTAAATAACTAAATCCTTATTTCTTTGAAAATAAATTTTGGATAATTCTTAAATAATTAATAGGTATAATTAGGAATAATAATAAATATGTAAATAGGATTTTTTTAGTATAGAATAATTCAAGTTAACCTTAAATAACTATTAAAATATGTTTAGGCTTAATTAAATTAGGATTAAATTATGGTAAGAGTTTTTAAGTGCGTGTTAGGTGTTGGATTACAGCTTTATAGGGATGTAAAGTTGTAATTCAATTCTTCCAAATGCCTTGCATTCATGCACCGACACTGCATATCATCACGATCAGAATTCGATCAAGGTCGTCCGAGCCGAATTCGTCAAGTCGTTGCCCAAGGCTTCATAAGAGGAGAAAGGAAGTTAATCAGAATAAAGCTCGTGCAAGAACTTCAAGTTGAAGCTTCACCTTCCGAATCCGAGCAATGCAAACACCGGAGCTTCTACACCTACTAATTTCCTTACTATTATTATTATTTTATGTTATCGCATGTGAATGCTTAAGTCTAGGAGTTGCTTGAAACCTATTTCATGGATGATCAACCTCCTTGACTAAAGGACATCTTTGCCACCTTCTCAACTAGATTAGATCAAACCAATGTCTAAAAGAAATCTACACTAAAAGCAACAAAAGGTCTAGATATTACTCGAAGGTTCACTTAATCATACAATGGCTGATGAGCATGGTGGTCGTTGAGTATAGAGCAGAAGAGGAGGTCTGATTCTGTCGTCACTTCCAAGGAAATAAATAGGATCTATGGCATGTTTAACCTTGATCAAGTATTGAACGTACTGATTCGCATGCCGGCTGAATGGGACCGGCAAGGCGAGGTAACTTGGTTGACCTAGGTTCTTGAACCAAGTTGTACCCCACTCGACGTGGAATTGGTGGCGGGGTCGTAGACTGAAACCCGTGTTGAGATCAGGCCCGACGGGGGGTCCTTCACGGGGGTGCACGAACTCGGGTCTGGGTAAGCTTGGTTCAGGGTCTAGTTCTTCCTCGCCAAAGGTTGTCACGTATAGTCCACCCTGGGACCGCGTACGTGGCATGTGGTCAGGTTTCCAATGCAGGGTGTATAATCGATTCGAATCGCCGCACTTCTCGGATATGAATACCGCTTGATCTCGCTTAAACATCGTAACTAAGTATGATGCAACCAGTATAAAAGTTATTGCTTGTGAACCTAGAGGTATTTTGGTGCTTGTATATTAGAGTTATTCTTGAACTAGTGTCTTTATGTAAGTCTTAATTAGGTATAGTCTCTGTTTTGGAGTCCAAATGTTTGAAAAAATGAGCTAGTCCACCAAATACAACCTTGCATGCTCCTTGATTCTATATATAGTTATACTTGTGTTGTCGGGTCAGTCTTGTTGAGTACCTTCGTACTCAGTGTTTGTCTTTAAATGTTTTTTAGCAGCGCCACCGGAGATGCCACAGGAGGGAAGCACCAAGACCCGGAGTGTATGTTGAGTCCATACACCTCCGGATGTTTTATAAACTCTTATGAGATAAGGCTTGCATGTTAACCAACTATACAACTATAGGATCAACGTGTTTGAAACTCTGTAGAGCTGGTTTGCACTAAGTTTTGTGCTTACTGTGTAATAAATCGTCTCATCTTACTTTTTGATATACATTTAACATTTGTGTGTAATATCTGATGCTCCCAAGCAAAATGATCCAGTACGTATATCTGAGACATGGTTGTTGGTGGTTGAATTGGGTGAAACCCGACGAACTATCGGATTGTTCCGTTTTAAGAGCGTTGGCTTGATTATCCTCGTAAAATGGTGATCGGGCGCTCTTAAGCCGGAATAAATTGGGCGGTTCCGCCACATGGAAGTACTCCCAACAGACCCTCTAGTCTCCAGGATCACGTTACTACAAATATGTCAAGGTTAAAAGTACTCGACATATAGACAAAAACATGAAATCAAGTATCAAGATACTTACGCGGGTGCCCTCTTCATAGAGAGCATCTTCGCCACGGATAACTTGGGGAGGGCCTCGACGACTAGTGCCCTACCCCCATCATCCCCGGCGTCACCTAGCTTGGAACCACCCGCCGGCACAGTCCTCTGCGGTGGGGTAGTTCCTGTCCCCTTTGATGGTCCACTGGGGAGGAAGGGACTTTTGATCCCACCCCAGTATCATCCTAGATGCTGTAGTCCGCGGTATTTTTGTCGCCGGACTTTAAAAGTCAAATAGCTTAAGAAAAGTAACTCGATACAACTTGGGAAAGTACTCGATTGCAACATAAGCTAAAACATACCTGTCGACACTGGACTGCGAAGTGCCCCGACGCTTCCGCGCTGTTGTCCGAGTTCCCTTTGGGTGATCTACCCGAGTACCGTCACTCGGGCTGGGGCTATGTCCCCCACTTTCATCCTCGCCAGCAGCTTCTCCAGCCTCTGCATGACCAAGTTCACTATCAGAACTATCTATATAACTTTCCATAGATAAAGATTCTTCTGGGTTTGGTTTCGGCGGTGCATGAGCGCTTGGAAGAAGATGAAAAGGACAAAAATGCCTGTCAAAGCAGGGCTGCTTCTATACACATCCACGTCCTCCTTAACAAAAACAAACTCTATCAGAAAATTGCTAAAATAAAGTACTCGACAATACGAATTGACTACTTTGTTCGTACCTGTCTCGGAGGATTCGATGCTGAAAAGGTATCAGGAATGATGGGCACATGCTCCACTTTCTTAAGTAGCCGCTGCGCTCGACAAAGAATTTCTCCGTTGGAGATTTCTTTTTCCAAATACTGCGACGGATCACTTGTTCCTTGATACTAGAAACCAAATGTTTCCCGAGCCTGAAAAGGCTGAATCCTTCTTTTCATCCAGTCAAATATGACAACCTCTCCAGTTATCTGCTTTTGCCTCAGATTGGCAATCCACTCGAGTAGAACTGGAATCTGGCTGTCATCTACCGGCTTCTTGTTCCATTCAGGCCTCTAAATTGGGGGCCCCAGAGTAATCACTGGAAGCGTACTGCCTCGGTTGTCTATGTACAACCATTTTGGCTTCCAGTCGATTACTTTACTCGATAGTTTATAGGGGATTTAAACCTTATCCATCCCCTGCCTTAGCTGAATTCCCACACCACCAACTACATCTAGGTTACTAGAGTTTTGCTGGGGCTTGAGGTGGAAAAGATAGCGGAAAAGCACAAATGTACGAAGATAGAAAGATGAACAAACAAGTTGGGGGTAAGATGATGAAGCTAGATCCGGTAATAGTACTGGAGCCCAGAAAAGAAATTTGAGCAAGGAAGACCCAACCCTCGTTCGAAATAAGGTGCGAAAACGACAATCTCGCCCGTATTTTCATACGGAAGATGCTGACCCAAAGCAGGACGCCATTGGATCAAAAATTTCGAAGGTAAAAGACCCGCGGTAACAAGGGATTCCAAGTTAGTGTCTGAACACTTACTTGGCGTCCACCCCTCGTCACGGGTAGGCTCCGCCTGCACCTCCTTCCCCTTAGTCGACTTATTGGGCGCCATCCGGAAGTTCACCGGTCGCTTCATGCGCATGCAATGGCTAACCTAACCCAAGAATTAGGGACCAGAGAGGGCGAAGGAGAAGGAAAGGGATTGGATCTAGAAATGTTGAGGAGAGCAGAGAATAGATCTAAAAACTTTAGTGAAATGGCGGCTGGTGGGGTAAAACCTAATTTACCGCTCTCTTAAATAGAAGTAGCGGTGGCAAAACGGTAAATGTATGGAAGTCTAAGAGTCAGTTACCGTTTACGGTAAAAAGGAAATTTTTCTGAGACATTTCTTTATCTGAGCCATTCTAGAAAAAAGAAAACACTCAAATCCCATGACAACTACTCAACATGACTTTCCTTTTTCTGGGATTACATTCCAGAAAAAAGAAAAAGTACTCAGAAGTAATAAACTACTCGACATTACAACTCGAGTACTCATCATAAGCTTTACAGCGACTTAGACTTGCACGCACATCTCCTAGATCTCCTAGACAAGGATGGCTGCAGCTACATCGGCCTAAGGCCGTTACAAAGCTCCAAACTTGTTATTCCCACTAAGGGAATAATGATATCTGTATCCAGGAAGAACAATTTCAAGAGCAAGGAGGCATATTATAGTAAGAGCCTCGCAAGTCCTCTTCTTGCATCTTGAAAGAGAAATTTCCTTTCTCCCTGAATACGTTGTAACAAGATTAAGTCTCCTCACCAGAGATGTCAATTCTTGGGTACTTCCGTCCTGAAAATCCCAAGAGTATGACACAACTAGATGCAACCAGTCCGCAGAGAACCTCCCTCATTGGTAGATGAAAGGGAATGATTCCCATAATGGATCTAACGAGGGCAGTGGGGTTGCAGGGCTTGGCAGCAGAGACTTCTCTTGTCACTCGCAAGTACTCTTCTAACACCTAGTTGCTGGAGGAATTCTACAAACATCAGTAGGGCGAGAGCTTTCTAAACAAGAGCACCAGTTGAGAGCCATGTCTTTAGAGGTTTGGGTACTCCTGGCAAAGCTTCTTGCTCGCCTTTTATAGCCGCGTGGGTTTCACTGGGAGACGACCCGTGACGCTATAGCCATAGCGGTCACGGGTGTAATAGCGCGGATTCTCCGCACAGTGAATCTCCACGTGAATGCACAGTAAAGAGATAAGTATCCCGAGTTTTATTCTTCAGGATATCACGGGTGCAATCAGTGTGGCATATCCAATCGTATCATTTTCCTGGGATATTACCTGAAAAAGAGATCTTTTGGGTATCGGATCTGATTAAACTTGCTGATATTTTTGGAATAAAATCAGATGCCACGAATTAGATCCTTAATTCCAAATCTTGACTCGGGGGCTATCCGTAAGATACGGGATTTTGATTTAAGGCTCGGGGGCTATGGGATATGTGGCATCAGAGATTTATTTTTCAATTTTCTTGGAAAATAAAGGAAGAAAAAGACTGAAGTGACCCTCAGCCTGATTCTGCGATTCAACCTAAGGCTCGGGGGCTACTCCATATGGAGTGCGAGTACTTCGCGCACCACATATGATAAAGAATTCGGGGCATGAGCACCTCACAACCTCAAAGCAACTAGAAGAACTTGGAAGACTACTCGATGTACTCGAAGAAAGACCCAGAAGCAACCATAAGGATGTTCTGACTACTTGAAGTACTCGGAGACGCCTCGCCAAGTACTTGACGCCTGTAGGACTCGGCTATGAAGAGATCGTGGGCTTGTCAGACCCGGGGCAGCGGGACTGGTCATTGGCATAGAATGTTCTAGAGTAAGGGATAGCACATGGATGTACCTTACCTCCCTTGTAACTACCCGAATAGGTGTAGAACTAGCTGCAGTACAAGGAAACTAACCGACCGGATTGTAGTAGGACTCTAACAGGACTCGGCTAGGACTTTCCATATAACCCTGTCCCCCCCCCCCGGAATATATTACGGCGGGCAGGGACCCCCTCAAAAGACATCAACACCTAACACAATACAAGCAACCACACAGGACGTAGGGTGGTACGCACCTCGCGGCCCGAACCTGTCTAAATCCTTGTGTTCCTTGCACCATCGAGTTCCAGAGCTAGTCGATCCCTTGCCTACAATCCTACTGCTAAGGGTATCTCTGAGCAGGATTGTCGGCTAAACACCGACATTTGGTGGGTTAGATCCCTCTTGTGGAAAAAATTAATAAAAGATTGGATGGTTGGAAGGGGGGGCACCCTCTCTCTAGGAGGAAAACCGACTCCTTTGAATGCCTGCCTCAACAGCATTTCTTTATATAGCATGTCCTTATACATGCTGCCAGAAACAACTTTAAAATAGATGGATGTGGTTAGGAAGAGATTTTTTTTTGGCAAGGGGGTGTAGTTTGAGGAAAAAGTAGCACTTAGTAAAGTGGACCGAGATTTGCAAGTTGAAAAAGAAAGGGGGTTTGGGGATTAAAGATCTCAGAAAAATGAACATCAGCTTACTATGCAAATGGTGGTGGAGGCTGGAGAAGGGTGAGGGCCTGTGGCATGAGATTGTGAAAAAGAAATACATGATGTAACCTTTTATTTCCTTGTTGGAAAGAAAAGCATGTAACTCCCCCATATGGAATGATTTGCTATCTGTCAAAGATACTTATGTACTTGGGAGGAAAATGGCAGTGGGAAAAGGTGAGGCCACTAGCTTCTGGTTTGATAAGTGGTGCGGTGATTTCTCTCTGAAAGACAAGTTCCCTCTCTTGTCTGAAATCAACAATGAGCAAAAAACAACTGTAGCCCGGATGGCTAGTAGTGGTTGGAGACTAACTTTCAGATGGTGGCTGAATGAAAGTTTACAGTCTCAACTGAGGAAACTAACAGATTTGCTGACCTCCTTTGCTGTGAAATAGGAAGTAGATACTCCCAAATGGATTTGCGACAAGTCTGGTACCTTCACTGTCAAATTAGTTTATGAACATGTGTGTAAATAAAGCTGGAGCTCAGTACAGCTTAATCTGGTGGACGAAATTACCCCTCAAGATCAAAATCTGGTTGTGGTTAATTGAACAAAACGCTATCCTTACAAAAGATAATTTAGCTAGAAGAAACTGGTCGGGAGATTTGGATTGCCTCTTTTGCAATTCCAATGAATCCATTGCTCATCTTTTTATTTGGATGTGATGTGGCAAAGTACGCCTGGAGTCTTGTAGCCTATGTGCTAGGCGCAAGTAATAGACCTGGGTCCTTTGCTCAATTCTGGATGTGGATTTCATCTATTTTACAAAACAACAAACAGTTTCATATGGTTGGCCTGGCAGCTATATGCTGGGCCATATGGAAAGCACGAAACAATATTTGTTTTGAAAAGAAGATAATCAGATCTACGGAGATTGTGTGCTCAGCAATCTCTTTTCTGAATTACTGGGCAGGGTAACAGAGGAGCCACGACAAGGAGGCATTGGAGACCGGTGCAGAAGTCCTCAAGAAAACGACGTTGTATTTCCACCCCCAAGATGCTGGAGAGGGCAACGGGACAGTTCTTCTACAACGATGTGCCCGGCGCGTGGGAGATCTTCCAGTTTTTCTTAGTCTGCTCTCCTATTCAAAGCTTAGTTTGTTCTAGTTCCAGTTAATTTGTTGGTGACCTTGTTGGCCCCTGTTGTGGCTTGCTTGCCAACCTCAGAGTGGGGTTTTGTTCGGTATACTTGTTTAGTCACGGACTCCTTTTGCTTTCGCTCTTAGGTTTTCTTAACTAATTTGATGGCTGAACCTTTGTTTGCGATGTTGTAATTTCGTTACGATGAGTAATGAAATTCGGGTTTCATTACGATGAGTAACGAAAATCGGGTTTACCACGTGGTGGGAAAAAAATAAATTATGATGTTTGCATGTCTTAGATGTCTAAGACAGATTCCACTATACTAACATTTACTACTCATTCAGGGAGCAGTATCATCTGGTGGCATTCTAGCTGAAGGTAATAGTGTATGTCCTTTCCCAAGCAGTAAGAATATTACAAATCTTGATTTTTTTTAAGTGGCAAATTGAAGGTTTGTTATAGCCGTGTATTTGGTATATGCACATTGATATGGTTTCCTTTAGCCATGGCCCTTGGCTTCACTGACTACGTTTTGATACAGAACCAATAAGAAGTAGCAAAATTGAGCTACATTGATTGGCTAATACCATTCTAGCTAATAGCCTGTAAAGAGATAGCTTCTATTCTGTCCCAAGATGATCATTTTGTGGATGCTTTCACTCACAAGGTAAATTCTCTCTCAAGACAAATCACGTTCTCTCACCTGCCCTTCTCTACATCATTTTTGGAATGCAGACTCACCTAACAAAAGGAGATGTGTTAAACATGATTCTTTTGTGCCAAATTTAGTTATTCCTGAGTTGATCCTCTCAATGTTTAAATTACCAACCAGTGTTGGCTGAAAAGGTTGGAAGTGCTCATCATGGGGAGAGTGTCTGCTGCTACAACGTGAGAACTTAGTTCGATGAGCTCCCCACTCCTCACCTGATTCTGGAGATTACACCATTTGCAGCTAGACATGTTATCGATAATGACTACCAAAGGCGGAGAGGCTTGAGATGGTGTCGAGGCTGAGTACTTCCATTTAAAAACTAGGGACTGATTTCCATTTCCCTAATATTTTCTTTGCCCAAGTTGTAAATTGTTTACCAGTGGGCCTGTAAATTGATACGGTTGGCTAAGAACTACGTATACCCAGAGTTCTGCACAGATTGCCTATTAATTTGAGGTCAAAAACACATTCTATACTCGATCGTTTCAGAGTCCTTTGCTAAAGTATAACAATATACTCAAGGGACTGATTCTTGGGTTTTATCATGTGTCTAATTATCATTGTCTTAGTTCAGTCCTAATATTCTACCGTCTGCACCAGTGCTGTGAGTAGTGTGAAATTTGATTTGGCCAAAAATTGGCTTGGTTTGCTAATGTGATTCTTTGCAAAAACATGGATTGTTTGTGATTTATTTATTGTCCATCTAATTCAATTTTTGATAAAGTTAATAGATCTCTTTGACTATCAAAGAATCTAATTTTTCTTACTGTCTTTAAAAAGTTTTCAGCTCTTGTAATAACTCACGGGCACAAACCTAGTATAGTAAAAAAATAAATACTTGTGGAATACCAGCACTAAGGACATTTGGGCACAAAACCCAAAGCAAGAGGAACGGCTAGGGTAAGTTCTACCAGAGCTTCACGGTGCACCGACCATTTTTCCCTCCGGGAAAAGTCCGGTTTACAACATCGAACTGTCATAAAAGTTCGATTTTCAACTTTTAATTATGAAACCGCATAACAGAGACCATCTAACTGTTGAAACTGGACAAATATAGCCCCTCAAGTGGTTCATAAGGTGGTTTTGCATTTTGTGATAATTAAGAAATCAAATTTAACCTAAAAATTATAAGTAACTCATTTTAAATCAAAAAATAGAAAACTAGTATCAAAATTTTCTAAAAATATAATCTATCTATTGGCACGAAACTTACCATTTATTTAGATCCAATTTTTTATATTCATAATATTTGGTTGCTTGTAGTTATGCCTATTATTTTTGAATAACTAAAATTCAAATAGAGCAACATAGCTTACATTTTTAGAAAAAAAATTGGTACTAGTTTCATATTTTTTATTTAAAATGAATTAGTTTTGATTTTTTAGATCTAATTAATATTTTTTTAATTTTTTATAAATACAAATTCAAAAAGGGCCAATTGCTAGATTTTGACGGTTGAATGGTTTATGTTATCCGGTTTTGTACTTAAAAATTAAAAATTAAACTTTTACAATAATTTAAAGATGTAAATCGAGTTTTTTCCTTTCACTTTGCCGTCTCTCTATCTCTGATCTCTCTAGGGTGGCATATTAGGCTGTCTGCAGCGGTACCCTATAAATGGTACTGCAGGGTGAATATACAGGAAAATGGTCCACAACGGCGTTCGCTATGGCGCCCGGTAAAATTGCGGAAGGGCTCGCCTTCGCTATTCTGAGCGGAGGTAGAGAAGGCCCGCTACGCGCAGATGTGGCACGGGGCCCGCACGTCCGCGCCCTATCCCAACTGCCCCAGCCCCGACGAACCGGCGAACGGAGATGACCGACAAGCACCCCACCGGATGGAGGAAGGAGGAGGGAGGGGCCGCCGCCGCCGTGAGGAGCCATCACCGCCGCGAGGCTGACTGAGCTCGAGCGTCGAGGAGGGAGGCCGGTGGAGATCGAGCTCCCGATCCGTCGCCAAGGAGGAGGTGGTGCTCGCGGCACCACCGTCGCGAGGCCGACTGAGCTCGAGCGCCAAGGAGGGAGGCCGGTGGAGCTCGAGCTCCCGATCCGTCGCCGAGGAGGAGGTGGTGCTCACAGGGCCGCCAGGATCTGGAGGAGGAAGGAGGCGCCGCCGCCGGTCCTCCCGCACGCGGATTCGCTCGCTCGTCCTGCAGCAGCGGGCTCGCCGCGCCAGACCCCACCACCGCCCCAACCACCACCATGCTGCCGAAGGAGGGCCCCGCTGCACGCTCGCCAGCCACCGCCGCCGCGCGCGGGCTGCTCCGCAGCGCCGCTCTGCCGGTCCGTCGCGCCGGGCGTGGGCCGCCACGCCGCGGTCGGTCCGCCAGTCCGCCGCGCGGCGAACGACGACAAGGGAGGGAGACGGGCGAGTGCCGCTCCGCCGGACCGCCGCGCCGCAGCCCCTCCGCCGATCCGCCGCGCCAGGGAGGGGAGGAACGCCATGGCCCCTGTGTGCTCGCTGTCCTGCGCGCTCGCCGGCCGCCGCGTGAGGGAGGAGGGAGGACGGCGCGGCACGGCTCGGTCCCTCGGCTGCTGGCCTCACGGTCGCGCGCCGCGGCTTGGTTCGTCCCCATCGGCCTCCGTTGCGCCTGCGGTCTGCCTCCGCGAGCGCGGATCCACCGAGGAGAGCTCCACCTGAGCCCCTGCTCCCTGCTCCTTCAATTCGACGCTGGAGAGCCGCACGCGGATTCCGAACGCTGGCCGCTGCTCCCTCATCGCAGGCCCTGTGCCGGCCACGCCGCCGCTCTGCGCAGGGGTACGAGCAGGGGAGGGAGGAGGAGTGCGCGGTGGGGGAGGTGGAGCGAGGAGGGCCGGCGGCGGTGGGGCGGAGGGTGCTCGCCGGCGAGGATAAGGAAGGGGGCGCCGCGGGTAGGGAGGAAGAAAGGGGCGCCGCGGGGAAGAAGCAGCGTGGGGAGAGAGAAAATATGGGAGGGAGGGGGCTGACATGTGGGTCCTGTGATGGGTAGTTGATATAGAGAAGAGTTTTAGAGGATGAATAGATGCAGCTGAAAGCATCTAGGCTCTCAAGGTATGTTTCGGTGATTAATGACAACCATTTTTGTGACTAATGAGTTTGTGCAGCTTCATGAAATTTTATCGCTCATTGGATCATATGTTAAAGAGGCCCCTCAATTTCATTACTCAAAAAGGCAATCTCGGTATTCAACTCAAGTATATAACAAGACTAAGGATCTTTCTAGTCCTAAGTGTCGCAAGGTCGAGAAGGACACTTAGGTTAGTATAGGTTTTATAGTTTTGTAGAGGTCGCACTATTAAGAGGGGTTAAGGCCAAGTAACTTGAGCATGGACATGGTCAATCAAAAATGGATGCACACATTGGTCACTCAGGCTATTGGAAGCTCAAACAAGTGTTACTCAACTCATATCTCAAGAAAGTTTAGATTTCACTCGAGACTCAAATCAAAACAGACAAAATCAAGAAAAAGTCTTATCACCGGTTTAACCGACGCTATTGCTTTTCTATACGTCGGTTAAACGCAGTCATTGAAACCTGGACACTGTATTCACCAGTTTAACCGACGCTGTTCAAAATTAATGTCGGTATAGTTGTCCAGAACATTAGTTTTTCGTGGGTTTCTGAGTTTATACACACCGATTAAACCGACGATGGATTTGAGTTAACGTCGGTGTAGTTGTCCAGAGATTGGTTTTTTCAGTTAATTAGTGGACAGCTACATTCACTGGTTAAACCGATGATACATCAGTCAAATTGCCTGTGCAATAACAGCTAGTTTTTCAAAGAGGATGTTTACATTCATCGGTTGAACCGGCGATTACTCTGGAGGGATCGACGGATTAACCGGCGTTGCGTACTTTTTCTGACAGCTTTTCTCCAACGGCTCTATACTCGTGAGCTGCCTATATATACCCCTCCAACGGCTCCAATGAGTTATTTTACTCTCTCTTGACACCAGGCAACATTCATACACACATTCTATAGTTGAGAGACACTTAGAGCCTTAATTCCACTCAATTGAACATTCAATCATCCAAGAAGCAAGGCTAAGGACTTGAGTAGGGAGAAACTTGTGTGCATCCGCTCTTGGTGATCGGTTCTTGCTCAAGTGAAGGTTCTAGCTTGTTACTCTTGGTGATTGGCATCACCTAGGCGATCTTGGTGATCAGGGGTGATTCTCTCGGAGCTTGCCAAGGATTGTGGGAGCCCGGTGAAGAAGAGTGTACGTGGCTTGAGCTCCACCACACCGGGACGGCGAACGGAGACTCTTAGTGAGCACCCTTGTCTTAGTGACTTGGGAGGTGACAAGACTCTTAGTGAGTGTCACAACGTGGATTAGGGGTGTGTGCCAACACATCAATACCACGGGGAAAAAATCCGGTTGTCTCTTGATCCCTATTTACATTCTTGCTCTATTTTCATGTGCTTGACATTAGAGATCATAGCTTAGCTCTACCTTGCTTAGGCTAACACTAGTTTTATCTCTCATATCTTGAGTAGCTAGCTAGCTAGACCGGTTTGTGTTTTTGGGCCTTCTAGTTTTTGCATAGGCTAAGGTTGTTTTACATCGCTTTAGAAATTTTAAAAAAGGCCCAATTCACCCCTCCTCTTGTGCCATTGATCCTTACAACAGCGAAACTGTATTTTTAGGAAAGAATCTCGATGACTGGAAAGAAATATTCTCTTTAAAATATAAATATAGAGGATAACGAGTGTGGACAGCCTTAGAGCCCTCCTCTCCCTATGCTCACCCTATGCTCAGCTCCCCTATGCTCAGCCCTTCTCTCTAGAATCACCCTATGCTCAGCTCCCCAGCAGGCAGCAGGGTACCACTGTAGAGCCCTTCTCTCGCTTCTTCTCCTTTCTTGCAAAATACCATCTGTTCCCCTGTCTCTCACTGTCCCTCTCTCTCCACAAACACAGGACGACGGGGGAGAGAGACAGCGCAAGACAAGAGTTACCTGAGCGGCTGCCTGCCTGTGTCCCTGCCACTGCCATGCTCTGCTCTCGGCTCTCCCATGTCACACAAGCTTACAAGGCCGCCAGCTCACACAGCCATCATTAACTCTTCCATTGTGATTCTTTTCTCTCTTACTCTCTCCCTCCCTCTCCGCCAGGATCTCAATAGATAGAATTTGTAGAGCCATTTCAAGAGGGTTTAGAGCAGGTATTATGAGAGGCTGAGAGCCGGCGGAGTCCGTCGTGGAGGAGAGAGAAGAGAGGAAGAGAGAAACGGGCGGGCGTTCCATTTACAGCCCGCTCAAGAATCTCTGCTTGTGGACCCGCTGAACTTTACCGCCCGCATCCAGCCTGCAGTCGGCGCAGAAGCTGGCACATGCAGCCCGGGGTTATAAATCTTGCTCTTAGGGCGTGTTTAGTTGCAAGCCACACAATGTCACGTCTAAACTGAGGTCGCCACACCATCCGAGGCAGCTGTTTGGTTCTTGTCGGGAGTTGTGGCCGCCACAGTTTTTTGTGGGTCGTTTTGCTGCAGTTGTTTGTCTTCTAGCGCATGGCGAGTGTGGCGGACTTTTTCATCGCCGCAAGTTCGGCACGCCACAGTATGGTACGGCGAATGCTGGCCTCAAACCAAACATCCCCTTACTAAATCGTTAAGCTAGGGGCAAGTATTTGTTTGAGCAAAATTGCAAAAAGATTGACACGCATTCGCACGAGCACGAGGTGTGGCGTCCACTAAAAATAACTTCGTTTCACATGGCTTGCACACATGACCCATCTGCATTTCTAATCCCATCATTGGCTAATCCCAATGCGGGGCACAACTGAATATACAATCGGCACAGCACAGGTCGATCTACATGCGTGTGCATGTGCATAACGTCTAAGAGCTAGGATACAAAAGATGGCAATGCTGTACGTATATCTTTTATCCTTGCACAATAACATATTTCTCAATACAAATTGGGCCTATTCATATTTTTACACACGCCCGGAATAGCAAGCGCCTGAAATTTGCAAAACTTCCAGGCGCTACCATAATGCCACCTAAACACCTTGGGCTCCTTGGTAGGGACGACATTGCCTATGTCAGAATTGAGTTTCTGAGCTTAGTCTATCCGCACTCGTCATACTCTATTTTTATCTTTTAGAAAAAATATTCTATGCTGATCATTAAGATTCATTGCTATATTCCAGTTTCTCCCACACACATCATCCCCTATACCACATACTTTATACCAACTACCAGGACATGGGCCCTACGAATCAACATTTTTTTTCTTCTTCCTTCCCCTAGCGTCTTGTCCCTCCCCATCCAACTCTTATGGGAGGCATGTCCCAACGGGCTGGACCGCCACCGGTGGTGGCGGAGGTTGACGCAGGCGCGGGGCAGCGGCGGAGGCCGAGGACTGCAAGGGGTATTGGCGGAGGTCGGCGCGGCGTGGGTCGGCGGAGGTGGAGCCCAACGTAGGGTGGCGTTGGAGGTTGGCGCGGGTGCAGGACAGCGGCGGAGGAGCGCGCGGGGTGGAGGCAGAGGCCCCAACTCGTCTTCACCACGCGGATTAATAGGAGGAGGAGGAGGAGGCTGCAAAGTAGCTCAAATCCAGCGGAAGCAGGCTCTCGCCGCGGATCCACTCTTCCCTCAACCGAATCGAGCGCGGACGGTGGCGGATCGAGCGCGGCGGAGGTGGCTTATGGGCACTTCTTCCAACGGCATGTGGCAGGGGAGGTCGGGCCGCTAGCGTCGCTGCGACCTGGACAGACCGAGTGCGCGGGGAGCCCAGGCGAGCACAAGCGTGGCACGGAGGAGGAAGGAAGGGCTCAGGGTGGTTCGGTGGTTGCGGATGGCGTACGGGAGGAGGATACAGGATCGCACTGAATATAGAGGAATGAGGATGATACTGGACTGTAGTGTTCAGTTTAGAGGAGGCCGGTGCAGCTGATTTTACTCTATGCCCATACTTCAGTAGCATTTACAGCACGCCGGTGTGGATAGCCTGAGACGTTGGCAACTGAAAAGTTGGAGGAGGCAGGATATGCATGCGGAGGCGCGCGGATGGCTGGTGGGCGAGTGCCATGGCTAAAGCAACAAAGGTATGTTTGGAATGGCAGGGGCTGGGTGGCAAAACCCGAAGGTGAGGACACCATTAGAGATGGTCGGCCACTGACAGAGGATGTGGGAGCTCTAATTGCCTTCGGGTGGAAGAACGACGCAGTTTCGTATGTATGAAAGAAGAACGCACTAGGATGGTCCGATCATGATCTAACGGTAGGAAATGTTCGCATGATTTTTTGTTAGGTCTATGTCCCATATTTTAACACGCTACATTTATTCATAATTTTGAAATACCTATCTAAAGTGTACTGCAAACTTGTAGCCAGCAAGGTTCTTTTAAAAAAAAAGAAATTAACTGGTATTAGTAGATCCTTGTAAATAATACAACTATCCTCTTCAAAATGACAACATATATTTATTTTTATTCACGATTGGATGCACCAGGGGGGCTGAGGAGGCTCAGCCCTCCTAGCTCCACGAAGTCCATGGAGCCCACGCTAAGCACCCTCTATAATTTCGAGCTATAGTTGAGAGGGAGGAGAAAAAAGAAAGATGAGCTATCCCATTGTTTAGCTTCTAGGTCGGCCCCTGTTTATATTCTTCGTATACTAGAAATTAGATAAAGCGCAGCCGTACAGAATTTGAACTAGTAGCTTGATCCTACCAGCCAAGCCAGTGGCTCCGAACTGCCGCCGCATGATGAATTGTTGGAAGCAAGCGACGGCTGTTGCACATCTGCTCGAGCATGTCACGCGTCCAAAATTTCCATTTGAGCCCTTTGATATATGTATTTATCCCATAAATAGATATCCAGCGATGCTATTTCTGAACAATGGTGTATGGAGCCGTGGTGGATGCATACACGTGACTGCTCACACTAGTGTTGACAGCCAAATTTGGCAAGTCAGAGGCCGACCGGGCCGACCGGTCAGACCGGTCTGCCCAGTTTTAGTCCGAGTAGGAGTTGTTTTATTCGTGGAAACTTTGTGTAATCCGACTTGGAGAAGGGGTACGACTTTCCCGGCTTATAAATATAAAGGTCAAGGCCGATTGAGGTATTCCCAATCGAATCAATACAAAATACATCTACTTTTTATTCCTCTCAAACCCTAACTTTTCCAAACCCTAATTTGCTGTTCTTCTCGTGTCCCGGCGACGTTTGAAGACGTTCTAAGTGGCCTTGCCGACCTCAGGACAACCCTAGCCGCGCGATCTCCGACGGGGTCCCTCCCGAGCTTGTGTTTCTAGGTCATCGCGGTGTTCTGCACCGGACCGGTTAGACCGGTCGGCGGAACCGGTCAGACCGGTCCGCTCAGGGCACTGCTGGTTCAGATCATTTTGACGATCTCCTGCGCGTTCTAGCGCATTCGAGTGTGTTGGCGCAATTCTGTGTCAACATTCTTTTTGGCGACTCCACTGGGGATAGATTAATCTGGTTTTTAAACCGATCTAATCTAGTTCTCAAAGACGATGGGCGTCATCACCGACCTCGACGAAGATAATATCTCCACATCTATCGAGGAACTCAGCGAGGAGGAGCACCAAGATTACTTGGTGGTCAGGGAGCACTTCAAAGCACAATTCTTGAAGGGATTCAAGAAAAATTAGCATGGCCAGGTCACAAGGGTTCAAGACTTCGTGATGCCCTCCGTCACGCTCAAGAATAAGCAAGTCGAGGTAATAAGCGACGTAAGCACTTCATCTTCCGACTTGTTTAGCCAATTATCATCTATTATGGATCAAAAGATTGCTGATATATATAAGCCCGTGAATGATTTAAAGGGTCAATTAGACATTATGAAAAAAAGGCAAATCTATAGATGATAATTGTGTTTTCCAGATCGTTAGTTCATCGGCTACGCCAGCATCTGCCCAAGAAGCATCGTATGCCATGCCAATGAACTACAATAAAGGGCAAACACTACCACCGCGAGCATCACAGCCAAACATGGCTGGACCGGTCGGACCGGTCAGACCGGTGCATCAGCGGTCAGCCTAGTAACATCTACACTGAACACGTCTACTCCTTGCTCGGCCACCCTTAGTCGAACTAATGAGATTACAAATTGTGTGCAGCCTTCTCCTTCACAAGAATCTGGTTCTCCACATGAACCGATTTTTGATAGTGTACATGAAAATTCTGTGGGGCATGCACCGATAAGTTCGGTTCAGACGATGGTACAAGATAATCCCATAGAACATCATCTTACTTCTATAGCACAAGCATCCACGAGTGGTAGATGTAAAGCCGATCCCGCTAGGTTAAAAGAGGATCCGGCTAGTGCGATGAAAACTAAATTCGGTGTGGATATAGGTAATTCTATATTATACCAAAAGCCATATCCTGCTAAATTTGATTTCGTTTCTTTTCCTGCTGGTTGGTGTGTTCCTAATTTTGTGAAATTTAGTGGTGATGATAATAGAGCACCTTGGGAACACATTGACCAATATATCTTACAACTGGGAAAAGCTGGTTTCCATGAGGCTTTGCGTATTCGCTTATTTTCATTATCTTTGAGTGGAACCGCTTTTTTTGGTTTTCTTCATTGGCCCCAAATTCTATTCAATTTTGAAATCAGTTGGAACATAAGTTTCATGATCGTTTTTATAATGGGGACAATGAAGCTAAACTGTCGAATTTGGCATCGGTTAGTCAAGGCCAAGATGAGCCTGCTTCGGATTACTTCCGAAGGTTTAAAGATATAAAAAACCGATGCTTCAATTTAACAGTTTCTGAAAATGAATTGGCTGATTTAGCTTTTGATGGTTTGCGTTCTTATTTGAAAAAAGAACTCGAAGGCTTTGAGTACTACACTGTTAATTATTTACACATGAAAGTCTTGGGTTTAGAATTTAGACTCCAGAACGCAAAAGATGCTCATAATACTCATCGGTCCATACATGTCGATTGTAAATCTGATTCGGACGATGAGAAAAAGGAAGTTGTTGAATTCATATGGCCATCAGAAGCTAAGCCATGTTCTTGTTCATCGCTTAAGCCGATTTCAAAGAATCGGCAAGAACAAGTTTGTTTCACATTTGATGTTTCTAAGTGTGATCGTATATTTGATGAATTGCTTAGAAGTGGGAACATCAAGTTGTTTCATGCATACCATCGCTTGAGGAACTAAAGCGGCATGCATATTGCAAGTGGCATAATACTTTTTCTCATGCAACAAATGATTGCAATATCTTTCGTCGAAAAATCCAATCGGCCGTTAATGAAGGACGATTGGCAATGCATGAGGTGAAAGATGACAAGTTGTCATTCCCTGTCCATACGATTGATTTGGATAATGTCAAGGTACTCATTCGGCCGAAACAAGCCGAAGGAGCAAAAAGAAAAAATGTTGTCACTGGTGAGCCAAGGCCGAAAAATGTCAATGACAAGATTCAGGCTAGAGAAGTGACGATGGAGAAGACTCCTGATGGAAAGGAGTCACTGAAGATCACTGTCAAAGCTTCAAGACCCGGGGGCACGAAAGTTGCTCTCAAAAAACGAGTCGGCCTGCAACTCAGGCACGACCGGTCAGACCAGTCGCCTCAACCGGTCAGACTGGTCAGACAAAAGGTCGGCCCAGAACTTTCAAGCCTAATTGCCCAGAAGGAGGTACTCGGAAGGTTAATGAGTCAAAGGTGCAGGGGAGTTTTACAAAGCAGAACCTCACCTTCGCTCAACTACTGAACAAGTACACAAAGGCCGTTCCAAAAGATCGGTCACTAAAAAAATAACCAAGTTCACCTCCGCGTCAAGGCAAGCGTTCTTCTCCTAGGGGGGAATCCAGCAAGCGTAGGGGTGATAGCACTACAGTGTTCTCTCCTCAGAAGGTGTATGCTACTATGCTGTGGGCGTCGCCGGCATCGGGTTTTTCTTGTCCTGCATGGGGGCATGAAGGAATTTGGATGTATTGTTATTCGATGCTATACCCACAATCTCCCCACAGGGAGGAGGATCATAGAAGGCCTGTGTTCGGCAGGGTGCCACGAACAGTGCCCGACCGATTGGGACTCCACCGATCAGGTCAGAGGCGGCAGCCTGCACCGGTCAGGCCGGTTGCCACTGACCGGTCAGACCGTTCTCATCAGAGGCCGGGCAAAGTTCATTTTCTAAGGCAGGTTTATCGTGTCAAGGAGAAGAAAAAAGAGGTACAACCCACCATTGATCTAGAGAAAGCTAAAGCCGATGATGTTGTGCAGATCGGCAATACTAAAGTGGCTGTCAATGATGCAGGTACAAGACCGATGGTTTTTGGTAAATCGGTCAATCGTTCTATTCAAAGGCCGATCATGGCTAATGATCATGAGGCCAGCTGCGGTAGTTCAACATCAAAGTACTTTCAACCAAGATGGTGTCCTCCAGGGTTGACGCATACTCAAAGAAGGAAGCTGCAGCGTCTACGTGCTCAAGAAAAGAAGGAGCAGGAGGAAGAGAAGATGAGGGATGAGGACTTCAATAGGTACAGACTCATGTTCCCTCAAGGCAAGATTTGGAAGATCAAGACAGCTGATCAACCAGATAGACCGGTCGAACCGCTGCAGTCGACCGGTCAGATGGAACGGTCAGACCGGTCGAGCCCAGTACAGAGCCAATAGCTGAATCGGCGCCGCCCGTTTCAGTTCCTTCTGTTGATGAAGCCCCAGTAGTTCCTCCAATAGCAGAAGATGAGGAATTGGTGAATTACGAGGCATCTCCAGAGCACACCAACTTGGAAGTCAATGTGGTGCACTTGTCTTCGGATTATTTTGTGGTTCCGGAGAAAGACATGGCTCATCTTCAATTTGGGCCCCGTGAGGCTGTGTTCCAGAAGCCAGGTGAAAAGGATAATCACCTTAAGGCTCTTTACATGAGGGGACACATCAACGGGAAGCCGGTAAATCGCATGCTAGTAGATGGTGAGGCCATTGTAAATCTTATGCCCTACTCATTGTACAAGAAGCTCGGCGGCCAAGACAAAGACTTGATCAAGACGAATATGACGGTCAGTGGCATCGGCGGAAGCGAGCCCCTTAGCGCCAAAGGAGTTGCTTCCATGGAGCTCACTATTGGAAGCAAGACGCTTGCTACGGCCTTCTTCGTCGTGGAGGTGCAAGGTAACTACAACTTAATTCTTGGAAGGGATTGGATTCATGCAAATCAGTGCGTTCCTTCTACCTTGCACCAGTTTCTTATTCAGTGGATCGGCGATGAGGTTGAGGTAGTCCATGGAGACACTTCATCTTTTGTTGCTTTGGCCGATTCCGATTCTATTAGTGCACATGACAATGTCAAGTGTTTATCGGGCGTAGATCTGTCTGATTATGATTTGATCAGTTGCATACAACAGAGGCTCCAGAAGCGACCGGTCAGACCGCTTGTGTCGACCGGTCAGACCGTTCCAGCCCCGTTCGGCGCACAGGGCCGGCCGGTCAGTCCGGATCCCCCGACCGATCAGATCGGTCCAACGCAGAATGGCTGTAGCAGAGGCTAGATCAATATCGGGCGCGTACGAACGATATATGTGAAGCCATTGAAGACTCTAATAATCTAAACAAGCTGGGCCAAAGGTTTACTTTGGCCGATCCATTAGAAAAGATAGACATTGGTGATGGAACTATTCCTAGGCCGACCTTTGTAAACAAAAATTTATCGGTTGAATATAAAAGTCAATTTTGTTAATTTGTTGAAAGAATATGTTGATTGTTTTGCTTGGGAGTATCATGAAATGCCTGGTTTAAGTCGTGATCTTGTTGAGTATCGTTTACCGATTAAAGCCGGTTTTAGACCTTATAAGCAACCAGTTAGGCATTTCAATCCTATTATTTATGACCAAATTAAAGCTGAAATTAATCGTTTACTTGATGCTGGATTTATTCGGTCTTGTCGTTATGCTGATTGGATCTCTAATATTGTGCCCGTTGAGAAAAAGGATCCGGGGAAAGTTAGAGTGTGCATTAATTTTAGAGATCTTAATAAAGCTACTCCCAAAGATGAATATCCTATGCCTATAGCCGATATGTTGATCAATGAGGCCTCCGGACATCGTGTTATTAGTTTTCTTGATGGTAATGCCGGTTACAATCAAATATTTATGGCCGAAGAAGATATATCTAAAACGGCCTTTAGATGTTCGGGATTTGTCGGCTTGTTTGAGTGGGTTGTTATGACTTTTGGTTTGAAAAATGCGAGTGTTACTTATCAAAGAGCTATGAATTTAATCTTTCATGATTTGCTTGGTGTCATCTTGGAAGTGTACATTGATGATATTGTCATTAAATCGGCTGGTTTGGATCATTATTTAGCTAATTTGAGACTTGCTCTTGAGAGGATGCGCCGGTATGGTTTGAAAATGAATCCACTCAAATGTGCTTTTCGAGTATCGGCTGGAAAGTTTCTTGGCTTCATTATTCATGAGAAGGGAGTAGAGATTGATCCTAAGAGAATTGAAGCCATGAAGAAGGTTGAAGCTCCTACATGCAAGAAGGACTTGCAGAAGTTCTTGGGCAAGGAAAATTTCTTAAGAAGGTTTATATCTAACTTGTCCGGGAAGATCGATGCTTTTACTCCTATTCTTCGGTTAAAAGATGAAACCGAATTTACTTGGGGGGCAAAACAGCAAGAAGTATTTGAGAATATCAAGATTTATTTGTCTTCACCACCCGTACTCAAAGCGCCTAGGAGAGGAGTACCTTTCAGACTTTATGTGGCTGCTGAAGACAAGGTTATTGGGGCTGTTTTGACTCAAGAGACCGAAGGGAAGGAGTACATCATTACATATTTAAGCCGACGACTTATTGATGTGGAGACAAGGTATACATTTATTGAGAAGTTATGTTTGTCTCTTTATTATGCTTGTACCAAATTGAGGCATTACCTACTATCTAGTGCTTGCATAGTAGATGTCAAACCGATGTGATCAAACATATGTTACAAAAGCCGATCTTGAGTGGTCGAATCGGAAATTGGGCTTATGCTTTGGTTGAATATGATTTGGCTTGTGAATCTTTAAAATCTATGAGAGGCCAAATTGTAGCGGATTTTATTGTTGAGCATCGGATTAATGACAAGCATGATCTAGAAGTCAGCTATATTACTTGCACACCATGGAAGTTATATTTTGATGGATCGGTTTGTGATGATGGTCAAGGAATTGGTGCTATTCTTATTTCTCCGAGTAGCGCTGTTTTTGAATTTTCAAACCGATTGGAAGAGGAATGCACAAATAACCAAGTCGAGTATGAAGTGTTTCTATTTGGCTTGGAATTTTTACAATCCATGGGCGTGAAGCATGTTGAAGCCTTTGGAGATTCTCTTCTTGTGGTGCAGCAAGTATCCAAGGTATGCCAATGCTATAATGGTTCTCTAAATGCGTATCTTGATAAATGCCTTGATATTATTTCTTCCTTCGATGAATTTATTATTAAACATATTCCGAGGGAAGAGAATGGAAAAGCAAACACTCTGGCTCAGCAAGCATCTGGCTATAATGTTATGAAAAAATATTTCAACATTCGCAAGCCGATGCAAACGAAAGCCGAGTTTCTGGTTCTGGATGCACCGGTTCGACCGGTCAGTGAGACCGGTCTGACCGCCCAGACCGGTCTGACAGGTCCAGAGAACGATCTGACCGGTGATGCTGTTGTTGGTTCTGGTTCGGCCAAAAAGGATGATTTAGTTGTCTCGGCCGAAGCCCAGGATTGGAGGGTCCCTCTTATATCATATTTGAGAAATCCTGGTCGTGGTGCAGAGAGAAATATTCGGCGTTTGGCTTTCAAGTATGTTTTAATAGACGAAGAGCTTTATCGTCGAACGGCCGAAGATTTACTTCTCAAATGTTTAGACTCGGATCAGGTCCGAGTTGCTATGGGTGAGGTTCATGAAGGTATTTGTGGTACTCATCAATCGGCTCCCAAGATGAAGTGGTTACTTAGAAGAGCCGGTTTTTATTGGCCCACCATGATGTCCGATTGTTTCAAGTACTATAAAGGATGTGAAGAATGTTAGCGGTTTGGTGATTTGCAATTGGTGCCTGCTGCGTTGATGCATCCTATTATTAAACCATGGCCGTTCCGAGGTTGGGGGTTAGATTTCATTGGACAAATTAATCCTCCATCTTCAAAGGGGCATCGCTTCGTGTTGGTTGCTACGGATTATTTCAATAAATGGACCAAAACAGTTCCTTTGAAGAACATGACACATAAGGAGGTAATTGAGTTTATTACTGGGCATATTATTCATAGATTCGACATTCCACAAACTTTAACAACGGATCAAGGTTCTTCATTTATATCAAAAGAGGTGCGTGCCTTTGCCGAATCTTACAAGATTAAGTTGCTCAATTCATCTCCATACTATGCTCAGGCCAATGGGCAGGCCGAGTCTAGTAATAAGATTTTAATCAAACTTGTCAAGAAGAAGATAGAAGAAAATCCTAGGAGGTGGCATGAAATGTTATCCGAAGCATTGTGGGCTCATCGTATATCTAGACATGGTGCTACTAAGGTTACTTCTTTTGAGCTTGTGTATGGTCAAGAGGCCGTTTTGCCTGTTGAGGTAAATCTGAACGCTTATAGACTAGCGAAACAAAATGACCTTTCCGCTATTGATTATCATGATTTGATGATGGATAATATCGATGAGGTGACCGACAAGTGTTTGAAGGCTTTGAAGGAAATTGAGAAAGACAAGTTTCGGGTGGTTAGAGCTTACAACAAGAAGGTAAAACTTAAATCTTTTCAGGTTGGAGATCTGGTTTGGAAGACAATTTTGCCTCTTGGGATGAAAAGCAATAAGTTTGGCAAATGGTCGTCAAGTTGGGAGGGTCCATACAAGATTATTAAGGTCATCTCCGGTAATTCATATATGATGGAGACGATGCAAGGTGAGGGTCTACCTAGAGCTATCAATGGGAGATACTTGAAGAAGTTTTATCCTAGTGTGTGGCAAAATGCGTGAAGATGAAGATGGCCGGTATTAGATATCGCCCTTAGTTTTATTTTTAGACTTGTATGCTCTGTGTAAATATGTACATCAGGATAGTTCTTGCTTTTTGGCTTGTGAAAATCACTAAAAAGCAGGGGGGCATATGTTGACAGCCAAATTTGGCAAGTCAGAGGCCGACCAGTCTGACCGGTCGGGCCGACCGGTCAGACCGGTCTGCCCAGTTTTAGTCCGAGTAGGAGTTGTTTTATTTGTGGAAACTTTGTGTAATCCGACTTGGAGAAGGGGTACGACTTTCCCAGCCTATAAATATAAAGGCTAAGGCTGATTGAGGTATTCCCAATTGAATCAATACAAAATACATCTACTTTTTGTTCCTCTCAAACCCTAGCTTTTCCAAACCCTAATTTGCTATTCTTCTCGCATCCCGGTGACATTTGAAGGCGTTTTGAGTGGCCTTGCCGACCTCAGGGCAACCCTAGCCGCACGAGCTCCGACGGGGTCCCTCCTGAGCTTGCGTTTCCAGGTTATCGCGGTGTTCTGCACCCGACCGGTCAGACCGGTCGGCGGAACCGGTCAAACCGGTCCGCTCAGGGCACTGCTGGTTCAGATCGTTTTGACGATCTCCTGCGCGTTCTGGTGCATTCGGGTGTGTTGGTACGATTCTGTGTCAACAACTAGCTCGCTCCGACATTCCGAATTGCATTACACATACGACGTGAAGTGGAGAAGGTTTCGTTTCTTGGGCGAAATGGATATGGGCATGCATTTACATTGTGTCGCCAATCTTGGGATCGAGACAATACATTATCCTCCTTTAAAAAAACGTGCATGCTATCCTCCTCCGCCCACTTCCACCTCTCATTCTCCATTTCCCCTCGTTTCTCTCTCACCCATCCCTGCACGGCTGCACCTAGCCCTTGTTTAGTTGCATCCAAAATTTCAAAACTTTACAAGATTCCCCATTACATCGAATCTTTGAATGTATGCATGAAATATTAAATATAGCTAAACAAAATAACTAATTACATAGTTTGTCTGTAATTTGCGAAACGAATCTTTTGAGCCTAGTTAACCTATGATCGGATAATAATTACCAAATACAAATGAAAGTGCTACAGTACCAAAATTCCAAAAGTTTTTGCAACTAAACAAGGGCCTAGCATATATAGCAGCAACAGCTGACTGAAAAGGGCAATGAGATGGGTCTCGGATCCCCCACATTTTGGCCCTGTTTGGTTTCATCTGTAGCATAAGTAACACAAATTTTGACCAATAATTAGGAGTACTCCCACCGTTCTAAATTATAAGTCATCCTAAGAATCTTGGAGAGTCAATATTTTTCAAGTTTGACCAAATTTATACAATAAAATAATACATTTATGATACCAATTAAGTATTATTAGATTTTTTGTTAGTTATATTTTCATAGTATACTTATTTGATGTCATAAATCTTTGTGTTTCTCTCTACAATTTTGATCAAACTTTGAGATGGTTTAACTCTCCAAAATTCTTGGAATGGCTTATAATTTGAAACGGAGGGAGTACTAAATAAGAGTAGATATTGGTTACTGTAGCATTACTGTAGCCAATCATCGATTAATTACCGTTATTAGATTCGTCGCAAAAAGTTACACCCATCCGTGAAAAGATTTTGCAAATAAACTTCGTTTAGTACTCCATACATGCAAGATTCTTTTTGTAGCGTGAGTTGCGCAACGCAAACAAATAGGGCCGTTGCAATTGCAACTTGTGAAAGGTAAAGGACCGTTTGGCATAGTTGTATCCAAAACAGTTTGAATAGCGAAGCCAACACCGGTAAAGTTACAAAAAACTGGTTTCACCTAACTTCTAATTCATTGGAGCATGAGCTTATAAAATAACCTCACGCTACAATCTCGATTATTTATATGAAACAAGTGAAGATGAGTCAAAATAAGCTATGCCAAACAAATCCAAGATCCAGCTGAAACACCGGTAGAGTTGGACCAAAGTTCAGCTAAATTCATAACGATATTTTGTCTTTTATCTTTTGCACATCTTAAATTTTGGATGTTCCTGACTCTTGAGGCATGGGTTGGCAACGGGCATAGACCCATCGGGTTTTGCTAACCCAAACCCGTGCCCGCAAAGATGGAATGAAACCCGCTAAAAAACTCATACCCGTCACGGGTTTATTTTTAAGCCTAGACCCATGCCCGCTCGGGTCTCGGGTCGCCCGCGGGTCACCCGTACCCATCAACAAGAAGCGGCGGCGCTGACGGCGGAACCGGGATGGAGACGGGGAGAGGACGGTGGGAACGTAACTGAGAGGGCCCAAGGCTGCTGTGTGGCCACGCGCCTGCGGGGGCCGCGAGTCTGGGACCGCCGCCGGGGCAGGTGCGAGTTGCGGGCATCCAGGAGGGAGGCAAGCACGCGCAGCTGTCCGCGTGAGCGAGCGCGCTGGTCGCTAGGCGAGCGTTGGTGGCCGGAGGGGCGAAGCACGCAGCCGTCCGGGCGAGCGAGCGCTCCCGGCCGGGCGGACGGAGCGAGCGACCACGGCCAAAGGGGTTGGGGCACGCGTAGGCCGCGGGACGAGCACGCCGCCGCGTGAGAGAGGGCCCTACGTGCGGCTGTTTTGTAAGGGCCGAAGGAGAGAGAGATTTTATTAAGGTTTGTGGATGGTTCTCGTATTGTATAGTTGAGTTATTGGACCAATTTAGTTGGGCCGAGGAATGGAGCTATGGGCTTGTCTGCTTCATGGACCGGGTTTAACAAAACCCATGGGTTTGCGGTTCGGGTTCTACTTTTCCAAACCCATGCCCGCAAACCCGGTGGGTCTAATATCAAACCCATTAACAGACCCATGGGTACGAGATCTGACCCAGACCCTTGCCCTAATGGAGTAAAAATCCATCGGATTTCGAATTTCTGGTACCCGTTGCCATCACATGTCCCAGCCTCTCTCTCATATCTATCTTTACCACATTTTTATCCGTTTTAAATTTTTACCCACCGGCAGGCATGACAAGGGCGGACACGGTGGGGCTAGAACGGAGCCGCTGGAGCGAGCTCTGTCACGATGGCTGAGCGTCGTGTCAAGCGGTGTATTCCTTTTTCAAAAAAGTTCTTGTTTAATAATGAAAGCTTCACCATGTATGTTCTCTACTCCTTCCATTTATAAAAGAATGGGACTCTGGATGAGACAAATAAATTCATATTTAATCAAATTTATATAAAAATTTACTAATATTTATATCTTCAAATAGATTAAGTATGAACCATAATTTATCTAATATATACTTATTTTGTATCATAAATATTAGTACTATTTTTTTAAAAAAAATATTTGTAGTATTTTATACAAATTTAGAATTATTTAACTTCTAAAAATGAGAGTTCCATTATTTTTCTCAACTTAGGAGTCGAAAATACTTTACTAAAAAATTCTTCTTTTTCAAAGGTGGCAATTTGCCTTTTTTTAAAACAAAAAACCACCATCGCAGCCTTCCGTCTCAGCAGATCCTTGTCCGCTAGCGCGTCCGCCAAAACCCCAGACAGAAGCAAGCTTCCGCTCCACCGTCCCCGCCGTACCGGGGCCCCACACCCTCTCGCTCGCCTCGGCTCCTCCTCTTGCCGGCGAGAGCCGAGATACTGACACCCTCCCCGATTCGTCGAATCCGCCATTTACTCCCCTCAACCACCCTCTCCTAGCCCGCCACACAGCACCCCGCGCCCAGCAGCAGTGTCCATGCCGCTATAAAAAACGAAGCCAAGGAGCTCCACCCGTCCATCCCCAAGAATAGCGAGGAGTGAGTATTGTTCCCTTTCAACTCTTTTCAACTCTCCCCCCCCCCCCCCCCCTCTCTCTCTCTGACCACAGGTAAAGCTCTAGAGGTACTGATCCTGATGCTGATCCTTCCATTCCATTCCGTGGCAGCTCTTGCATTAATGGGATGTTCTTGCTGTTGTCTTGTTCCGTTTGGTCGTGCTAGCTGTAGCTGCTGAGGGCGCCTGTAGTTTGGGCGAGAAGAGGGGATCGATGGAGCGTTTCGGCGTGCTGGGCACGCGGCTGGGCTTGGACGCCGGCGGCGGGGGAGGGGGAGAGCTGCCGCCGGGGTTCCGCTTCCACCCGACGGACGAGGAGCTCATCACCTACTACCTCCTCCGCAAGGCCGTGGACGGCGGCTTCTGCGGCCGCGCCATCGCCGAGATCGACCTCAACAAGTGCGAGCCGTGGGAGCTCCCGGGTGAGTTGTTTTGATGCGTTCGGACTGAGTTCCGTTCGTTTCTTGTCCGTCCTCTCTCGCACCGGTCTCGGTCTCGCCTCCCGAAACTGATCGGCATCTCTGTATGTCGCTGCAGACAAGGCTAAGATGGGGGAGAAGGAGTGGTACTTCTACAGCCTCCGCGACCGCAAGTACCCGACGGGCCTGCGCACCAACCGCGCCACGGTGGCCGGCTACTGGAAGGCCACCGGCAAGGACCGCGAGATCCGCAGCGGCCGCACCGGCGCGCTGGTGGGCATGAAGAAGACGCTCGTCTTCTACCGCGGGCGCGCCCCCAAGGGCCAGAAGACGCACTGGGTCATGCACGAGTACCGCCTCGAGGGCACCTACGCCTACCACTACCTCTCAAACTCCACAAGGGTCAGTCCTCTAGTCCACGCCATGCTTCTCGATCTATCGTTTCCTCCTTTGTTAACCTGTGCATTTCCCCTTGCAATTCATTTTTTTGTCTTGGCAATGCTGATTTGTAGTACATCTTCTTATAGAGTTTATATATATATATACAAGAATCTAAAACTGGAAAAGTTTCTGTACAAGTACAAAACTACAAATACGTACAGCACTAGAGACACAATGTAATGATTATGGGAGGGCAAAGTAGTCGCAAGCTCAGTTCTTCGAGTTGTGAACTCATGCATTTCATGCAGCTACGGGCCATGTTTGGATGAATCCACGAAAACTTTTGCACAAAAAGACGAATGCATGCATGAAGTATTAAACGAAGTTTATTTGCAAAACCTTTTTAGAAATGGGTGTAACTTTTCGAGACGAATCTAATGAGCCAAGTTTCATTATTATTGGCTACAGTGATGCTACAGTAACCGCGCTCAATCATCCTCCAATCATGCGGTTAAAGACCTCATTAGCTAGAGCAACTGCTACAGTACCACAATTGTGGAGGTAATTTTGTAATTAGATTTTATTTAATACCCCTAATTAGTAGTCAAAGCATCGTTTCTCTCTATCAAAACTTTTCCACCCTTCATCCAAACACGGCCACGAACTCATGCATTTCATGCAGCTACGAGTATAGCTCTGTCTTGCATTGCATGAGCTGTGAACTCATGCATTTCATGCAGCTACGAGTATAGCTGCAGAGTGCTCAGGGCAGGCAGGCCTGCCTGTGTCCCTGGCTTTCCTGCTGCCGATGCGTCATGCGTGTAGGATACTGCTAGCTGCTGGTACCACTGCATGCGTTGTCATGGCATGCGGCGAAGCGCAGGGATTCGAATCTTTTCTTGGCCAGTGGACGATACGATCGCAGGGATCAGTGCGTGCGTGCATGGCCGCGCACAAGTTTCTCTTGTTTGTTTTTTACTGCGGCTGTGCTAGTTTCTCTTTTCTGATTTCTGAATCTGAGTGGATATAGGCCGTGTTTAGTTCCGTTGCTGGATTAATTAGCATCATTAGATTCGTCTCGCGATTTATAATCTATCTGTGCAAAAAAATTGTAAATAGACTGCATTTAGTACTCAATGCATTTGTCGAAATATTTGATGTGACTTTTTTTTTTTATAGGATTTACGAGGTCGGATCTAAACATGACCATAATCTCTGCATTCATGTTTCCTGACTTCTGCCAGCAACTCTACCATACGTCCATACCATAGTGTATCAACAAAGTATTTTTCCTTTTTGGCATGGATAGCCATGCCAAGGAAGATTTAGCTAGTTAATTTTGTAATACAATGGTATTTTGGTAGCTACAGTACATGAGCAAGAACCTAGTTTTGTGAGCATTCATGTGGATGCAACAGAGGTATTCGTTTCCTGATAAGAAAGGCTCCTGAAACAATAGCATTCGTTTCCTGGTCATACTACTGCAGCGAAGTTTCTTACACTGTTGCTGTTGCTTGTGTTTTATCTCACCCGTGCGATGTTGGATCAGGACGAATGGGTGATCGCGAGGGTGTTCCAGAAGCCCGGCGAGGTACCGCCGTCCCGCAAGCAACGCCTCGGCCTCAGCAGCGCCGCCGGCGGCGAGTCCTGCTTCTCCGACTCCACCTCCGCCTCCATCGGCGGCGGAGGCGGCGGCGCGTCCGCATCGTCAGCGCTGCGCCCGCTGCTGACGGACGCCTCGCTGTTCGCGGCGGCCGCCGACAGCGGCTCCTACTGCGGCGCTGCCAGCGCCAGCGCCAACAACGTGTTCACCGGCCGTGAGCTCGTGCCCTGCTTCTCCACTACCACCAGCCCCCAGGATGCCGCCCTCGGCATCGGGCAGCCGTACAACCCGGTCCCGCTGGCCTTCGAGCCGCCGCCGGCGGCGGCCTTCTTCCCGAACCTTCGCTCCCTCCAGGACAACCTCCAGCTGCCGCTGTTCCTCTCCGGCGGCCTGTCCGCTGGCGCCTCGACGCTGGGCCAGCTGGGCAACGGGGCCCTCCACTGGCCCGCCGCCATGGAGGTGAAGGTCGAGGGCCGCGCGGCGCCGCAGATGGCCGTCGGCCCCGGCCAGCTCGACGGTGCCTTCGGCTGGGGCTTCTAGTTGTGCACACACCACCACTAATTGGGCCAACAATCCATGGATTAGTGCTAATCAAGTATCGTAGCGAACGATCAAATAATCGTGCTGTGCTCGTGTAAAAAGCCTTATTAATTAGCTGCTATGTGGTATCGTTATGCTGATGCAACTGTGTTTATGCTCTGGTGGTCTCCAACTGCAGTAGCAGGATGCGATTGACCATGTATTAGTGGATTGATCTGTCAGTAGGTAAGTGATGTCAAGTCTTCTAGCTAGCTTTATTGATGTGCACTAGTGTAATCGGATCAGTTAATGTCCGAGCTGTCGTACGTACCTCTGGGATTTGACGTGTTGCTCTGTGGAATCCATGATGTATCTGATCAGGAATGGTCCTATGGATCGGATCAGTTTGTCAATGGAGTATGTTTGTGTCTGCTGCTTTTTATTCTTGGCATGTTCCAACGTGATCTATTTGCTTTTATCTTTTGCGTATATATGATGAGATGACTAGCAGGGTTGATAATGGTGGTTGTGATTTTATCACTTGGAGTGAGTCGTCAGGCCTCAAGAGCTCAGCCGCTGATCAGGGCAGAAACGCAGTCCGAACTCTTAATTTCTCACTCAAGTGCGCTACTAATAACTGCTGCTTAGGCTGACTGCTTGTGGACGCTTAAGTCTCTCTCTCTCTCTATATATATATATAGACACACAAACTGAGTTCCACTACCTTTTCATATGTAACGAACGAATCACTACAACTGTACTGTGTACCATGCATTGTTTTCTCCAATGTCAATTCATAGATGCATGTTTCTAGTGGTCTTAGACCTTTTCTATCCCATCTTAGACCTTTCCCTGTTTGTACTTACGTAATTTTCATGAATGCTATATGAACTCAACTATTCTTGTGCTTCAGGCAATGCTTCTAGTGGTCACAGGTAGCTAGCTTACCTTCAAGCATTGATATTACATATATACACTTACTACAAAACTGTGTATGTTTGGTTTGCATTCTAACCTTGCAAACATGCTCATATACTTGCCCAATATAGAGATCATATATGTTTAAGTGGTGATTGGAGACTAAGCGTAAATGAAACATGCATGCTCTAGAGTTTATTATACCATATAGTATATATTTACTAGCTAGCTTGTGTAGTGATCATGGCCCCCATCACTTAGGAGTTACTCCATCCGTCCTCAAATATTAAATATTTTGATTTTTCCTAAGTCAAATTATTGTAAATTTGATCAAATTTATAGAAAAGAGTAGTAATATTTTGAATGTCAAATGAGAATAGTTAGATCCATTGTAAAATATATTTTTTGTAATTTACTTATTTGATCAATTAGATGTTAACATTCTTCTCTATAAATTTAGTTAAACTTAAACTACTTTAATTTAGAACAAACTAAAATACCTTATATTTAGAACCGAGGGCTAACTAAGAACCAAGGTTACCAAAAACTAGCAATTGACTTTGGGAAGACTACTTTCAAGGTCAATTGTCTTTTTCAATAGGTACGTACATTCAACTATGGCCCTATTTGGGGGCGCGGGTGAGAAAAGCGCAGTTGCGATAAGCCAACGCGGCCCGCTTCTACGATTCTGCGTCGCGCAGTTCAATTTCCGCTTAAAGTGCGGGTGAGCGGCCGGGAAACATGTGTCAAACGCGCGGCGTTTAACGGGTTTATTCTGCATTTTTCGCAGATAAGCCTCGCGAACGGAGTCCCAAACAGGCCCTATAGCAAGAATCCTCAAGTACCATGATCCAGTGACCCAGCACACATGCTCATAAAATAATGAAACAAAATTTAAATATAAAATGGTACGCTCGAAATGTGGGCGGTCGATAAACGCAGCACACATGCTCATAAAATAATGAAAAAATGGCATTACTGCATAATAACCTACTATCAGATTATGTAACTGCTTCAACTCATAACCCCCACGCTCCTACCATTACTACTCCAGCTCAGGGTTTACAAAACCGACCGGTCTGGTCAAACCGCCGCCCTCCGGTAGCGGTTTACCGGACCGGTTTGACCGGAAACCGATTGAATTCAAATCCAAATTCAAAAGCACATGTCCAAATTCAAAAGCACATGTGTAACCAGTTCCGACCGGTATACCGACCGGTTTATCGGTCCGGTCTGACTGGTTACTGGTGTTTTAACCAAAAAATCCGACGGTTTAAAAGTGGTTTCCTGGTTTGACTGGTTTACCAGCCGGTTTGACCAGTTTACCGGTCGCCATATGCGGTGGGCTTTAATGGGACGGCCCATTTTTTTCTTTTTCTTTTTTGATTTAACTTCATATGCCCGCAAACTATACTAAATGTATGAATTTTTGAGAAAATTTGACACCATTAGATTCGTCGCACCTTGAAGTATTTTTAGAAATTTTTTGGGAATTTTTCATTTTTTTGAATTTGAATTTAAATTTAAATTTTGAATTTGGGCCGGTTTGGTACCGGCCCAAACCGAAACCGGGACAAACCGGTTTGACCGGTAACCGGTTAAACCAGACCAATTCCCACCGGTTTGGTTAACCCTGCTCCAGATATCTATACCAGCTTTATGATCAATTGATCACCCCGTGGCTGAACAAGCGTACACAGTGGCTCAACTTGGATTAGGACCAAGGTTAAAAATACCGACCGGAACCGGTCCAGTTTGACCGGTTACCGGTCAAACCGGTACGGGCCAGTTCCGGTTCCAGCCGGTTTCAAACCGGCCCAAATTCAAAAATCAAATTTGAATTCCAAAAAATGAAAAAATTCCTAAAAATACTTCAAGTTGTGATGAATTTAATGGTATCAATTTTTTCAAATATTCGATCATTTAGTATATTTTGCGAGTATTTGAAGTTAAACAAAAAACATGCATACAAAAGTATACAAATACAATGTAAAAGTAGTAGAAAAGAGGGTTCGAGGGTTTATTTAGGCTAAAACATGTTGTACAAACATTCATTTAGTATACTTTGCGGGTATTTGAATTTAAACCAAAAAAGAAAAAAATTGAATTTAACCAGTTACAACTCAAACCGACCTGTTACAACTTAAACCGACCGGTAATCGGTCAAATCGAACCGGTAAACCGATCAAACCGGTCGGCTAGCCGATAGAAACATGTTGAACATGAGTTTTTGGTTTGTATTTTGAATTTAGATGTTTTTTCCGGTAAGCGGTTTGGTTTATCGTTACGAGTGGCAGGCTAGGCACTCGAGAGCGCTAAAAGTCCAACCGGCCGTTTCCCTGGCACGGCATGATTCCTCTCACCCTCCTTTTTACATGCATGCGTCCATCCATCCGTCCATTCCAAACGTCACTTCCCCATTGCGACGCCCATGCGGCCATGCCTCTCTGCCAGTGTCTCTCTCCTCCCTCTGGTAGCAGCAGCCAGAAGCAGAGCGGTGAGTACGAGCCGTAGCGAGAGGTAGCAATATTTTATGTGACGGATGGCGACGGTGACGAGATGGGGACGTCTCCTGCTGGATCCCTGGGACTGGATGGACCGACGGGTACGTGACGGGGGATACATGGGCTCGCACAGCCTACTAGGCTAGCGCGACCGTCCGTCTTACATCACCAAACAGGTCACCATCCATGGCCGCCAGCTCCACAACGCCTGACCTCCTCGTGCTCCAAAACCACTCATGGAAATACAGCAAGGAGCCAAGCAGAGTATGGCCGCGTTTAGTTCGCGAAAAATTGGGTGAAAAGTCACTGTAGCACATTTCGTTGTTACTTGACAAATAATATTTAATCATGAATTAATTAAGTTTAAAAGATTAATTTCGTGCTAATCAGTTAGACTGTGTAATTAGTTATTTTTTCAACTATATTTAATGCTTCATGCATGTGTCGAAAGGTTCGATGTGACGGGTACTGTATGAAAAATTTTGAGAACTAAACGGGGCCTATATTACAGGTGTTTTTTCCTGAAGGGAAATTCTTGAAGATCAGAGCTGGGATGCACATGCTTTTACCAATACCATGACACGTCTGGTCATCTACTACATTCTTTGTTGGAATGGTGCGCCCGTGTTCTTCTCTCGTCGCAAAAGATTCCAACGAGAGTACTAGCTCGTATGCATCAGATTTCGAGCTGATTGTGGTACAGCGACTTGAATTGGTGCCTCGCCCAAATGCTGCCAAATGATATAATTTTCCCCTACCCGCAAAAATAAAGACATAATTTTTCCCTGCCTTCAATTCGGTGTGAGTTGGCTGAGAGCCTGAGACGAGGCAAACATTTAGAGTCGATCTAAAACGGGATTGCTATAGCAATCCAAGATATTCGAGGACGCAGGTGCCGCCGTCACCTCAGCCGCGCTCTACCTCACGGGGCCCACCTTCCCGTGCGCCGTGCTCGGGGAGGGACACCGTCGCCAGCTCCCGTGTGAGATGCATCGACGCCGTGTCGATGGAGTATCGGCGATTAAATATATTTATTTTTAAAGTTGAATCTGCCGATACTTCGCCGATACGTATCGGCCATGTGTCGACGGTATGTTGGTGTCGGACACCGACACGCTAGTTTGCTGCCGTGTCGGTGCTACAGAAACTCCAATTCCTCCTCCAACGCTGCTCACTCCCCTAGCTCTTCCTCTGTGCAGTCCTCTGATCCCGGTCGGCGATCTTCTCTAACATCCAAATCAGGGCCGTCCTCCAGGCTCCAGCACCTGCTGTTTTCATTGCACAAATCCCACATATGTGCTGCCACTGCAAGTAGTTAGGAACTCGTCCCTGGCATCGGCACCCCTTGATGCCCAAGCGGCAAGGCGACTCGAGTTGAGGAAAGGGGAGTAGCGATGAGAATCGAGAGGGGAGTGGCGACAGTGCATCACGAATCGGGGTGGCGAGGCTACACGAGTTGAGAGAATCAGGTGGGGGAGGGCGCCGGTGTGACGGGAATCGAGAGGCGGTAGGGTGCTGTCGTGACGGTCGAAGCTTTTGACATGGTTGGATGGAGGCTAGAGGGGAGCGAGCGGAAGAGCAGCAGGGTGGGAGGGGGTTGGCGCCTGCCCCAGGCGGCGATGTGTGGAGGAACTGGGGAAGGCGACGGGACCAAGGAGGGGAACGGGCGAACGGGTGGGGGTTCGGGGATGGTCCAAGTTGAGTGTGGCTTGGGTTTAGTTCTAACGGGTTGTTGGGTTAATTCGACCCGTATTTAGGCTGCTGGTATATCCTCTGCAGGCCAGCTCAAGCTGGCTTGTTATACTAATGAGCAAAATGACGGTTCGGGCCGTTAATAAATTGCAACGAGACAAGCCGTGTGTGAGCTGAGCGAGCGAGCTAACAAGCATTTCATCCGTAGTCTTTCTTTTTTTTCATTCATAGAATCAGGGCACCTATTGGCTTCGGTTACTGGCTAAAGCACCATTTTTAATCCAATCTGTTAACCTCATCGATTTACTTGGCCCTTGTAAACCTGAAGGAAGTTTCAATGAAAAATATTTAGAACCAAAGTTGTTATTAGGGGTCTGTTTAGATGAAACGCAAAATTTTTTTGCGTTGGAATCTTACTAATTTGAAGTACTAAATGAAGTCTATTTACAAAATTTTTTGCACAGATGGGTCGTAAATCGCGAGACGAATCTAATGATGCTAATTAATCTATGATTAATCAATAATTAGCGGATGGTTACTGTAGCACCACTGTTGCAACATGGATTAAATATGTTCATTAGATTCGTCTCGCGATTTACAGCCCATCTATGCAAAAAGTTTTATAAATAGACTTCATTTAGTACTCCATGCATGTGTCGAAACATTCAATGTAATGGCTTTTTTGCATTTACGGGTTTATGGGTTGGGAACTAAACAGGTGCTAGGTCGAGCGAGTTGTTTCATCTCACATCAAAGCATTATTTGTGACTCCTCAACCATGGGGCAAAAGTAAGGCCCTGTTTAATTTTTTACATGTAAACGCAAAAAGTCGTAAATGCATTGAAGTGAAAAAAAATCTTGCTAATTTGAAGTACTAAATAAAGTCTATTTACAAAACTTTTTGCATGGTTGGGCTGTAAATCGCGAGACAAATCTAATGAGCCTACTTAATCCATGATTTGCAACAGTGATGCTACAGTAACTATCCGCTAATTATTGATTAAACATGAATTAATTAGCATCATTAGATTCGTCTCGCGATTTACAACTCATCTATGCAAAAAATTTTACAAATAGACTTCATTTAGTACTTCAAATGATCAAGATTTCTTTGTAAATTTTTTTTGCAAAATGAACTAAACAGACCCTAAATCATTTCACACAGAGGATAGACAGGCATGCAGCTAGGCCGTAGGTTCAGAAGTCTTGAGCGTAGGATGCCTGGCCGGCTGCAATTAGGATGTCTCAACCCCTCACAGAGCCTACTGCAGAATGGATGTAAAAGCACGGGATAACTGCACTGCCCTGAGGTTAGAGATCAGACTGGACTGGGGTTGCAGCAGCTGCCGGCTCTGTATGCATCTCCAATAATTCTCCATACGAGAGAACTGGTACGTATTTGGCAACGCAGAAAGTGGAGCAGGCACGCAGGCTCATAGCTTGGAAACTTCGGTGCGCTCAGGCTCGTAGGCGCAGTCACTGGAGTTTTAGCACATTTTTATGCATCTGCATGGAGACTTAAATCTAGATGAAATAAAAAACACATTGCGACTGCTGTCTGTAAATGGCGAGACGAATGTAATGAACCTAATTAGGTTGTAATTAGATGTTAAAGTGCTACAGTAATGCTATAGTAAATAACCTCTAATGACAGATTAATTAGCTTTATTAGATTCGTCTCGCGATTTACAGACGAGTTCTGTAATTATTTTTATGATTAGTCTATATTTAATAATTCAAATGTAGAAAGATATTTTTTCAAAATTTTTACACCGTGCAACCAAACGGGGCAATCACAATCTCTCTGCTGGGGTTCAGACCATGAAACATCAACGTCGAATCTCATTGTGCGAGGACCTATGACGATTCCAGGAATCAGCTGATTTAATTACAGCAAGCAGTTTGACGGGCAGGAAGGCTGCTTTTACACGTTCACGCGCAGTAGTTCGTTGTTGGTTGTTCCACAAATCACATTTAAACAGTTTAAACTGTTCATTGGTACATGTCTATTTACAAGATTGAAGGGTGGGAAAAAAGCCATTTTATTTTTGTTAGTATCCAGTTGCATTGTCGTCACAGTAAGGAGAGTGTATTCACGATTAGAATAAATCGCAAAACCTCACCCTGCCGTTATTCGTGGACACATTCGGGCAGATTCTTAACATACCCTAATAATTCGATGCTCGTTTCATGATTTCTTCAAGTAGCTAAGCTGAACTGCTTTGAGAATCCAGCATCCTCCAAATGGAGCCAATATTCGTAGAAAATTTATTCCGTACAGATTCATAACATATGTTTAACATGAAAATGGAGAACTTTTGAACACGTGATGCAGCAAATTACATTCTTTAAGCGCAGTCGAGTCGATGGTTGTCGGTACCATGTAGCAGGGATACCCACTCCTACTGCAGCAAGGCAGGACTCGCGTAGTCATCTGTAACTACGTCATAAGGAGCGGAGCAGCCGGGCCCCACGGGTCAGGCTCTTACCTCACCGGGCCAATGGCCCCGGACCCGCTCCCCGCTCTGAGACGGGTCCGGAGACGCCACGTGTCCCAGAGGAGGGGAAGCTCCGAGACAACAGCCGAGGGCGCGGACCCCCCATAGGGGTCTGGGAGCTCCCGCGTCCATCCGGACCTCCCACGCGCGTAGAATCAACATACCGCCGGGGGGTTCGGAGCCGCCACGTGTCCCGCAGGCGCGGGCGTGGGCGCGGGCGCGGGCGCGGGTCTTCCGCTAGAAGACTCGCCCACCCACCGTATTCAATGCGGGTGGTTGAGGCGTGCTCTCCCGCCGCGGCACGCGGGGCAGCCATTGTCAGGCCTCACTGTAGACAGCATATTACCGTGGCACACAGTGCTGCTGCATGCGCCTCATCCGCGCAGAGCCCGTCTGCCGCATTAAATGGATACGATGGCACGGCACTTTTCCATCATACCGCCTACGCCGCAAGCTACACGGCCCGTTCAGCTACGCTGCAGGCAACGCCGCAAGCTACACCCTGGTGCCGTTTCGACAAGACAGAGCATGTGTATGCAGGACGGAGGATTCCCAGGAGCAGAGCAAGGAAATCCAGGAATAAGATCTCCTATGCCTGCAATGCCATAATGTATGAACAGTATGCTATTTTATACTACATCAATTGGGCCCCCCTGTCGGGGACCCAACGGCCATGTACGCACCTCCCTTGAGATATAAAAGGGAGGCACTCGCTACAGGCTCTCTCAGACACACTCTGGACTCAGCACTAAGCTCTCTCAGACTCTCTCGAGACTAAGGGAACACAAGCAATACAACACACAGTGGACGTAGGGTATTATGCTCCGGCGGCCCGAACCACTCTAAATCTGCTGTGTTCATCGTGTTCTTCTAGCGAGATCGAACTAGTCCTAGCTAACCCCCGAGTACTCACCCTCTGGGCTTTGGCGGGTGCATTACGCCACCTGGCTGTGGGTTTGCACACCACGACATTTGGCGCGCCAGGTAGGGGGAGATTTAGCTGCTCTTAGTTCATCTCTTACTCGTCTTCATGATTCGGGTGGTTGAGCACTCCCACCACGACGACGACGTGGAGATGACGGAGGGTGTGGCGTCATTCGCGCCACATGCCTCTCGCCTTCCTGCGCCAGGGGCAACCGTGCCCGTGGAGCAGCCACCATCGGCGGCGGCGCGCGCTGCACGTCGGCAAGAGTCAGGGCGCCCGTCAAGGGCCCCCTCACAAGCTGCGAGCGGCGGAGCGCTGGCAGCAGCTAGGGAGTTGCTTCGCAACCCTCCGGCTGCTGCAGCCGGGCCAGACGCCCTGAGGCAGTGGCGGGACGACGTTGACCGTCTCTTCCATCTGGCTCAGGCCTCCCCCAGTTCTGCAAGGACTGGGCAACGACCTCCGCCTGGCAATGCGGTGGTACCCTACCACCGGCACCAGGGCGGAGCGTCGGCGTCCGTGTGCTCCCCCACAGTGAGGGGGTGCACGAACAGAAGACCTGCGGGCGGAGCTCAACTGCAGGCGTGCGGGTGAGGACGCCCGCATCTCCGTGGAGATGGCGCGAGAGCGCCACCTAAACATTGAGGGCCGCAACCTCAACGCCGACTTGGATGTAGCGGCACCCAAGCCTCCGGGAAATGCCCGGATACAAGCGGGCACCCCGGTAGCTGGGGTGGGCTGTGCTTCACTGGCAGATCACCTCCGCGCGGTGGCATGGCCGTCCAAATTCCGCCCGCACCTGCCGGAGAAGTACGACGGTACCACTAACCCGTCGGAATACCTGCAGGTGTACGTTACCGCCATCACAGCAACTGGTGGTAACGACGCCGTCATGGCGAGCTACTTTCATGTAGCCTTGACTGGGCTAGCCCGGACTTGGCCCATGAACCTCACTCCTGGGACGATTCAGTCCTGGGAGGAGCTCTGTGCGAGGTTCACTGCGAACTTCGCCGGTGCGTACCAACAGCATGGTGTGGAGGCTCACCTCCACGCTATGAGGCAGAAACCCGGAGAGACGTTCCGGGCATTCATCTCGCGCTTCACCAAGGTACGGGGTACCGTTCCTCGTATCTCTGACGCATCTATTATCATTGCTTTCCGCCAGGGGGTACATGATGAGAAGATGCTCGAGAAACTGGCGACACACGAGGTAGAAAGCGTTACCACGCTTTTCTCCCTGGCTGACAAGTGTGCCAGGGCCGCGCATGGCACTCAGCACCCCAAGATGGAGAAGCCAAGGCTGGTGGCTCCAGGGCTACCGCCCAGGGCGGTGGCAAGAAAAAGAAGAACAAGAACCGGAGTCGCGGGGAGCCACATCCCGGCGGTCCAGACGCTGCAGCAGCAGCACCAGCTACTGCAGCAGCGGCTGGGGGCCAGAATGCGCATGGCAAAGGCCCGCGCCCACAAGGTGGCAGTGGAGGTTCATGCCCAGTGCATCCCACCGCTCGCCACAGAGCCGCTGACTGCCGCGAGATCCAGAAACTCGCGAAGCGGGTCAGTGGACGGCGTGAGCTGTCCTCCAAGGACAGCTCACCCCCTCCTCGCCAGTGGTCTGGCAAGGAGAAAGCCTTCGACAGCGAGACCGCTGCCGGCGAGAAGGAGCTGGGGTACCAATCCCCCACTCGGGAGCTGAAGGGCATTTACAGCCATGGCAACTCCAGCTCTGACAACGAGGAGCGCCGCAAGAAGCTATACGTAATGTACGGTGGAAGTTGGGAGCTTGTCTCCCGGCGGGACGTGAAGACCCTTCACCGAGAGGTCCTTTCGGTGAGGCCGGGGGTCCCGAAGGCGGCGCCGCACCACAGGTGGATGACCACCACCATCTCCTTCGGGCCATCTGACTGCCCAGAGAACATGGCCGGGGCTGGTGTACTACATCTAGTCACCGCCCCTGTCATAGCCAACATCAGGCTCTATCACGTGCTGATAGACGGTGGGGCCGGCCTCAACGTCATCAGCTATGCAGCGTTCAAGCAGCTGCAAATCCCGGAGTCCAAGCTGACTCCCTCTCGCCCATTCTCCGGAGTGGACCCACATCCGGTGTTCCCTCTGGGGAGCATCACTCTGCCGGTCATATTCGGAACCGAGGAGAACTTCCGCATAGAGAGCGTCAAGTTCGATGTTGCGGAGGTGAACCTCCCGTTCAATGCCATCATTGGTAGGCCGGCTCTCTACCGCTTCATGGCCATTGCCCATTACGGGTATTTGGTCTTGAAGATGCCTTCCCCTGCCGGTGTCCTCACCGTGCGGGGCGACCGCACCGCTGCCGTCACTGCAGTTGAGAAACTGCATGCTCTAGCGGCAGAAGCTGCACATTCCGAGGAGGAACCATCCACCTCGCGAGCCAGGGCGCCCGCAAAGGCACCTAAGGTTCAGCCGTTTGATCCGGACGACGTTACCGTGAAGACCGTGCAGATCGGAGCGGACTCCTCCAGGACCACCCGCATCGTGGGAAACCTAGAGGAGAAATAGGAAGACACGCTCATCACTTTCCTCCAGGCAAATGGGGACGTGTTCGCCTGGGAACCGTCACAGATGCCTGGGATCCCCAGGGAAGTGATCGAGCACCATCTGAGGATCTACCCCAACGCCACGCCAGTGCACCAGAAGCCTCGGAAGCAGTCCGTGGAGCGGCAGAACTTCATCCGTGAAGAAGCCCGCAAGCTGCTACACGCTGGCTTCATCGAGGAAGTCTACCACCCCGAGTGGTTGGCCAACCCGGTCGTCGTCCCAAAGGCCAACGGGAAGCTTCGGATGTGCATCGACTACACCAGCCTCAATAAGGCATGTCCTAGAGAGCCCTATCCTCTTCCATGCATCGATCAGATCATGGACTCCACCTCCGGGTGTGACCTTTTGTCTTTCCTTGATGCATACTCTGGTTTCCACCAGATTCAGATGTCTAGAGAGGATAGGAAACATACTGCTTTTGTAACAGCGGATGGACTTTATTGCTATATTGTCATGCCATATGGTCTGCGGAATGCCTTACGTTGTCCGAGCTATGAACAAAACTTTCTGTAATCTAATTAGAGATATTGTTGAAGTGTATGTTGATGACATTGTGGTCAAGACTAAGGTAGGGACAACACTAGTTGAGGACCTGTCCCTCGTCTTCGACCGACTGCGCGCCACGCGCACGAAGCTGAATCCCGAGAAATGCATTTTCGGCATCTCGGCAGGGAAGCTACTGGGTTTCCTGGTCTCACATCGAGGCATCGAGGCAAACCCAGCCAAGATCAAGGTAATCGAGGTGATGAGGCCTCCTGGCCGCATCAAGGACATCCAAAAGCTTACTGGATCTCTGGCCGCTCTTAGCCGCTTCATATCGAGGCTGGCTGAGAGAGCCCTCCCCTTCTTCAAGCTATTGAGGAGGTCCGGTCCATTCTCTTGGAGTGAAGAGGCTGAACAAGCCTTCCAGGAGCTGAAGCAGCACATCACCTCACTGCTAGTATTGGTGGCTCCAGAGCCAGGTGAGACGTTGTTTTTTATCTTGCTGCGTCTGCAGAGGCGGTCAACATGGTGCTGGTCGCCGAGAGGACGGAGCAAGCTCGCCAGGGGGACACCAGGGTCTCCCCGGCCAAGGATGGTGAGCCGGACCGCGGACATGGGGGTCCGGCAGCCACTCCTCTGTCTGAAGGTCCGGACCCCGGACAAGGGGGTCCGGAGGAGCCTCGTCCCAGTGGGAACCCAGAACCGCTGGGAGCCCAAGGACCTGACGTGGTGGATAAGGGCGAGCCGGACCAGGTCGCCAGGGTCCGGACCATCCAGAAGCCAGTCTACTACGTCAACGAAGTCCTCCACGAGGCAAAGGCCAGGTATCTTGAGACGCATAAGCTTATCTATGCCATACTTATTGCGTCCAGGAAACTGCGTCACTACTTTCAGGCACATAGAGTTGTCGTAATGACCTCTTACCCGCTAAGAGCGATCCTGCACAACTCTAATGCCACGGGCAACATCGCCAAGTGGGCAGCAGAGTTGGCTGAGTTCTAGCTGGACTTCCAGCCCCGCCATGCAGTCAAGAGCCAAATCTTGGCTGATTTCATAGCAGAATGGACTCCTTCCCCAAGCAATTCTGGGGGTCCGAACCTCAACGCCGGACCCTCGGAGCCGGAAGTCAGGACACCAGTCTTCAACGAGCCCCACTGGATACTCTTCTTCGATGGGTCCGCCCGCAAGCAGTGGGCTGGAGCTGGTGTGGTCCTCATCGACCCAAACAGAGATCAGCTGAAGTACATGGTGCACCTTGAGTTCAAGGCCACCAACAACATGGCAGAGTATGAAGCTTTGATCTTTGGCCTGACACAAGCCCTGTCTCTTGGGGTCCGGCAGCTTTTGGTGAAGGGAGATTCTCAGCTAATCATAAAGCAGGTCCGAGGGGATTGCAGCTGCAACAATTCCCAACTCGCGGCATACCTCATTCACGTGAGGAAGCTCGAGAAGGACTTTGACGCCTTGGAACTGCAACATGTTCTCCGCGAATTCAACTCAGCAGCAGATGATCTCTCCGCGAGAGCATCTACCTGGGCATCCATGCCCAAGGGCGTCTTCGAAAGACGGTTGCTGAGACCTACCGCCCATCCTGCCGAACTGGGTGAAGGGGATCAAGCTAGCGCCTCGAAACTAGCGGTCCCGGAGGCATTCCACCTATGGTGCCCGCCCTGGATTGTGTGCTCTGTTGAGGATCCTGGAGACCTCATAGAGCCACTCCCACCTGCTCAGGGAGCTCCCGATGCATGGATCTCCGAGATCTGGGACTACCTGAAAGACAATATCCTTCCTGATGATGATGCGTCCGCTGAGCGCATAGTACGATTGGCTAAACGCTACGCGGTGGTAGAAGGGGATCTCTACCGCCGTGGCGCCAATGGTATCCTCATGCGGTGCATTTCCCAGGGAGAGGGCCGCGAGTTGCTTCCGGAGATCCATGGAGGCGAGTGCGGAGGTCATTCCTCATCTCGCACGCTTGTTGGTAAGGCCTTTCGGCTTGGCTTCTACTGGCCGACAGCACTCCAGGATGCGGCTGAGCTAGTAAGGTCCTACAAAGCATGCCAGTTCCATGCAAAGAAAATACACACACCGGCTCAAGCTCTGCAAATGATCCCACCCTCATGGCCATTCGCCGTATGGGGCTTGGATATCCTGGGGCCGTTCCCCCGGGCCGTCGGTGGGTACCGGTTCCTCTACGTCGCCATTGACAAATTCACAAAATGGTCGGAGGTTACCCCTGTGGTGAACATCATGAAAAAATCAGCAGTCGCATTCCTCAAGTCCATTGTGTGCAGATTTGGCGTCCCAAACCGCATCATCGCGGATAACGGGACCCAATTCAAAAGCAGACTCTTCCAAGAGTACTGCGAGGACATCGGCATCCAGCTATGTTTTGCGTCCGTGGCACATCCCCGCAGCAATGGACAGGTCGAGAGAGCGAATGCAGAGATCCTCAGGGGACTCAAGACCCACACCTACAACTGCTTGAAGAAGCATGGTGCCAAATGGGTTGATGAACTTCCGTGCGTACTGTGGGGCAACCGGACCACACCCAGCCGAGCCACCGGGGAGACTCTATTCTTCCTGGTCTACGGGGCTGAAGCATGCCTTCCCCCAAAAATTCACCTGGGCTCACCACGGGTCCAGGCTTTTGACGAATCCATGCAGGAACAACTGCGGCGTGACGATGTGGACTTCGTTGACAAACGAAGGTGGCGAGCAGCAATCCGAAATGCACGCTACAACCAGGCGCTCAGGCGCTATCATCAACGGTTCATGCATAGTAGGGAGCTCCGGGCTGGCGACCTCGTCTTGAGGCAGATCTTGAACCGAGCAGGGCTCCACAAACTCTCCCCCAGCTGGGAGGGTCCCTTCAAGGTTACAGAAGTATGCCGGCCTGGATGCGTTCGCCTTGCCACAGAAGATGGGGTGCCACTACCCAACCCATGGAATATAGAGCATCTGTGTAAGTTTTACACTTAGGCAGAGCAGGGAAATGAATTTTTCCTTTGTAATAAGATAGAATTAGCGTGCGGCCCAGAGCGGTGGGGGTCCGTCCTCGTAAACCCGGCCTCTGGCATCCATCGCACAGTCGGCTAGCATTAACGCGCGGCCCAGAGCGGTAGAGGTCCGCCCTCATAAACCCGGCCTCTGGCATCCATCGTGCAAGCCATGTATATCAAGTTGCAAAGGAAAGATTTGCTCCCAGTTCTATCTTTGTGTCAAATTTTATTTCGCATTTCGATTCTCGAGCTCTTCCCTTTCTAATCCCCGTGCGGACTTCCACTCTTGTCGCTACAGCTAAGATCTGTATTGAGTTGCCGGACTGCCGTACAGGTCCGGACCCCCTTGCTGCTGGGAGAGGGGTCCGGACTCCTAGGGACCTGCTCTGGAGAGGGGGTGCTCGTTTCCTGGGGTGGTCCGGAGTCCTGTGTAGCCGCTTAGCCGGTTCCGTACCCAAAGTCTACACACTCCACCACCCTGTAACGAGTACTCTAGTACCCGGAGCTGGGCAATTAGGGGCCCGGACTTCGTTCTAGCTCAAGGGTCGGCTTCCTAAGTCCTACGCGGCAGTTCCAGCTTCATATCTCAAAGGATCGGGTACGACAGAATGACCTCACCCACTGCTAGGAAAGGGTCCGGAACGTAGGAGCCGGGTCCGGTAAAGTCGTGTTTGTTTCCTGGAGTGGTCCGGAGCCCTGTGTAGTGTGACACCCCGGCCCAGGGCTTAATAGGATTAATAGGATACTCATACCAACAAGTTGTAATTTTTTTTTTCCGGAAGCCGGTTTCCAAAGAACTCCGAGGTTAAGCAGGCTGTGTTCATCGTGTTCTTCTAGTGAGATTGAACTAGTCCTAGCTAACCCCCGAGTACTCACCCTCTGGGCTTAGGCGGGTGCATTACGCCACCCGGCTGTGGGTTTGCACACCACAACAATGGTTTTGCAAAGAAAGCTCATTAGGACTGTTGGAAATATGCGTTTAAAGATATCAGATTTCAATTTGAGGCAAAATAAAAATAGTGACACTACTACTATCTCAAATAGGATTGAAAACTGACAGAGCAAACAAATCAAAACATACTCATGTTAAATTCAATTACTCTTACCAAGCAGCGCTCCGTCCTCGCGGAGAGACGATGCAGTGCAGAGTATAGCAGTGCAGAACGTAGTCGACCGGCCTCGAGCGGTCGCGCTGTTGCGCTGCCCAGAAACCTTATTGCAGTCCCTCGTGCAAGCTTCACGACGGCATGGGTTCGGAGATACCGCTCACCCTTCTCCTCAGTGCACGCCAAGGGAAGGGCCGGCAAGATCCAGCAGCTCAATGGCACAACACAGCTAGAGGTGGAAAATGGCAGAGAAAATTGGAGAGGTCTTCCTGAATATTTTCAGTCCACTAATATAGGTGTGGCTGCCCTCAACGAGCCGCTATCACTTTGATGACGCCCATAAAAGACATTAAAACTCATTTAGGATGGTCATGACAATTTATTGGGTATTAAAGAATTAACCGGCTATTAATGAGCGCCTAATCAAAGCACAATGGTTCAAATGTGAGAGACACAAGTGGCAAAATATTGGCTGAATTACAGCCACACAACTGCACGTCGCAAGTCGCAAGTCACAAGTCACAGGGATATACATGCGAAAAGACGCGGATACGCGCGCGCGTTGGTGTGTGTTTAGCAAAGCCTTACACACCCCATCTCTTGGCTGCTCCATTCAACACATGAAAAGTGCTCTAATATTTAAATAGGTGTCCTCTTGCTTGCACTAGCAGTATGAGACAACACCAATTAACCACATGTTGCTTTGAAATTCTCTTAAATGGGCTATAAATGGACCAAATTCCAACAAGAACATGTGAAGGTTATAAAAAACCCTTAGGGCAGTCCCAATGCAGACTCCACTCATAGAGTCTAAACCTCAAAGACTCTATGATAAAAAACTATACTTCCCAAAGCAAAGTGTGTTACTTTAGTTTATATGGTCTACTTGTCTCTCTCACATTCATTCTTGATTTGCGTGAAGACTTGGAGTCTTGATTTCTCTCCCTCTCTCTTCCATAAATATACTGCCACGTGAGCAAAATATAATAAATAGGAGACTTAGACTCTATGGTAGAGTTTGAATTGGGACTGACCTTACAACTCAGGACGAAAAAATATTGATTACCATACTCAACAGAAGCCCGCATGAAACGCCGCGCGAGTAAATTACACCAAGCTAGTCATGGGAGTATGGGACACGATATGAACGCCGAAATTGTTGAAAGCGTATCGTCTAGGCAAAATAGTGTTACAACATTCAACAAGTAATCATGGATTACAATAATGTTACACAGCGTGCTGATCAGCTGCACGGGCATTTTCAGCAGATTACAGACGACGAGCAGAGCAGCCGAGGGATCGCGGCATCAGTCGAATAATGGCTGGTCGATCTCCAGACGCGCCTGCCATACGACCCGTGATCAGCCGAGGAATTCGACGCGTGATTTGACCTGTCCCTGCCTGCCGACCCGTCAAGTCTGCACTGCAACCTACCTTCTGTCTCCCTACTGCTATCTCTGCTACTCGATCTCCTCGCCTCGCGTTTGGCCGTGTTTTAGTGTGTGTTTAGTTCATTAAATCCCATCCCATAAATCCCATAAATATAAAAAATATCACATTAAATATTTCGACACATACATGGAGTACTAAATGAAGTCTTTTTACAAATTTTTTTTGCATAGATGGACTGTAAATTACGAGACGAATCTAATGAGCCTATTTAATCTATGATTTGCAACAGTGATGCTATAGTAACCATTCGCTAATTATTGATTAATCATGGATTAATTAGCATCATTAGATTCGTCTCGCGATTTACAACCCATCTGTGTAAAAAGTTTTATAAATAAACTTCATTTAGTACTTTAAATTAGTAAAATTCCATCACAAATTTTTTTTGCGTTCGAACTAAATACGGCCTTAATTCGCAGATCAGCGCGGATACTTAACAGTGCTATGAGCGTAGCGGTAGCGCCATGATCACCTGACTGACGTCCGTGCTGGCAACAGCAGGAAGGTTGCGGAGCACCGAGCTCGATCCATCGATGAATATTGCTCCCCGACGGCGAGTCCGAGAATAGGCACCGGCCGGCAGCGGCAGGAACGACGGTTCAGGGCCCGACGAGAGAGCGATGAGCTGCCGAGCTGGTCGTGTGGATACTGGATTCCCTACTCGGCTGGAGCGCACGGCATCGAAACGTCGAAACGAAATGCTTGTGCAAACCAACTCGCACCGGCCCGCGGATCTGCGACTGCTACCACCCGGTCGTTGCAGGGAATGCAAGTAAGGTCCTGTTTAGTTCTTTACATGTAAACACAAAAAAGTCGTAAACGTATTAAAGTGAAAAGGAATTTTGCTAATTTAAAGTACTAAATAAAGTATATTTATAAAACTTTTTGCATGGTTGGGCTGTAAATCGCGAGACGAATCTAATGAGCCTACTTAATTCATGATTTGCAAACAGTGATGCTACAGTACCATCCGCTAATTATTAATTAAACATGGATTTATTAGCATCATTAGATTCGTCTCGCGATTTACAACCCATCTATGCAAAAAGTTTTGCGAATAGACTTCATTTAGTACTTCAAATGACTAAGATTCTTTTGCAAATTTTTTTTGCAAAATGAACTAAACAGACCCTAAGCGTCCGTGCCCCGCGCGCTGCCCGCAGCATTCAATGCTCGAGCCGTCGGCCGGCGTGGGCAGCCGTAGTGGCGTAGGCGAGTCGTGTGGGACCGGCAGTAGTCACTACTACACAACATCAAATTTGTTTGGGTTGGAAAATTCCTGTTGTACGGGTTTCCCAATCGAGACCGCCAGATCGGGACACAAGGGGTGTCTTTTTGTCCCGCGTCTGGCAACCGGGACAAAAGCACCATTTTGTCCCGATTGGTAACACCAACCGGGACAAAAGAGGTTGCCAGCGCCACGTGGCTGGCGCATCTTTTTGTCTTTTTTTAGTCCTCATTTTTTTCATTTCAATTATACTTTCATTTCAAATATACTTTCATTTCAATTACACTAAAAAATGTAAATATATATATTAATTTGTATAATATTGGTCCCAAATAGTTTGCATATATAAAGTAATTCACAAATATATGCATACACATAAATAGAAATGCATTGACATATACATATATTTACATCCGCATCATGTTATCATATTACAAATTCACAAAGTGCCTCACACGTTTACACAATGTTATCATATTTGTTTTTATTGTTGATGTACGGCTCTCCGTCGTAGTAGAATTCGCCATTTATGTCCAGGACCTCATCATTAATAAATCCGCACAAGGCTTCTTGAACCGCCAGAATCCTTTCCTCTAGTATAAGTTGATTGCGCATCTTCTCGACCTATGGAAAAGTAGGAATATTTAATATAACTTTTTACAATAAGAGTTGAAACATTGACAAGTTTTCTATTTCTTGCTGCCATTCTGCTAAGCTCTTCCGAGGACCAACTTGGTTGTGCATGTTTTCGCAAATATAGTATGCACATAAATTGTTTCCTTGTGCCTGCCTCATACACTTTAAGAGAAATAAATTATCAGGTATCTATATGAATACTATTAAAAGATCATTAAACGAGTAAATAATATTCGAGTACGTACCGGAAAATCTGTCTTAATTGTTAATGTCTGGCTGTAATTACCTTTATTATTTTGAATGAATTTTTTCCAAACTCTGTGCATGATTGAGAACAATTAGAATGAAGTAAAAAATTATTTGAAAGTGAGTAGTGCTAGAATTACCTTTTCAACATGTCCGTAAGATTTTTGTATTGTTGTGAATCTCGCCTCAATGAGTCCATAACAAGCACTACGCTGTCCTCGGAAATTATGATTAGTAGTATCCAGTGATCACTGCAAGATTATAAGGAGGAAGTGCATGGTAGGGTTTAAAGAATTGAATTATAAAAAAATAGAAAGAGTTAGCTGGTAGGAAACACTCACGTAAAATTGTAAGGGAACAATATCTTGAACTTGTCGTGCTGGACGGCAAAGTACTTGTACAAGTTTTGGAATGTCTTGTCGGGGTTGTCTCATAGAATCTTACAATTACAAGTAATTGGGTCCACAAAGCCGAGGTAGGAGTACCCTTTCCTCCTGCAAATTTGAATCTCCATTCTACATTGTACAAAACAAAATAAGGGATCAACTGCTTGAGGTTATGCAGTACAATACGTAACGATTAAAATATAACGAACACCACTTACAGAACTCACAAGCCGACCATAGAAACGTCGAGGGCATCCTGATGGTATAGTTGGTAAACTTCTTTCTAATTTATCCATATGATGGCCTCGCCCCGAAAGAAGTCATTGTCGGTGTTTACCGCCAAGCCTGCTCAGGGATACCCTTAGCAGTCGTAGCCAAGTTCTGCAGTCATCGAGTACTTGGCTGGGCATCTTCGAGTACTTCAAGTAGTCAGAACATCCTTTTGGTTGCTTCTGGTCCTTCCTTTAGATACGTCGAGTAGTCCTCCAAGTACTTCCGGTTTCTTCAAGGCTGTGAGGTGCTCAAGCCCTGAAATCTTGATCATATATGGTGCGCGAAGTACTCGTGCTCCATATAGAGTAGCCCCCGAGCCTTAGGTTGAATCGTAGAATCAGGCTGAGGGTCACTTCAGTCTTTTTTCCTGCTTTATTTTCCAAAAAAATTGAAAAATAAGTCTCTGATGCCCATATCCCGCAGCCCCCGAGCCTTAAATCAAAATCCCTCTTGCTGCGAGTAGCCCCTGAGCGTAGATTTTGGAATTAAAGATTTAAGACATGGCATCAGATTTTATCCTTCAGATTATTTGCAGGATTCATCAGATCCGGAATTCGAAGAGACCTCTTTTCGGGTAAAATCCCAGAAAAATGATACAACTAGATACGCCACACTGATTGCACCCGAAATAACTTCAAGAATAAAACCTGGGATGTACGGCTCTTTATTCTGTGCTCACGTGGGACGTTACTATTTGGAGAATCTGCATTATTGCGTCTTTGACTGCATTCGTGAATGCCGCCATGAACACTGCTATGAATGCGTTCGTGAAACGTGCACTGTTGAGTCACGGGTTCCACTTCAGTAAGCCCCCTTGTGGCTATAAAAGGCAGGGGAGAGACCTTTGCCAGAAGCACCAAAGTGTAGCGACCATGGCCTATCCTTGGTGTTCTTCCTCTCTCCCTCCTGAAATTTGTGTAGTCCTTTCCAATAAAAGATGCTAGAAGAGAACTTACGAGTGACAAGAGAAGTCCCTGCTACCTCATCCTGCATCCCCAATGCTCTCATCGAATCCATTTTGAACATCATGTCCTTGCATCTTCCAATGAGGCAGATTCGGGATTGCTGGGTTGAGTCTTGTTGTGTCACATCCTTGGGGTTGCCTGTTTCTGAGTGCCCAAGAACTGACATCTCTGGCAGGAAGGCTTAATCTTATCACAATGTATTCTGGGAGAAGGAGAAGTTTCTCCAGAAGATGCTACAAGAGAACTTGCAAGGTGATTACTGTAATCTGCCTCCATACTCTTGAAACTTTTCTCCTAGAGTACGAGTATCATTATTGCCTTGATGGGAATAATAAATTTGTACTTTGTCACGGCCTCGGGCCGATCTAGCTGCAGCAGGCTTCTCAGGAAGCCAAGAAGTGTGCATGCAGACCCGAGTCGTTTTGTAAAGTTAGGTAGGAAAAAGTACTCGAGTTGTAATATCGAGTAGTTGTACTGTGTTGAGTACTTTTCCTTGTTCTGGCATGTAATCCCAATTAAGGAAAGAAGAGTCGAGTAGTTGACTAATTATGTGAGTGTTTTATTTTTTCAGAATGTAATCTTTAAAAAAAGGAATGTCTCTTAAAATCCCATTTTTTCCGTAATTTGCAACAGACTGTTGGTTTGTTGGGTGTTTTTACCATGCTGCCACTGCCATTATAAAATGAAACAGTAACTTAGGTTTTACCCCACCGGCCGCCATTCGCTTTTACTGCCTTAGATTTGTTTTCGCCTTCAAGCCTCCAGATCTAAAATTCTTGCTTCCCTTTGCTCCCCACTTTCGCCCTAGGGCTTCTGCCGTTGTATGCGCGTAAAGCGATCTGCGGATTTTCGAATGGCTCCCAAGAAGGCAAACAAGGGTAAGGGTGCGGCTGCAGAGCCAACCCGGGAGGAAGGCTGGAACACAAGTAAGTGTTCGCAATCTGACCTTGAAACTCTGGTTTCGCATGGTCTTTTGGTTCCCAGATCCGTTATCCAATGGCATCCTGCCTTGGGGAGAGATCATCTGTATGAAAATACGGGGGAAATCGTTGCTTTCACTTCCTTTTTGGAATGAGGATTGGGGTTTCCTTGCTCGTCTTTCTTTTCTAGACTCCTGCGCTACTACAGGATCCAGCTTCATCATTTGACCCCCAATTCCTTTGTTTATATTTCTATCTTCGTGCACTTGTGCGAAGCGTTTCTGGGCATCGAGCCCCATTTCGAACTCTTCCTCTTCCTTTTCCATTTGAAGCCACAACCTGACTCCTTCATTTTAGATGTAGTAGGAGGTGCGGGTCTCTAGCTTAGGCAAAGAAAGGATAGAGAGTACATTTCCTATAGTCTTAGCAATAAAGTAATCGAGTGGAAGCCCAAGTGGTTCTATGTCGAGAACCAGCTAGGAAGCTTTCCACCAATTACTCCAGGCCCTCCAATTCAATGGCCTGAGTGGAATAAAAAACTAGTCGACGAGTGTCAGATCCCTGAACTACTCGAGCGAATTGCTGTTTTGAGGCAAAATATGTTGACTGGAGAAGCAGTCGTATTCGACTGGATGAAGAGAAGGATCCAGCCATTACAGGTTCGGGAATCGCTTGGATTCCAGTATCAGGGAACAACCGATTCGTCAAGATACTCGAAGGAAGAGATCTCGGATGATGTAGCATTTAGTCGAGTACAACGACTGCTGAGGAATGTAAAGAAAGTCCCTGTTGTTCCTGATACTTTTTCTGCTGCAAATCCTCCGAGGCAGGTTCTTGATAAGAGTAGTCAATACGTAGTGATCGAGTACTTTACCATAGTGTAAATCTGATAGGATTTTTTTCTGTAGGACGACGTGGATCGCTTTAAGAGTAGTCCTTCACCACCAGGTATTTATTCGCCTTTTTATTTTTCGATCTATTAAACAAGTCTCAGTATGCCCATATGGAATTTCATGAACAATACTAATGTATACCCTTGATTGTGCAGATGAAGAAGCGGATAGGGAGAGGAGTGATAGGGAGCTTAGCCCTACTCCAAGTTCGGATACCCAATTTGGGCATCCGAAGGGTACTCGGTCGGTGGCAAGGAAGCGTCCCAGCTCCTCCCAATCTGCTAGCGACAGGTAAGTAATTAGTTGCTCTTCAAACGAGTACTTTTTGTTGTCGATTAGCAGGTTTTGATTTGATTTTGGATTTTTCAAGTCTGGCGACAAAATTGCCATGGACCGCATCATCTAGGGATGATACTATGGTGGGACAGCCTGTCCCTTCCACCATAGTGGACCCGTCAAGTCGGACCGGGACTACTCTTCCGGTGAGTAGTTCCGATGTAAATAAAGCCGTTGATGCGGGGAAACAGGCCATAATTGTGAAGTCTGCCCGCAAATTTGGCATCAAGGGGCTTGCTCTGAGAAGAGCTCCTACGTAAGTTCCTCAGAACTTGTAGCTATAGGATCTACTTTTGTGTCTAGTAGTTTTTTAACTACTTTGTCTTTTCAGCGATGTAGTCCTGGAGGGGAATGTGGAGGTTGAGGACACCTCGGCCTCCAAATCGGCGCTGGAGAAGCCCCCGAACACTCCTAAAATGAGTGCTCTTGATGCGGAGGCCATGGTCGACTCCATGCTGCGGGATTCTCCATTGCCAGATTCCAAAAGGGGCAATCAGAAGGTCCCAGAGGATGGAGGAAGCGACAAGCTTCCAGAAAAAAGGAGAAGGAGGGAAGCTTCCGGAGGGAGGTGATGATAAGCAGCCCGAGGAGACCCCTGCAGATAAGCTTGTAGCACCTTATAGGAAAAATATATATCTTTACTGCTCTTAATTTGATTAAGTAGCATGTTCTTCCTTTAGATTCCCAAAAAACAGGGAATACTGTAGGGAGGATTGAAGATGTGCCCAAGGAGGCTGTATCTGAGATGCGTGCAAGTACTTCCCTTGTCACATCGGGGAGTGACTTGCCGCGGGGAAAAGTGGAGCTTGCTTTCAAGCTGCTGGAGGTAAGTAGTCGATTATTTTGAGTACTTTATCATTGATCGAGTAGTATATTGATCTTTTTCTTTTTGCAGGAAGCATTAGGACGGGAGGGTGACCAGTCCCGGGATGACACAGAGCTGAATGCTCTGAAAGAGAGGGTTAAAACACTCTCGTCCGAGAAGGCTTCTCTCGAGGGGAAGCTTAAGAAGCTTTCCCAGTCCAAAAAAGGTTAGTCTATAGCATATACTATGCAGTCGACTGGCAGATCTGCTTGGTGTGTATAAGATTTTCTTTCTATCGAGTACACAGCTTGTGCAGAATCTTTAAAGATTCAGGAAAGCTTGGTATTGGATCTAAAGATTCTTATGTACCGAAACACAGATGAAATAGAGAAGCTCAAGAAGATCAAGGAGGACTCTGATCGGGAGGCAGCGTCGATTCTAAAATAGCTCAAGACCTTGTCAGAGTCCCGAGACTCGATGCAGCGGGAGCTCGTGGAGCTGAGAGATGTCAGTGATGCTGCTCGGGAAGTAGCCGAGGCAATGGATATCCCAGAAAGGGATGGAGATGAACTGCTTACGCTGGCGGGGAGGCTTCGTAAAGTGCCCGGGGCCTTCGAGAGGTTTGTCTCCACCATCACCCGCCAGTACGTGGGTCACGTACTCGGGTTGGTGAAGTCTTACTGGCCATCTACTCGTCTGGACGCTCTTGGAAAAGGAGCCAAAGCTGATTGTACAGATGAACAATTCCGTCAATATTTGGCGGAAACTTCCACTGTGGCCGACCAGATTGTAGAATCCCTGAACAAGCCCGAATCTCCTTGATCTTTCATTGTAACTGAATTGGCATGAAGGCCTGAAGTACTTTTTGAACAAATGTTAAGTATTTGTGTAATTTTAAGTACTTATTTAGGATTATAGAATCGTTTGGTGTGTCGAGTAGTTGTACTCGAGGATCCTGAGTGTAGACAGCATCGTTTCCACTCAGTTATAAATGTAGATACAAGGAATTGTATCCGTGAGTGCCTTAGGAGGCAGAGCATCCTAGAATAGGATCGAGTTTGTATGGTTCTGAATCAAAGCCATAGTGCTGACCGGTTAGGATTGAATCCCGCAGGATTAACCAAGTGGGAAAAGCACTATAAGGATGTAAAAAGCCGTAGCTTAGTGTAGATTTCCTGTTTGAAGGAAATTCTTTATTAGCGCGAAGCTAATATGGACTTTGTTGTCCAATCAGGGGGAGAACTCTTATCGAGTATTTAGGAGCAATAAGATGTTCCTCGATAGATAGGAGGACAGGCGGCTCACGATAACTACTCAGAATGCTAAGGGAAAATAGGACTTCGTTTTGTATCTCAAGCAAGCGAGTAGTACTCGTCAAGTACTCGGGGCAAAAAGATTCTGTAACGAAGATTACCATAGTAGACTGAGCAAGCGGGAAACTCGTGTCAACCTATTTTAGAGTATCAAGAACTTATCTGTACTCCTTGAGGGATTTTTGTAGTTGACCAGTTAGGATAGACCTTACTTGGTCACCCAGATAGCGTACAACTGTTGCGAAAATATCCCAAACTACTCGATCATGTCGAGTAGTATGTCCTATGGACTGGATTGATTTCTAGAATAGGACTGTTAGGATTGAACTCCGTTGAGTTAACCAAGACATAAATATTCTAGAGATATCCCAAACTTACTTGAGCAGGGCGAGTAAGGTGTCCTACCTGAGGACTGGAGTAACTCTTAAGGCAAGTCTGTTAGGTACGAACCCCATCGGGTTGCCCAAGACGAAAATGCCGAAGGAGTATCTGAAACCTACTCGAGACAGCGAGTAGGGTGTCCTTTAACCAAGGACTGGAGTAATCCTTAAGACAGAACTGTTAGGTACGAACCCTGTCGGGTTGCCCAAGATGTAAATGTCAAAAAGATATCCAAAGCTTACTCGAGCGAGGCGAGTAAGGTGTCCTTTTAACCAAGGGCTGGAGTAGTCCTTAAGATAGAACTGTTAGGTACGAACCCTGTCGGGTTGCCCAAGACGTAAATGTCAGAAAGATATCTAAAACTTACTCGAGCGAGACAAGTAAGGTGTCCTTTTAACCAAGGACTAGAGTAATCCTTAAGACAGAACTGTTGAGTACGAACCCCGTCGGGTTGCCCAAGACGTAAATTCCAGAAAGATATCCAAAACTTGCTCGAGCGAGGCGAGTAAGGTGTCCTTTAGCTAAGGACTAGAGTGCCTTTTAAGACAGAACTGTTAGGTACGAACCCCGTCGGGTTGCCCAAGACATAAATATCAGAAAAGCACTCGAGTGTAAACCATAAAACTACTCGATAGCTGCTCCAATGGTGAGCATGACTTTCGAGATGGGGTATTCGTCAAATGAGTGAAAGCCAAGTAGTCGATTTATGAAAGAAATCAACTTTTATTTGGATTTGTCAAAATTACAATAGTTGTAAAGTGACAGACTCTGACTCTTAAGACCTACCCCTTGCCCGTTGGACGTGGGCAATGGTTTATATGACTGAATAAAACTTATTCGAAGATAAAAACTAGTCGATATGATAGTCGACTAGATTTGAGGTAAGGTCTCCTTCAGGAGAGGTGCCCCAAGGGCCTTGCGGAGTGAGTCACACTGAAAGATCGTGTGAGAGCTCTTCGGGTGGATGAAGCACTTGCGTAGTAGTACTTTATTGATCCTGTTTCCACCCTGAGACGATTCTCCTTGGTGCAGGGTGTGTGGTTTACCCTGAGGATGGGTACTGATGGTTGCCGGCTTGTGCTTCTTGAAGGATGCGGAAGCCTTTGGTGGGATGCGGTAGTTGGAGGAAGGGTTGTAAGCCTCGGCTTCCTCGCGCTCCTTTCTCCTTGAGATGATGACATTGCGCGCGTCGTGCCCAACATTGATCACGTTGCGAAGGTCGCAGTTGGAGTAGTCGTAGTTGTCGCCCTGCTGCTCTTGCTGGCTGTTAGCGAGGCGGTGGCGCATGGATGCCCTTTTTTGATTAAGCAAGCGACGACGCTCGTAGAGATCTTCTGCTAGATGCTGCTCTTCCAGTTGGACAGTGACAGTCACCGCTGGAGGAGGAGTAGGCGGATTTTGCTTGGTAGTAGCCTGGGGTTCTGTGATTGTGGGAGGTGTAGTTTCAATGTTATCGGAAAGGTACTCGTCGAAATCATCAGAATTGTAGTCGTCGAGGTTGAGACGCTCCGTGGGATCACCCTCAGGTTCTTGAACTTCGGAGATGCGAACCATGAGGATTTCACGGCAAAGATCTTGAACTTCTCGGTCTTGTTTGTTTGAGGACGGGTCTAGTGGGGTGCTCTGGTAGTATGGCATATCCGTTGGCTGTGAGCCAGAGATGTTGGGATCTTGTGTCTTCCTTAGATGCACTTTCCGTCCTTGCGGTGTTGCATATATAACCAAGTTAGGGAGGGAGTCTTGATCGGACTTGGAGTTATTAGCCGAGCTGGACTTGACTCGTTTGCTGAACTGGATTAGGTCGTCCAGCTCATCCTCCGAGTTGGAAGAGTACTTGGATTTGGAATCAGTTAGTCCACCGATTTTAGAGTATGTGTGCTTTGGGTGAGCGAGAAGCGGGATGCCCATCTCTACACGGAGGGCATTCTCATTCATCCAGTGTAGCCATGATTGAATGGGAGTTAGCCCTTCAGGCTCCTTAATCCAGTGTCTGTCGAAAATTGAATCACTGGATTGTTCTGGAGCTTTAGCTTTTCGATTTTTAAGCTTGGCCAGTTCCCAGAGAGCGTTAGCATGCTCGGGTGGATTGGCCATAGCGTCAATGAACAAGTCGACGTTGTCGGACCAATCCTCGAGATCATCGAATGGCTCAAAGTTCTCGAGGCCGTTCGTAAAGTGATTGTAATCCTGATCGAACGAGGACTCGACTGGTTTCGGAGTCCGAATGTGAGCAGGTTTTGGTGAAGGGCTCTGAGGTATCCTGGAGATAGACGGTCCCATCCGAACATGCTGGAGGTTTTTCTCACCAGATCCCCCGCAGATTCCTCCTCCCGTTTTCTGCTCCTTGTTTTGCAGGGTGCTTTCAGCTAACTTGATACAGTCGATGAGCTTGGAATCCACTCGATCGATCCCTGAGAGTATATCACCCAACCTTTTCTGTGGTGGGTTCAACACTTTTGGGTTTTGTGATTTATGTGTGCCAAGAGCCGTTTCTGCAAGTTAGATGCAGTCCTCAATTGATTGTGAAACTCGATTTACTCCATCGAGTAATTATGAGTTTTTGATCTTAGGGCGTTTGATCGTCTTGAGATGAGTCAAGTATTTTCCAAGAGTTTTGGAAAAGTGAGGTTTTTCAGAATCAAAGTTTGTGTCGAACTCGACTGGATTGAGAGTTCGGATCGGAGTTGACACGTTTCCTGGGTTGTCCGAGTCGAGTTCGGGTAGAACTCTTTTTTAGTCGAGATCCTCAGACTTGCGGAAGTCGGCGACTCAGGGGGTGGTTTTCGGTTTAGGCATGTTTGATGTGACAAGGTGGTTGGAGAAGCTGCCCGATCCATCAGCCATGCATTCCCAGGAACCGAAAATAAGAGTTGTGCCTTCCGGCACGTTGTTGGCGTCACTTGATCCGGCCATCGAATTCGCTGATGAACTCACTGAATCCCCTAGCTGGCGCGCCAGCTGTCGGTGTTTACTGCCAAGCCTGCTCAGGGATACCCTTAGCAGTAGGGTTTGTAGGTAGGGATCGACTGGTCTGGAACTCGATGGTACAAGGAACACAAAGATTTAGACAGGTTCGGGCCGCGAGTTTGCGTAATACCCTACGTCCTGTGTGGTTTGTATTGCCTTAGGTGTTGATGATTATTTGGAGGGGGTCCCTGCCTGCCCTTATATATCCAGGAGGACAGGGTTACATGGAAAGTCCTAGCTGAGTACAGTTGGAATCCTACTACAAAACAGTCGGGTAGTTTCCTTTGTATTGTAGCTAGTTCTACGCCTATTCGAGTAGTTACAAAAGAGGTAAGGTACATCCAAGATCTATCCCATACTCTAGAACATTCTATGCCTATAAGCAGTCCCGCTGCCCCAGGTCTGACAGTCGTCATCTTTAATCTTCGCGCCACTCATGAAAACGCACTGGGACATCATAATCATGTATCGGTCGTGTAGCCTTCGCATTTTCGTTGGCATCAAATACCGACTTCGGGGGGGGGGGGACAAGAGATGTGCCCAACTGAAACTGCCATCTGGCGATCACTTGGGCCTTAGGAATATACTGTCCCCCAGCAACTTGAGCCGCCGTGAGGTTTGCTTCTTTCAAAAATGTAATCAAGTCTGTTTGTTTCGTCGCCTGTTCCACAATGAGAGGCTCTACTATTTAGTTCTTTTGGGCTCCGAGCTGTGGAACGTCGGATGACAACGATCTTGATTGTTTCTGCTTCTTCACGTAGCTCTTCATAATTTGGCGGTCGTAGTCAGAAGGAGGTTCTTTCGGAATAAGTTTTCTCTTATTTGCTTCGCACATTCCAATAAAAAATTTCAATTGTCTCGAATTTATTTCTTTCTCCGGCTCCTTTTTCGGCTTGAGCTTGAAGTGCTCTTTAACTCTTTCTTGAGTTATCCGCTCGCATTCTTCAAGACTCATGTCCCAGGGTTTAATAGAAGCCTCCTTGATTTTTTTCCTCTGTTCCTTCTTCTTAGTAGGCTCCTTAGCCGGTGCAGCTACTTTCGTGCCGGCGGCGGAGGGGGTGACCATGGAGGTGACTGTGACTCTTGAGAGTTCATCGTCGCATGAGATGATGGTGATGGAGAATGTGTCGGTGAACCTTGTCGAGACAGTGCTGTCCTTGGGGAGTTTTGTGGAGATGACGGCCTTGGAGAGGCATGCTGAAATGCCGGTCTTGGTGTTCGATCATCCGACTTTAGGACGATATAGTGCTTATACCATAGGATGTAGCCATGAATGGCTTCTGCTAGTGTCCTCTCCCTGCCGCCTCCAGGAATATAAAGCTCGAGCATCTCCCAACCCTGGCACACCTACTGCATGCCAACTCTTGTGTATCTTGCCGGAATTTGCTGCCTGTTGACACTCCTTAGAGCCCCAATTTACGTACCGCAAGCGCATGGATCGTGGTAGCTTTTCCCTTAGAGTAGTCCCCCAAGGTTTATCAATCCATGGATCGGAAGCGAACCGACTAGGGTTTACCATCTAATCTATTCCACATCATGTCGTCGCTAGGGCTTTTCCCTCCGCCATGCTGTCACCACACCGGGGTAATTAACCAACTAGCTAAAACACGCTACTTGAACGTATCCGCAAGATATAGACTAATCACCACGAAAAGATCTAATCTTACTGTGAACATATGGATGCATCACATATGAGAAAGAAAGCATGTATTGAAGAAGACCAAAGTCGAGACAACTAGAATAAAGAGTAGATTGATATCACCATCGTGTGTGTACATACCCCGACGAATGTTGGGGGTGACTCCCGAACTCCACCATGGCACAACCTCGCAGGGAGGCCATGGCGGCTAGGGGTGGCCTAAGCCATCTCCTAGGTACCTTTGAAGACTTGCGGCGGCCGTCGTCTCCCTCCGGCCTTGGCCCTAGGTTTTTGTCGAGTTCTGGGTGGATTGATTCTCCGAGTTGAATAAGGTGCGAGCTATTTATAAGCCGAGGAAGCCACCGGTCGAAGGGGAGGCCAAACCGCCTCGAAAACGGGCCGGGCCGGCCAGCCTAACCCCTTTTGGGCTCGCCTCGGTCTCATCTTTCACGTGTAAACTCCTCGTATCTTCTAGAGTTTATGTCCTTCACGATTGCACCCCTTTGGACGTCGTTATCTTGGAGATCTCTTCGAGGAAAGGATAGGATAGGGAATCCTTCCTTAAATCTTCATTTGCTTTGCTTAATCCCGAAGTATCTTGATCTCATCTTTGTGGGCTCGGTCCTTTGGGCTCTCTTGGAGGATGGATGTGCCTGAATGGGCTTCGAATCAACATGGGCTTTGGTCCTTCCTTTGGGCTTTGGCCTTCGTCTTTCTCTGTGTTAGTGCTCGATCACGGGCCTCGTCATTTCATGCTTCAAAATAGGCCAAAAACCTGCAAAAACGAAGTTCCTCCAAAATATATGTGCAAGTGTGAAAATGACCAATAATTAGGCCGGGGTTAGGACAGTTAGTGATTTTGATTTTAAATTCATGCCATTATCAAGAATAAACAAGGGATAAAAGGGGTACTTAAGGAGTGCCAACATTCCCCCCATGCTTAAACCTTGCTCGTCCTCGAGTAAGTCCAGGAACTTTGCTTATAAAGAAATCAGCGTTGCCCCTCAATGTCCTCTCTGCACTTAGTCATACATAACAAGACATATTGCTCTCTCAAGTATTTAGCATTTAAGTTCATGTTGTGACTGGCTACTTTTTCATTATGGGAGATAGACTAGCAATTAAAGAACAAGCCACAATAATAGATAAATGCAATGCTCTCAAACTTAAGCGAACTTCAAACCTTTACCTTGTTTCATCGTGAAGAGTTTTCAAAAGAATGCATATCAAACATAAGTGGGGTTCTCTTGCAAAAGATCATGGAAATACTCATCTCATCAAGTCTCTCAAGCCTACATTAGATTGTCTTCAACCTATTCTACTCATATATAAAAGTGGAAGGCTTATGTGGAGCTTGGTAGGTAAAAACAATCCTAGCAAAATATTATATCTGAAATATTGTCAAACTAAGAGAGAGATCTAATGGAATTACCGAGACTAGTCAAAAAGGCCATTGGAAAATAATGTTGGAGAGGGAGAAAGATGAAACACACATATTTAGATAGGTGGACATGTGCAAGTGGCAAATGGATGATCCCGAGACACAAATGAAGTTCTCGTTATCGGATTGCACATGGTTGGAAGATTTGAGTATGTAATAGTTCTTCAAAGTAACTTGGAAAATTAATGAAGCCAAAAAGAACTAAGGAGCATTTTATTCTTCTTTTTTCTTTTCTTTTCTCCTTTTTTTTTCATTTTTCTCTTTCTTTCTATTTTTTCTTTTTACTCCTTAGAACTTTTGATAACATATAATACTTACCCAGCCATCCCCCCATGCTTGAACGAATGCTCGTCCTCGAGTATGAATAGTGGGAGAACCAACTAGCTAGGGTAAGTATCTCAAATTCACCTTCTTCTTCATAGAACCTCTTGAATCTCCAGGGAGCCTTGTCTCCCAAAACTTTTCTTTATATGGTGCCCTTGATTCTTTTGATTCCGTCGAAATTATAATACATACTCAAATTGGGTTGTGGTCAAGGAGGTAATCACAAAAAGATATTTTTGGTTTAGGGTGGATATCCAGCGAGGTTTGCAAAATTCCCGAAGTTGAAATTCACAATGCATGGATAAATAGGCTAGCAAAAAGAAGGTTACACAAAAAAAAAATGAAATGACCAGCTTCTTAGTCTCGTACCAAATAAATCAATCTTAATCCAACTCATCAAAATATAAGTTTGCAATCGAAAGGTTTCATCATGAAAGAATATGTATGTATATGCTTTGGTGGGTAGAACTTTGCAAGAGATTCACAAATATAGATAGCATAGGAATTAATTTTTCAAATTAAACAACACAAGGTGTAAGGTCATCGGTAGACTTAAATCAAAGAGCAACATAGAATATGTGGATTTAGAATTTAGTCATTTAACCTCCACAAATAAAAGAGCCGGTATTTAATCATTTTAATTCCATTTAATTGAGAGCAAAGGGTCAAGTCATATACAACATAGCGTAGGTAAAACAAAGCAACAACTTTCATCATTTTTCCATAAGCAAGAGCATATAAGAATATCATCGTGGTGAGCTCAAGGTGATGGTGGTTATCATTCATTGAAAACAAAAACAAATCTAGGTTGTACTCCTAGTAGCCATGTTATTATAGGGAGAGATATACAAAGGTTGCATCTATGGTTGAAGGCATATATGTACAAGCATTTAGAAAAAGGGAGAGTTGAGGAAGAATTACCGTCCTTCTCGATGCTCGTAATGAAGTGTAGCGCGGCCTCCCCCATACTTAAGCATTGTGCTAAGCATGGAAGAAGAATCATGAGCAACTTGTGGCAACCGTGATTATCTTACTCCATGAGATCTTTCTTCCTTGTCCATGAAATCCTCCCCCATGCTTAGCATGATGCTATGCGTGGAAGGAGAAGATGAACCATCTTGCAATTCTTGAAGTTCTTCCCTCATGTGTATGAATATCATCTTCAATGTGTCTTCACCTTTGTTGCCTCAATTTCCTTCAACTTCCTTTTGTACTAAGTCATGGTCCCAATCATTGCTTCACATCGTCGTCGCCTCCTTCAATTCCTCGTTGTCCCATTACTGTCTCATCTTCACAAATTTTTCTTTCAATTTCCAGAACAGAACCTGTACTGAACATTGCTCCATTGCGAAGTGCACGAATTTTTCTTTCCAATGAGTCCTTATTCGCCCAAAATTGATTTCGAACGAGAGAATTATGTCCATTTTATCCCAGCGCTGCAATCTGAATTTCCGAACGCGCAGCATCCAAAGTTTTTGTCATATCTCCTTGTACGGGTCTTCAAATTCATTGATCTTAGATACATTGGAATGAGAATTTCATGGAGCTTCTGAATATCAATTTTTTCTTCCTTGTATGTCTCTGTCCATGCGCAAAATTTGATGAAAACAGCGGGCGTTGCTCTCGAACTTTGGAGATGTTGACAAATTTGATTTCTTCTTTGATCATGAATTCATGGGAACGCTTCTTCATGCCTGCAAAACATTTTAAACACACACTACCCCCGGGATGACGGTCGGGAGTAGAAACAAATGCCAACAAACCTACCATTCCTAAGATCTCAATTTGTGGCAAAGTTAGCTTAGCGAAACTAGTGAGTGTACGTGTGTGCTAGTGTAAATGCAAATGAGAGGAAGGTATATAAACAAAGACAATGTTTACACCTAGTTCTAAACACCATGTTTACAACTAGGTTGCCGAACTTCTCCATAGCCAAAAAGACTTATTTAACCAAGGTCAAAACACCATGTCTATCCCAAGATCAATAGGCCTTAATAGCACAAGAAAAAATAAAGCGCATTGCAAAGCTTATAAACCAACAAAATGCAACCTCATAGCTTGGTAACTAAATGATGATGGTCTTCAATCATGTCTAAACACCATGTTTACACAAGATTGCAAAAAGGAAAATGCTCACGTGAAGCATTAACATGGATATGAAAGCTTTCATCAATAAAGTTGAGACCAAGCTAGCAAAATGAGTGCATGAACAATGGAATGGATGCAAAGTGCAAATGCAAAGTTAGCAAAAGCAAGCGTTAGCAAGGTTGAAAGGACCTTTCGATGTTGTTCCGCAACTAGCTTATTCAAAAACAATTGCTAAGAGTGACAAAAAGCCTTCGCGACACTTCATAAGAAGTGAGACTTTTGTCAATGAAAATGTTATTTATCGAAAAGGACCAAGCAACCGAGCTAACAAAGTTTTAGAAGTAGGTTTATGGGTTTCCTATATTTTTTTGGCTTAAAACAAAAATTTTGAAGAGAGAGTGTTGGGTATAGAAATTCTATCTAAGGTTGTTTTTTTTATAAAAAAACTAGAGAGAAACAAAAGTTAATTTTTTTTTGAATGAAAAACATAACCTATTGTTTTAGGATTGCTCTATGAGTGGTTTTCCTAAGGGTTTTAGGATCTCAAAAGGGAGGCTAGTCAATGTTTTTAGAAAAGGTTTTTTTTAATGCAACATGCAAAGCAATGCAATGGTGAGACGAACAATATGGTATGCAATGCAACACGGGGTGGGTGAACAAAATGATATGACATGATGAGGTGGTCTAAAACAAAACAAAAAGTTAGCCTAAGTTAACTAGCCACAAGTTTAGAATCAAAGGGTGGTGCAATGCTTCATAAATCTCTCTAAAAAGACACAAAGAAAAAGACTCAAAACGCTAATAGGCACACAAAAAGGGCTACAAGTTTCCCAAGATCAAATAACAAAGTGCTCCCTCAATAACATTTAGAATGAACAACATGAAGTTGTGGTTTTTGTTAGAGCAACGGTACAATGTTACTTGATATTCCGATTAAAGAGTGCAATGTAGACGGTCATTTTAATATATATAAATAAAATGAATAGGTTGCCTCCCACAAAGCGCTTCATTTAAAGTCATAGAGCTTGACTTTCTCACATACCTTCTTATTGATGTGAAGCCATGGTCCTTCGTTCGAGAATCCGAAGTGTCCATGCAGCTTGATGTCGCCTCTTGTAACCCCTCGTGGTTTGCTTGCAACATCTTCATTTGTCGAAAGTCGACCGCTTGTGTCTTCATTTGCCAATGTCATTGGGGTTCTTCCTCTGCTCCAACCCTCTGAATTTTATCACGTACGCTTGATGAAAGCATCGCCCAAGCTCCCCTTCATTGTTGTCATCGTCATCTTCTCTATCTTGTTCTCATCGCGTTGCTCCTGCCTCTTCTTTGTGGAATCTCTCCTATATACTCAACAGAACATATACCAAAATATAGATCTATTGAAATGTTTATGAAATTACCTTTCCAACGAGTGGTCAGTCATCTTAAACCAAATCCAAACGAGAGAGTTATGCCCGTTTCACTTTTGGTGCTGCGTGCTATCCAGAATTTTTCAGAGTGCACAACCTTCAATGTTTTGGCCATACCCGCTTGTAGGAATCTCTGATTGACTTGGTTCTTGATTCGTTGGAACGGGAACTTCGTGGAGCTTTTGAATATCAAAAAATATGCTGCTCTTTGCTTCTGAGGTCGGGCTGGACATTGATGAGAACAATATCTTCTTGTAAATTCGCCCGAAGATGTCAATGATCTCGATCATGTGGTCTTTGGAGCGTAGTGTCGTGCGTCCTTGGCTTCAAGGTCATCACCATTGATTCACCAGTGAGTATCATGGCTCCAATGGTATATATCCATGGTTCTTGCTTTGCCTAAGGTGTCGGGATCGAAGATGCTCCTGTGCATCGTGTTGATGATCCGAACGGTTTCCTTGATAGCATCACTCGATTAGAAGTATATCGAGCATCCCTCTGGAGAATATAGGTGGTGTCGTGGTTCTTCTAATCTTGTTGCCTCCAGCTTTGGTCAATCTTCAAATCATCATCTTTTGTGTACACAGCTTTCCAATCATCCTTTGACATCATCATCACCTTCTTCATCGGTTGCTACTGCCTCTATCCTCGTTGAATTACCCTTCATCCAGTGCAGAACATGTACCAAATTTCTCCTCCATTGTAAGGTGCATCAAATTATGTTTCCAAAAATTGGTTATTCACCCCAACTAGACTCCGGATAAAGAAGTTATGCTCATTTTATTACGGCGCTGCAATCTGTCCAGAGGGATTTCAGAACGCGCAGCGTTGAAAGATTTCGCCATAACTCTTCACACCGATCTCCAAAGTTGATGGTTCTTGATCCGTTGGAAAGAAGACTTGATGGAGCTTCAAAATAATCTATTATTTTCTCATGGTACTTCTCTGATCTTGGACGAAAAACTCATCACAACAGTAACACTTCATAGATGATGATGATCGCACGATTTTCTTCGCTGGCATGCTTCATACCTATTGCTTGAACAAACAATTCTTCCCAAAAACATTAGTCTTTAAAATCAATTAACACGGCGGCATACCTTATTTATCATCTTTTGCTTTGGGGAGTGGGGACTCGATAGCGGATGCTGGGCCACTAACAAAAGTTAGCACGTACCACTAAAGAGCGAATCTTGATGTTGTTGCCGTCATGTCGAAGTGGACGTTGTCGATGTTCCATGTCGAGGCTCCTCAATCATCTTGTTGCCGATTGTTGAAATTTGTCGAAGTGGATTATGGACTTCTCTAAGTCCAAGTTTGGTGTCTAACTTTTTCCACCTTCTTTCAAGGACACAAACAAGAAAACAAGGGTATATGCAATAATAAAAATTAGGGTTAGTCCAAAAAAACTAGATAGATCGCCCTAGGGTTCGAGTTGCCGATCCCCACCAATGGCGCCAGTAAAGCTTGTTGACACTCCTTAGAGCCCCAATTTATGTACCGCAAGCGCACGGATCGTGGTCGCTTTTCCCTTAGAGTACTCCCCCAAGGTTTATCAATCCGTGGATCGGAAGCGAACCGACTAGGGTTTACCATCTAATCTATCGAACCTATCCTAAACATGAAGCGAAGATTGCATATAAACTGAACACTTGATAGATATGAATGAAGCATAAGTGTTCATCACACCCACAACCGTAGATGAGATAACACAACCAAGGAGCTAGGGCCTATCGTCTCTAGGTACAGTTCTAGTCAAAAAGGTGATCAAAATATAGATTGCATCTCAACTAAAGGTACACGAAATCATCTCTCAGAAAGGCGGCTCACAAGCGGCCTACTTTCCCATGGTCGCCGGTGCGAGGTGCGTGTTAATGCCTAAGGTTTCCCAAATTGTTACCCCAAACGCCCACCAAATACTCTTACTCGAAGCTCTCCTCTTGGTGGCCGCTCCACGACTCCCATGATACTCGCCCTCGATCCTATTCCACATCATGTCGTCGCTAGGGCTTTTACCTCCGCCATGCTGTCACCACACCGGGGTAATTAACCAACTAGCTAAAACACGCTACCTCAACGTATCCCCAAGATATAGACTAATCACCACGAATAGATCTAATCTTACTGTGAACATATGGATGCATCACATATGAGAAAGAAAGCATGCATTGAAGTAGACCAAAGTCGAGACAACTAGAATAAAGAGTAGATTGATATCACCATCGTGTGTGTACATACCCCGACGAATGTTGGGGGTGACTCCCGAACTCCACCATGGCACAACCTCGCAGGGAGGCCATGGCGGCTAGGGGTGGCCTAAGCCATCTCCTAGGTACCTTCGAAGACTTGCGGCGGCTGTCGTCTCCCTCCGGCCTTGGCCCTAGGTTTTTGTCGAGTTCTGGGTGGATTGATTCTCCGAGTTGAATAAGGTGCGAGCTATTTATAAGCCGAGAAAGCCACCGGTCGAAGGGGAGGCCAAACCGCCTCGAAAACGGGCCGGGCCGGCCGGCCTACCCCCTTTCAGGCTCACCTCGGTCTCATCTTTCACGTGTAGACTCATCGCATCTTCTAGAGTTTATGTCCTTCCCGATTGCACCCCTTTGGGCGTCGTTATCTTGGAGATATCTTCGAGGAAAGGATAGGATAGGGAATCCTTCCTTAAATCTTCATTTGCTTTGCTTAATCCCGAAGTATCTTGATCTCATCTTCGTGGGCTCGGTCCTTTGGGCTCTCTTGGAGGATGGATGTGCGTGAATGGGCTTCGAATCAACATGGGCTTTGGTCCTTCCTTTGGGCTTTGGCCTTAGTCTTTCTTTGTGTTAGTGCTCGATCACGGGCCTCATCATTTCATGCTTCAAAATAGGCCAAAAACCTGCAAAAACGAAGTTCCTCCAAAATATATGTGCAAGTGTGAAAATGACCAATAATTAGGCCAGGGTTAGGACGGTTAGTGATTTTGATATTAAATTCATGCCATTATCAAGGATAAACAAGGGATAAAAGGGGTACTTAAGGAGCGCCAACACTGCCCATGGTACACGTCGCCTGGTTGGGTTGGCATGGTGGTACCGTACGCACTAGTGAACATTAAGTTCTTGATGGCAGTCTACAGGTCACAAGGGGTCTACTAGGTGATCTCATCCACTAGAAATTGCTGCGGGGTCGTCGCTTCAACTGTGGCCTGGATTCCCGTTGTTTCAACTGGGACGTCTGTGGAAGCGCAGCCACTTTTCTGCTGAGACAGATGATCGGTTGCGACATTAAGCTCTGGAGGCACCGGTTGCGCTTGTTGTTGCTAGCTCATTGCTATGGCCACTTGGCGTTGAACCTCTTCCGCCAGTCTTTGATCGTGTGAGAGGAGCTGTTCCTGTAGCCTTCACAAGTGCTCCCGCTCATCATTCTTTCTTCTTTGCCGACTTCTATATGATTCAATGTAATCCCTAAACCCATACTTCCACGGAACCACGCCTTTGCCTCGTGTGCGGCCCGGATGTTCTGGATTCCCAAGGGCGTAAGTCAACTTGTCCCTCTCTCTATCCGGCTGGAATGTTCCCTCGGCCACTGCTTGTATGGCCTCCTGTAATCTCTGGGCTGCTAGCTAGATTTTTGGCCCATAGATGTAGGCCCCAGTCACTGGGTCCAAGCTTCCCCCGTGACCATAAAACCAAGTCCTTGACCTTTTAGGCCAGTTCATGGTCGCAGGTTGGATACCTCTGTCAAGCAGATCCTGCTCCATCTTCTCCCATTTGGGTATTGCAAGCTTGTAGCCTCCTTGCCCAAGAGTGTGATGGTACACTTTCTTCGAGGCATTATCTTTTGCCTTCTGCACCTTCTGAAGGCCAAGCTCTGAAGACTTGTATTGCACAAATGCATCCCAGTGATCCCTTAGCTTTTCGAGCTCGCCGGTAAACACAGGCGTGGTCCCGGTCTTGATATATTTCTTCGTCAAAGTTTTCTTGAATGATTGTAGCTATTCGGCTATCTTGCTTAGGGTCCAGCGCTTGCATATCTCTTCTGTTTCAGCTGGAACCGTGAAGTTCTTCTTAAGCTCTTGCCAGCAAAATTCTTTTTCTCTTTCGGGTACCGCATCCCTTTGATCGCTTGGATTGTGAGCTTTCCATAGCTTGAAGCTGATCGGAATGTGGTCCCTGACAATACATCCAGATTGTCTTATGAATTTTTTGGTGGCAGCTTCTGGAGCGATCGATTCACCATCTGGACCAACTTCCGTTATAATGTACCGCCTTTCCAATTTCTTTGTCGGGCCTCGCTTCGTCTTTTTCTGCAGCGACGATGATCCAGGCGGCTATACAAAAACATTCATATATTTATATAGTATTCATATAGATTCAAATGAAAATATGATTTTCAATACAAGTAAGTATAGTTGCGATATGTACATTAGCACTTTGTTCACCAGCAGCGTCATCTTGCTCTGCAGGAGCGTCATCCTGAATGGATGGTGCCTCAAATCCATCACCGGACATATTCAAATATATGTTGGTATTGCTGCCATCATCAGCTTGTTCGGGGGCATCTCCTTGTGCACTACCACCTTCGGCAATCATATTCAACAGGAATTGTTCATCTTCCGCGTCTGTTTGTTGTCGCGGGTCCATAGTAACTAAAAAATGAATACAAATAAAACCCTTAAGAAAATTCTCTAAATTATTTACATCAATATTGACTAAGTAATTCCATGTATGTCACTAAGTAATTCAATGAAATATTCACTAAGTAATTCCCATATTATGACTTTACAGAATAGATCTAGTCACAAGGATTCCAAAAAGTCCTTATTTGCCCCGGTCGAGAAGGAGACTACGTTTGGATTGGACTTCGTTTAGCTGGACGTTTCTTTGGATCGTCGTAGGTTTACCTGGACGAGGATTGGATCGGACGACAACGTTTACATGGACGAATATTGGATCGGACGACTACATTTACATGGAAGAGGATTGGATCGGCGTACGAGTAGATGGACGAGGATCGAATCGGCGTATGAGTAGATGGACGGGAATCGAATCGGCGTATGTTTAGCTGGACGAGGATCGAATTAGCGTACGTTTAGCTGGACGAGGATCAAATCGGCGTACGTTTAGCTAGACGAGGATTGGATCGGCGTACGTTTAGCTGGAGGAGGATTGGATCGGCGTACGTTTATCTGGACGAGGATTGGATTGGCGTACGTACACACATTCACACATATTCATACACATTAATATATTTACAAATTAAATATAATTTCACAATAAATTAACACATTAAACAAATTAACACCTAATTTACATCAAATTAAATACCATAATTTACAATTTATGAAATTCACAAAAAAAATAACACATTAAACAATTTAAATTTACAAAAATTCATTTTCAACTAATTTTATACTATCTCAAATTAAATACCCTAATTTACCATTTACATAATTTTATACTATATCAAATTAAATTCCCTAATTTACCATTTACAAATTAACATATTAAACAAAATAAATATACTCAAATTTGTAAATTAACACATTAAACAAATTAACACCTAATTTACATCAAATTATGGTTTTAATTTGCACAAAATTCACTAAAATTTGGTCATGAATCACTAAAATTTGAGAATAAATTCACAAAAAAAATTAGGGTTTGGGGGTCGGGGCGGCGGCGGCCCACGGCCGGCGTGCTCACGTACGGCGGCGGGGTCGCGGCGGCGCACAGGCGCGGCGACGACTGGGCTCGGCGGCCGCGCACGGGCGAGGCGGAGGTTGGGGACGACGAGGACGCAGCAACGATGGCGGCGCGCGGAAGCAGCCGGCAGCCGGGGAGCGAGGAGGCCACAGCGCGTCGACGTCGATCCTCTGGGCGCGGCGCTCGGGGAGGCGGTCCTCTAGGCGGGGAAGTCCTCCGGGCGGCAATCGGGGAGGATGATGGCGGCGCACTGGACGGGGATGTCCTCCGGGCGGCGGTCGGGACGTACGACGACGTGGCGGCGTCGGGGTTTTGGCGGTCGGGGCGCCGCAGGGACCTCTCGGGGCGGCGGCGCGGAGCTCTCAGGGCGGGGCGGTGGCGCGAAGCTCTCGGACGGGGCGACACAGAGCTCTCGGGATGACGATGGCGAGGAGGATACGGCGCATATCAAGAAGTGGCTAAGTGTTGGAACAGGGGGCGAAAGGAAGAAGGGGAGCTACATATGGGGGAGGGGGCCTTTTGTCTCGGGTCAAGGCACAACCCGAGACCAAAGGCCCTTTTGTCCCGGGTGGTGCCTTGATCCGGGACAAAAGGGGGGGGGAGGGGGGGGGGGGTCTTTTGTCCCAGGTCGTGCCTTGACCCAGGACAAAAGGTATTTTTTGGTGGGCCGCAAATTCCCCCAACCTGCAGCCCACCTTTACTCCCGGGTGGATCCATCACCCTGGACAAAAGAGGCCCGGTTTTCATCACTCACGCCAAACCTTCCTCACTTTCATTTGTTTCTTGTTATTTCTCTTTAAAAATAGGCTATCATTTGTTAATTCAGTTAAAAAAAATTATGGATCCAAAAATTATGAAACAATATTTATGATTTTATTTGTACCTACTATACACAGCAAAAATGTTTCATTTTCATTCAACTGATTGGTTCCACAAAATATATAACTTTGTACATATTACATTATTTATTTTGACCATGCAAAAATGTATTAGGTTAATATTTTTTTCAAACTATTTTTTCTCGACAAAAAATGGATTCTACCACGGCATTAACGTTTGAAAAGTGGGTTTACATAAAGTTAGGTCATTTAATGGAATAAATAAGTATAGTGTGTGTAATTTCTTGAAATAAATATAATTACTTGAGTAATTCAACAAATTACATGAGAATTATCCTGGAGTTTGATAATTATGTGAAAAATATAAAAATTACATATATATTTATAAAATGATTCAAATACATCAAGGATCAGTAGCTACTGTACGGTAGCAGACTTTCTCTTCACAAATATTCCTTGATTATGATCATGGCGCAAGTATGGAGTATTTTCATTGGCCAGCAGGATGTATGGATCAGCATTGACTTTGAAAGGTGGAATGACAACAAAATTATTATATTCTTCTGACAAGTCTGTCTTGTCCTCCACTCCAATGATGTTTCTCTTCCCTAATAGAACTATGTGTCGCTTAGGCTCTTCCTTTTTCTTGTTTATCCCCTTCTTTGGCTTGCTGGACATGTCCTTAACGTAGAAAACCTGAGCGACATCCTAGGCTAGGATAAACAGCTCGTCTCTATACCCAAGATTGTTGAGATCAACTATTGTCATCCCATACTGATCTTTTGTTACCCCTCCTCTAGATAGCTTCACCCATTGGCAACGAAATAGAGGCACCTTGAAATTGGCACCGTAATCTAGCACCCATATCTCTTCAATATAGCTATAATATGTCTCCTTTTTCCATTAATGTCCATGGCATCCATACGCACACTGCTATTTTTGTTGGTACTCTTTTTATCTTGGGCTATCGTAGAAAATGTGTTTCCATTTATCTCGTACCCTTGGTATGTCAAGATATTTGAAGATGGTCCCCTTGCCAATAAAAACATTTGTTCACTTATATCCAAGTTATGCATTAGATGCTTCCACAACCAGCTGCCGAAAGTATTCATGTGCTCATGTGTAATCCATGCCTCAGACTTTTTCGGGAATTCGGAGAGCAGAATCTTCTTGTGTTCCTCGATATACAGATCCACCAAGGATGATTGTTGAAGAACCGCATAATGTGCTTTCTTGAATGAGAAATCATCTGTGTAGACATACGATTTCTTGCCTAATGTACCCTTTCCATTTAGTCTCCCCTCATATCGCGATTCAGGGACCCTAGTCAGTTTAAGGTCATTAATAAAGTCAACACAAAAGTCAATGACCTACTCAGTTCGGTAGGCACTGGCGATGCTTCCTTCTGGATGAGCTCGATTATGAACACATTTCTTTAGTACCCCCATGAACCTTTCGAAGGGGAACATGTTATGTAGAAATACTGGTCCGGGGATATCAATCTCTTTCACAAGGTGCACTAGAAGATATGTCATGATGTTGAAGAAAGATGGTGGAATATCAGCTCAAACCCAACAAGGCATTGCACCACATCGTTTTGCAGCTTTATTAGTTTTTCCGGGTCAATTACCTTCTGTGAAACTGCGTTGAGGAAGGCACATAGCTTCACAATGGTTAACCGGATGTTGTCAGGTAGAATCCCTCGCAGCACAACCGGAAGAAGTTCAGTCATAAGCATGTGGCAGTCATGGGACTTTAGATTTGTTAATTTCTTCTCTGCCAAATTTAGGATTCCGTTTATATTGGAGGAGTATCCAGATGGAACATTTATACTGCTCAAGAAGTCAACTATGCTTTCCGTCGCTTCCTTACTAAGAGTATAGCTGGCAGGACTTAAGTATTCTCGTCCATTATCTAGCTGTTGTGGATGTAAGGCATCCCGTTCTTCCATACATTGCAATTCTTGATGTGCTTCTAGTGTATCTTTTGGCTTTTCGTAAACTCCCAAGAATGCCATCAGGTTGACGCAAAGATTCTTCATGAGGTGCATCACATCAATTGCATGACGAACATTTAAGACTTCCTAATATGGTAGCTCCCAAAATATAGACTTCTTCTTCCACATGGGCGCAATTCCATTTTCGTTCGGAACAAGTTGGCTACCAGGTCCCTTTCCAAAAACAACTTCTAGATCTTTTACCATGTCGAAGACGTCTTTACCACTACGATGCATCGGCTTTGTTCAGTGGTCTGCTTGCCCCTTGAATTGCTTGCCCTTCTTTCGTACCGGATGCCTGATGGGAAGAAACCGACGATGACCCATGTATACAACCTTCTTACAGTGAGTCAACCATATATTATCAGTATCATCTAAACAGTGTGTGCATGCTTTATATCCCTTGTTCGAATGTCCTGACAAGTTACTAAGATCAGGCCAGTCATTGATCGTTATGAACAGCAATGCTCATAGGTTGAAGTTTTCCTATTTGTATTCATCCCACATCCGTACACCTTCATCACCCCAGAGCAATAAGAGTTCTTCGACCAACGGTCTTAGGTACACATCAATGTCATTTTCGGGCTGCTTTGGGCCCGAGATAAGCACTGGCATCATGATGAACTTTCGTTTCATGCAGAGCCGTGGTGGAAGATTGTACATACAAAGAGTCACAAGCCAAGTGCTATGACCACTTTTCATCTCAGCAAAAGGATTCATGCCATCCGTACTCAAACCGAACCTTATGTTTCTCGCATCCAATTCAAATTCAGGGTAGGTTCTATTTTTCTCCACTGCAACCCATCAGCGGGGTGTCTCAACATCGAGTCTTTCTTGCGTTCCTCTTTGTGCCATCGCATCAACTTAGCATTATCTTTATTTCTAAACAGACGCTTCAAACGTGGTATTATAGGCGAATACCACATGACATTGGCAGGAACTCTCTTCCGGGGATGCTCCCCCTCGATATTGCCAGGATCATCTTTTCTGATCTTGTAACGCAACGCACTGCATATGGGGCATGCATCCAAGTTCTCGTACTCGTCTCGGTAGAGGATGCAGTCGTTGGGGCATGCATGTATCTTCTGCACTTCCAATCCTAGAGGGCAAACAAGTTGTTTGGCTTTATACGTTGTGGTAGGCAATTCGTTGTTTTTAGAAAGTATTTTTTTAACAAGTTTCAGTAATTCACCAAATCCCTTGTCGGATACTCCATTTGTCGCCTTCCATTGCAGCAACTCCAGGGTGGTGCCAAGCTTCTTCAATCTATTTTCACAGCCCGGGTACAACAACTTTCGGTGGTCCTCTAACATCTTCTGGAACTTCAACCTCTCCGTTTCACTCTCACAGTCTGCCCGCACATTGTGCAGTGCCTGCCCTAGATCGTCGCTGGGATCATCTTCTACTACATCTGCTTCGGGCTCTTCCATGGGAATATCGTCATTGAATGCACCGAATCTAGCATTCTCGGAAAAGTGGTCGTCAAAATCTTCTTCTTCATTGTCTTCCATGGTAATCCCCCCGTTCTCCGTGTTTTGTCCAACAAACATACTTCTCCATGAAACCATTTGCGAAAATGTGGTTGTGTAGGATTCTTGAAGAGGAGTAATCCTTGTTATTCTTGCAATTAACACACGGGCAGCACATAAAACCATTCTTCTTGTTCGCCTCAGCCATAGACAAAAAATAATGCAGGCCTTCAATGAATTCGTTAGAACCTCATTCAGCATTGTACATCCATTGCCGGTCCATCTACATTTTAAAGGAATCGATTTGAATTCTTTACACGTATCGAATAAATAAAATATATCCAACCTAAATTAAATTAAATGTAACATAACATGAATAATTAAAAGATCTGCAATATCCATCATACATCATGATTAATTAAAAGGAGTACTTAATCCATTACAAAACTTAATAGAGTAAATAGTAGAAATTAAAATACATGATGATACATCCTACTCAGGGGACCTATCAATCAATGTCTTCTTAACCGCCTTCCGAATTCTCGACAACACATAGGTTTTCAACCGTCCTTGCGTCAGAACACAAAATGCTATGACGGATTTCTTACTGGTGCAGAAGAAGATGGCGGAGCTAGAACCTCCGAGTTTGGTGGTGACAAACCGTAACACCGCAACAAATCATCATGATCAAACGGAGGCTCCTCGCCCCTTGCCACACATTCTCTATGTTCTTTTTCCAAATAACGGAGCGCTGCCCTATGAAAAGCGCTAGGTTTTTTGGACCAACGACCTACTAGAGTTGTGCCCTTCTCTCCAGAAGGAAAACAATCACCCCCACTGGCACCACTCCCTCCAGCTGCTGAAGTCATATTTTACTAGAAACCACTTTTGTTTTCACAAAATTATAAATTCTTACAATTACAAAGAAAATATTTATTACTATTACAATTACAATGATCAGATTAATTACTCTTACAAATAACAATGAAAACATATACAAAAGATGAAATGTATCAATAATTGAAAGAAATCTCTAATTAATTGAAAGAAATCTCTAATTAATTGAAAGAAATCTCTACAACTCCTAATTATTTTGACACCCTTCAGTTCTAGGAGAATGCTCTTTTCAATATCCAGAAATGATGTAGAAGAAAAAAAACTTTATTTCGGAAAATGTATATGTCGGTAACCTCGCCCTGCTGTGATGACACTACCTTTCGGGGGGACACGGTGCCGTACAAGTACGTAACCAATTGGCCAATCGCAACACCAACATTTTCGGTTGATAGGAACACAGCACTTGGCACAGGCTGCATGCTCGTTGATATACTCTCAGTGCAACCACGGCCACGCTGACTGCGCCAAATGCTGTATTCGGATTAACCGAAAATGCTGGTGTTGCGACCAACCTATTGGCGACGTCCTTATAGCTCATCGTATATCCCCGAAATGTAGTGCCATCACCGTTGAATGGAGATTAACAACGTATACTTGTTTCGAAATAAAGATTTTTTAAGCTTCTAGATGGTTTCAATGTGAGCCTGAATAAATACATCACTAGAGTGTCAAAATAATCCATTCATAACACAAAAATTATAATATACTCATTTCATTAATTCAATCATTAATACAAAAATCAACTATCCACAATATGGTCATATATACAAGTAAATCACATAAAGTGTCTACACTCATTCTAAAAATTTCTACTATCCACATACTCATCTAAATCTAAAAGAAAATCACACATACATATGCAATCTAAATGTCCAACAAATGAGCTACACATTTCCTCTATTTCTAAAGCATGAAATGAGCTACACAAGCAATGGAAGAAGAGAAAAATAAGCCCTAAACCTTTAGCGTCGATGGATGGACGGGGGAATCAATGATCTTCACAAATGTGGTGAAGAAATGAGCAAGAACTCCCCTCTTCCGAGCCAAGAACAGCAAGAACAAGTGAGCTGAATGGCTCGTGTGGGGGGGGGGGAGGGGGGCAGAGGGAAGGGGATAAGGGGGCCAAGGAGTTTTGTCCTGGTTGGAGGCACCAACCGGGACCAAAGGCCACCCCCTTTTGTCCCGGTTGGTGGCTCAATGGGATAAAAGGTCCGCGCGGCCTTTTGTCCCGGTTGGAGCCACCAACCGGGACAAAAGGGGGTCCTTTGGTCCTGGTTGGTGCCTCCAACCGGGACAAAAGGCCCCAGTCCCCCCGCTGGCCCGGCTAGCCGTTGGACCCGGGACAAAAGCCACCTATTATCCTTGGCCCAAAGGCAGCCGGGACATATGGCCTGGAACAAAGGCCTGTTCTATAGTAGTGAGTAGTCACTACAGGAAATAGATTCTTTGCCCAATACCAATGGTACGGTACTCGGCAAAGACTCTAAAACACTCGGCAAAAGATTTGCCACATGCCACTCTCAGTATATTTTACTCGACAATAACGGCAAAGAACTCTTTGCCGAGTATTTATCGGGAACTCGACAAAATCTTGGTCGAGTTTCTTAATTGATTTCAACAAAAAAATGGTAAAGAGGACAGCTCAAAGATAGTGACTGCGGCTTTGCCGAGCGTCACAAAAACACTCGGCAAAGTCCCATGTTTTGCGAAGTGCCTTGGCACTTACACTTGGCAAAGGCCCATGTTTTACCGAGTGCCCTGCCCTAGCACTCGGCAAAGGCCCATGTTCTGCCGAGTGCCCTAGCCCTAGCACTCGGCAAAGCTCTTTTCTAGTGGATAACAAAGGACATTTGCCGAGTGCTATGGTAAATGCACTCGGCAAAGGATCTTTTTGTCGAGTGTTGCACACGGCAAATTGTCTTATTTTTTTCTGTTTTATTGTTCGGCCAGAGTTGGAACATGGTGATGACTATTGTACTTCTTGGTATGAGATGAAGGAGGTCCTAAGACGACGATTTGCTCCTTCTAGTGGGAGTTCTTATATGGTTGCTTATGGATTTTTTTGTGCTGTAGAATTTGAGAAGAATGCTTCTACTAACCACCCAGCTATAACGGGTTGTCTTGTGATCTTCCTACAACCACATCCATTGTTGGAGTAGATGTCCTAGTGAATGCTAATGATTCTAATTTTACTTCTACACTTGAGTAGCAATTTTGGGAAGATCATTGTGATGGAGCATACAATGAACCATTTACAGAATCTAATGATGATGCTATGGATGGTTTATCTTTGATGTCACGAGGTGTGTGCTGATGGCACAATCATTGATATGAAGGGGCAGTGTTCCAATGTTTTTTTGATCGGAATGGAAAATTCAAAATAAGGTATGCAAGTTAATTATTGATGGTAGAAGTTTTACTAATGCCATTAGTTCAGATTTGGTGCATGCTTTATCCTTGTCTGCTCGAAGGCTTCCAACACCATGTTATTTGCAATAGATGAATCAAAGCGGCACACTGAAAGTTACTCAAAAGGTTAGTGTAAAATTTTCCATAGGGAATTATGCGAACACTGTAGACTGCGATGTTATTCCTATGCACGCATGTCATTTATTGTTGGGAAGACCATGGTAGTTTGATGTTGATGCAACACATGGTGGTCGTTCTAATCATTATTCATTTGAGCTCAACCATGTGCTGAAAGAAATACCAGAGAGTGCTATAAAGTCTGAGGATTTTGCTAGTGTGAGGAAAAAGACAAATGATGCTGCTACTACCCAAAAGCCAAGGACAACTTTGCTTCAAGAGGGAGAGATTGACATGAGAATTCCTACTCCTAATGTTGCGGCCAGTGAGTCGAAAGTTAATGACGCTGATCCAAATAATTCTCATGTATGATTTGGCTCTCTATCTAATTGCATACAAATATTTACCAACACTCGTGGAATTGGTTAGTAATGAACCCCTACCACTAGGTTGGTGTTGACCTTGTATGTATTTATGTAGGATTTGACGACCTAAAATTGGTACTTAGGAGCCGTCAACAACGCCTCCACACTTAGCCTTTGCCCGTTCTTAAGTAAAGGAGAAAGGACTAAGGTAGAACATGACTTCCAAAGGAGTGAAGCAAGCATTAGAGATATTCCAACCCATACGTTGCACTTGTGAACTTTGAAGTGTCTATCATACTATCTTGGGTAGTTGAGGAATGGAATGGTCTTGAATGAAATCAGTTCTACTCTTCATGTCAAGTACCTTGGGATATTCAATAAGTTTTCAAAATAAACCTTGCTTAGCTCCCCATTTGATTCTCTCAGATCGCTCAATGTGTATATGTCCTTACCAAGGCATCTGACTTGCCTTTCCTTCACCCTACTACTAATTATGGCTATATGTGGAGCTCAGGGTAGGGTATGAAATACAAGGTATACTTGTATCACATTTATTGCAAAGTTAAAAACCGGATCTAAAGAGAAAAACAAGTCATACAATCAGATCAAGATGTGCACTTGTATGAATTGGGGTGGATGAGATGGAAACTCCTTTTGTACGATCTCTCTATGTATAAATTGTTTTCAGAACAAGGCTATCTTCTTCTTCTTTTTTTCATGGACCTTGATGTGCCTATTTTTTTCTTGAACATTCATGTGTCCATATCTTCATTTCCTTTTTTTTGATAGCCCATGTCTCATTTGTAACAAAAACTGGAGAGAGAGAGACCAACACATATTGGAGCATTTTGTGGGATGGATGGATGGTACAATGCCAATTTCTTTTAGAAGTATAGCAAGGGGGTACATGGTGTGCACGCGAATTTTGATCATGAAAACATGAAAATTTTCTCTCAAGGGTCACAACAATTTGACAAAGCTCAATGCGAAGACAAGGAGCATATGTGTATAGAGTTTTCATGATATTTCATCATATGGCTTTGGTAGGATTTTGGCATATCAAAGAAGAGCTTTGCAAAGGGTTTTCCAAATTTTCAAATAAATTTCCCATGCACTTAAACAGTAAGAGCGAAGATCATATCATCAAACCATATCTCAAACATCAACTACTTAGATAAGTATGCTTTCCAAAATATTTCTTGCACAAGCATCAAGATGATAAGCATGGAACAAAACTTATGCTAGCCAACCGCACAAAACATGTGGAGCATGAGGAACACACTGATCCAATCCATTTTTTAGTTTGATTTTAGTGGTTCATAGTTAAACTCATTCAAACTCATCAATCGGGGAGAATTGAGAGGTAGATGGTGCACAAACAATCGCTCTTTAAGGAGATGAGGATTATGGCAGTGATAATTCAACCAAACCATCGGGTGGCCGACTGACTTTGGTGTCCTTGCCTTGTCCCTTGTCATGCTGGTGCAGACGATGTTGTGCGATACCCTTGTGGGAGATCTCGAATGTGTACGGCAATGATGATCTTGAGAGATCTACCCCACACTTGTGCTTGTACCTGGTGCTGTATTCAAACAAAATGGTGGGAAGAAAATAATGGCTCTATCGGTTTTAAGAACCAGGGAGCCCTAAAATTTATTGGAACTAAAATTTACTCCCACGATGAAACTTACTCAAGTAAGGCTCAATTGATGTTGCATCAACATGAGAATGTTGTACAACATGAATCCAATGCCTCAACTTAAATCTTCATTTGAATTAAGCTCAATGACTCACCCATTTGGATTTGATTGTCCTGCAGAGTTTAGTCTACATATACAACAAATATCTATAAAAGTATTAACTCTAGGTTCATCAATCAAACTTAACTCCATGTCTCATTTAATTGAAGAAGGCATTTTAACCTAAGCATCATGCTTAATTTAAAAGGCCTATAAATGTGTTTCATGACACACAAACTAGAGCATACAAGAATAGATATGGGTTACATGAGGCATGATTGAGCTTTACTAGAAGGGAGATAAGCATGAGCACGAACCTGGTGATCCTCGGGCGACGTCTCAGGAGAGCTTTGTTTAATGTCAAAAGCAGGACATTTTTGTATAGAGTAAGGTGCAAGAGCTAACAATATTTCCAAACCATGATAAGAATTGGTATGAAAAGAACTTAATTGGGATACTCATGTACCTCCCCCACACTTGGAGTTTGCATTGCTTGGCAACAAAACTCAACTATGTGGAGTTCAAGTCACCTTTCGTAGTTGTTCCTTCACCAAGATGTTCTAGGGTTTTGTAGTCATTGTAGCTCATGTTCATAGGTGCCACCTGTCCATCATTCTCTTTGATCTCTATTGGCATTTCTTAATGTCGCTACTAGGAGGGGTTAATTCCCAGCAAAGGCGCCAGAAATGCCGGTAGGCATTCCACAGCTCCATCACCATGAATGGGTTAGGTTCATAGCAACGATGCCATGAAACGCCGTGCAGTATGTCTTAACAATTATAGAAGGATCCGCAAGCGCACGGATATACTATTGTAGCATTTCACCCGGAAGTATTCAGGGTATCATTATTTATATTTTCCCAAGGGATGGCAAGGTTGTGTAAAGATGTTTACTAGTTACATAACCATAACATTTTGAGATAAGGTGCAAACTGCTGATTATATAGGGGTAAGTGATAGTAAAGGATAATCAGGGGTAATGTGACACACACAGAACAGCTAACTTTCATGAACAAAGAATAAACAAATACACCTAAGATTAGCAGGAGCATAGGCAACAGATCCTAGTATACTATTCATGTTAGCGGTTAAGTTATGTTAGCCACATGCTTAGAACTGCAGGTGTCGGGAAATTAGAGACATCGGGGAGAATGACCCGCACTGGAGAACATCCAGTCCCATTTCATCTTTGCATGAAATCATACACCATTCCCGAACGTCGGGGAGTATGCTAATCGAGAAGCAGCTTCCCAGCGGACCGACAGGGCTGTCACCACCTGTGGAAAACCCTAGTCAAACCATGGAGCACCGTCATATCTGAGGGATTCCGCATACCCGAGCACCATGCCCGCATATGGGGTCACTACCCCGGGTCCCCCACCCTTCAGATGGACAGGTAAGATGCTAAGTCAAGCCCGAAAGCACAACGAACTGGTATCCTTACCTAGATCATTCTGTCTAAGCAAGCAACTAGTATAACTTACTAAAGAACAGAACATGGAAAAGCAAGCTAAGAACATAGCAAGATAACCATGAATGAACTCTTTATGAATAGCATAACGATAGTTGGAATACAAAGCCATACCAGAGGCCGAGGAATGCTCGCCGACCCCGAGATGACTGGATTCGCTAAGGAATTGAAGAACTAGTCTAGCTCCACTACCCTAAGGAGTACAAGTCACAATGGGAGTGTGATAGAGAGGCTAAGAAGTGGTGTGTGTGGTGTGAGTGGTGGAAGGCCCCTTGTATAGCTTGGAGATGTCAGTTCTCGCCATCTTTTCGTATGGAAACACTTGCAACCGACTTCAGGAGGATCAGATAGTGCTTCTCGCCAAAATGCACCTGGACAAGTGCTTGTCCAGGTTCGGCCGACCTCATGGGTCGGCCAGCCCCACTTTGGTGGCCCTGGCCACCGCCTTTCTCTAGGTGACTGCCTGGTGGGCCCTGATGTTGGGATGTCGGTGACGGGGTCTGGTTAGTCGGTTTGCTCTTATATGTGGGCCTCTTTTGCATGTGTTACGCAGGACGCGATCTTCTACGACTTCGTCTGTGTAGTCTTCGTGTTTTCTTCTTATTCCGGACTTGTGCTCCTGAAAACATATATATTCCCAAACAACTATGGAGCTAGGTTAGTGATACAAATATGCGAGTAAGAGATATGATTTTTCCTTCTTAAACGACCGTCAACAACAACCCCAAGCTAGCCTTTTGCTCATCCCGAGTAAAATTTGGCTCATGTTGTTGATCAGGAGTTGCTACGATATTGAATTTCCAACTTCTACTTAGGCACAACCGAATGCTTCTTACCTTGATTTTGAATAAGTTGGCCTTTGTTCTTACCTCTTATCTTACTCCTGTGGCGCTTATAGCTTCACCTCATCTTTGGCGGTTGAGACTCAGAACGGTATCATAGAGTGCTCATATTTCTTTCCCTTAGTTCAACCATCAACCCGGAGGTTTTGTAGAGTTTTCCAAAAGAAAATTCATTAAGTTCCGCGGATGATCTCTCGGATCGCTCAATGTGTATAATTTCTTACCAAGGCTTTTTATTGTGCCTTTCTTCCTCAACCTATCTCTAATGGCTATTTTTGTGGAGCTGTAGGTATGGAGGAATTGAAGACATACCTGCTTCTCATATTTTGCTAAGTTAAAGACCGGATCCAAAGGAGAAATAAGTCATAAACCTTGATCAAGATGTGCAAGTGTGTGGATATTTTTGGTGGATGGTGTATGAACTCCTTTGCATGAACCATCCCTCTTTTTCTTTTCTTTTGGATAAGAGGCTATCTTTTTCTTTTCTCTCTCTTTTTTTGACATGCCTAAGCATGTGGCATGGTATGCATCTTTTTATTTCTCTTTTTTTTGACATGCCGAAGCATATGGCATACCTTCTTTGGGTATGAATCTTTTTTTATTTCTTTTTGCATAGCCCCATATCCTTGATGTAACTTTTTGAGAGAGAGAGGTGTCATACGTCAACATGAAGTTTTTATTTTGTGGATGGATGGATATTTGCTTACTTCTAGTGTAGAAGCATATAGCATGTGGTGGAAACGTGTACGTGATCTTGATCATGGGAGTATGAAATGAATCTCACTAAGGGTCACAACAATTTGACAAAGCTTAATGAGATAGCAAGTTGCATATGTGGAAGGTTTTACAATGAAAACAACATATGGCTTTGGATAGGAAATTCATATCATCGAGGAACTTTATTATATTTTTGTGTTTTCAAAAATTAAATACTCCGGATATCAAGCATCACATAGGAGAAGATCATAGCAACTCTACTTAACCATATCATAGCTCACAACAATTTAGATTCGGATCATGCTTTTTGCTACCCACAAGTTTTATGTTTAAGGTTTGAACTTTAGCCAACAAACTCAAAACTAGATACAACATAAAGTTGTAACTAAGCATATGAAGGAAATTAATAGAGCAACTATTCATCATCTCAACAAGGAAAACACGCACCATGCCTACTACACATATTAGATCAAGGAAATATTTTTGGTATTTTCTAAGTTTTGTAAATTTTATTTGTTTTTAGTTATGCAAATTTTTATGGATTTTCTAGGTTTTGTAAATTTTTATGGTTTTCATGCAAGATTTGGAAAGCGGTAAAGATACATGATACAAGTTACCTCTCATGGGGGTCCTCCCCCAAGCTAGCTTCAGGCTCACTATGGCTGGTCGGGGTTGAAACCCGTCTAACAGCAGTAGGCCCTCCACTCCTCCTGGTGCTGCAGCTGCCTCTGCTCCATGTCGTGGAGTCTCTCGCCAGTGTGACGCTGCCATGCTTAGGATGTCTCGATGTGTTGGTGCAGCATATCTTGAATGTTGTCACTCTACACCCACAACTTTCCTAGCTACTGGGTGATGGCGCCAAACCCTCGGGACGAGGTTATCCGTCTAGCGAGGCTCGGAGCTCCGCTGGAGCTGGAACTGGTGGACCGGCGGCTTGGAGCCTGTCGTGCCCACTCCTCCATGCTAGCGCTGTGCCATGAAGAACCACCTACCTCATACTGACATGAGTGCTGTGGCTACTGAGGCGGTGGTGTCAGTTTTGCTTCCCTTCTGGCCTTGCTTCTTGTCAACTTACCAGACAAACTAGAAGTGCTATGCCTACGGCCCCCTTCTCGTGGAATGTGAGGGATGGTAAGCGAATGGCAATTATACAAATGGAACTCCGCATTGGGTAGCGGAATCTCATTTGTATAGCCCAAGAAGAAGAAAATCAAAGAGTTATCCGGGCCTTTCTTGAGTGTATGACCTTGATTCAAATAGATCTTGTCGATATGCGTGCAGTCGCCCTCAATGAAAGGAATGAAATTCCCCTCTAAGGCACCGACACGTGTAGCGATACAAGTAATCAAAGAAGTACACTCAATAGGACCCATCATCTTGAAGTTCGAAAGCCATTGCTTAACCAAAGCTTGCGCAGGGGAGATTTTGATCTTGTTGACCATGGCATATAGTATGAGCAACTCATCATTGTGCACGGGTCGGACATCATCTCTTGGAAAGAGAGTGATGGCTAACCTCTTGTGCATCAACTGAAGAGTTGGATTATGAATATCACTGCACCGAGGTGCAAACTTGCCATGGACAACTTGACCCGAAATCTGGCCCCAAAACTCATGACGATTAAAACCACGGCAAGCTTGCTCCAGAGAAATTGGCTAGCGTTTGTTGAAATCGAGTTGACCAGTAAAAGTTCTCCAAGAAAGAAAATACCCTTTCCCGAAAAGTCGAAAATAAACCCCGTTTTCCACCTCTCGAAGAGTGCAAAGAAATTGGATGGTGAGGAGTCGAGAACCATACTCCTCAACGGGAACGAAGTTATCCCATCTAATTGCATGCCAAACATTAGCGAAGTCTTCGTACATACCTATTTTGATGAGGAGTTTCGGATCGAAGGCTCGGGTGTGGACGAAGCTTCGGTTCTTGAGAATGGCGTAGCCTTGTCGTTCACGATCATCGCGTAAGTCGAGGTAGGGAGCATCATCTTCATCAATTTCCATGGCCTCGGCTTGCGGTTCAGCTTGCACTTCTTCATTGTGTTCTTCTTCTTTATAGTACATCATGCTTGAGGTTGGCGTAGGTTCGGGAGTGTGCGAGCTTGAGCCACCCCGAGAACGGGATGAACTTCCACCCGTCATCTTTTTGAATGTGCTGGAAACCTTCCGCCCTATGCCCTTCATGATTGGACAAAAACAGACACTTACAACTCGAAACGGGTTACGTTAGTGAAACCGAAATGAATGTTCTTACCCGCGAGTTGTAGTCTTCTTTTCTTGCAGCAAAGAAATGAGAGAGAGAGAGGTTTTTTGAAATCAAATTTGAGCAAAAATCCAATGAAAACCCGAGAGAAAAGTTTGAGAGAGTTTGAGAGGGAGTGAGTGAATGAGAGTTGAGTGTGAGAGCTCAACACTCGATTTTGCCGCTCCCCGTCGCCTGCCGTCCGCCGGAACGCTGCCACCGCGAGCAGTCCCATAACCGGCCGCCGTCGGCCGGATTCCGGCCATCCCTGTTGTTCTTCGCACCTGGTGAGGACCCCCATGAGTTCCCCTCATCCTCCTCTTCCTTTCGCCCACCCCCATCTAATTCCTTGCACCCCGGAACGCCGGCTGGCTAGAGCCAGGCCCACCGGCGGCCATGGCCACGACCGCTTCGAGCTTTTGCATCTCATTCATCCCATGAACACAACGTGCTTATGTTTGGGTCCAAACAAATTTCATCACTATATCACTATATTTTATAAAATCCAAAGAAGGCAATACACAGAGCATGATAGAATCTTTGGTTTCCTTCCACCTTCTTTGTTTGAGTAGGAAAAATGCCCTTGAGAATGCTCTGTGTAATGCAATAAGCAGGAGATTTTCAATACAATTCTGACTTATTCATGCCACAGAAGCCATGCATAACACAGTGACTCCATTAATAATTAAGTTGCCATGACACAACAAACTGAAGCCTTAAGTAACAATGTCCTTTTTCTCTACTGTCTGAAATATATTTAAGTGAACTGCGAACCTATCATCCTATTCTTCAGTATCAAATCCTATTCTTCAGTATCAAATCAAGCAATCCATTTCTAAGAGCATAAGAATGCACTTGCTTTAGCAGAGAGAGGCTTTTCAAACCACAAAATGTTTCAACCCATATCTACCTTAATCCCTTGTTTCTGCACTTCTAGGCATATTTCCAGGGCTTCAAAATGCCATGAACTTTGCTTTCAAATGCTCATGCTTTCAAATACTTTTGCGGAACACCCTATGGAGTCAAACTTTATGTACATGTCCATCATTGTATTCCCAACCTGCACAATAATGGCCATGACAAGTGAGATGTTCGCATGTCTCTTGCTGTCTTGGAGAATAACATTATTCCGAGTAAGTCAATCCTTTTTAAAACCATGAAGATCGACTGATATTGTTTTAAAGTATTTCAAATGGTCTACTTCCCATTTTGTTCGGTCATCAATTAGATCTATCTGTCAAATAGGTGGTGCAATTCTACTACTGGAAAGCACATGAGCTGGCAGCAAGGAGGGAACAAAGTGCCGTTTGTTCAAGACAGTCTGCTATCCAGTTATAATACATCAGTCAAGAGGAATTGCAGTACCATTACCATACAATCACACACTTGCACGAACCATATTTGGATCAATTAACACTGCAGAAATTGCTTTTGAGGAATGATTTTGCATTAGGTGTTGCTATGTGGGAGAATTATTCAGAAGAGTTAAAAGAAACAGTTGTTGATATTTTTGCCATACTGGTTGTCCAATGAATCCATTTTCGCCGTTGATTCCTCTGAGCTACAGGTATGTAAGAAAGTAAGCAGCGATCTGGACTTATGCTTTCTTTTACATAAAAGAAGTTTAGTCTTGAAATTGTTCTGTTGTGTGTAAATTTCATGCTTAGTGTAGACTCCCTTTTTTTTTTAATCCGAGAACAAACTGCAGTTAGCATGGATGATGGCCCAAATTTAAGTATTGGCTGCCAAAACTACCATGCACCTCTGTCTTGATCGCTCATAGAAACACAAGAGCGCACATGGTTCTTAATTCGTGGGTTCTGTAGAAAATATTATTACAGTCCAGTCCTATATAATTCATAAGTCATAAGTAGCTCCCATCATACAGCAACTTATATGCTAGAAACGAATGGACCTTGCAGGCATGCACATTCACATTACATCTCTGCTCCTGCTGTAGTACGAAGTTCGTGGCCACAACATGTTTCTTTGCAGATGAACTACACACCATGTTAAATACTAGCATGTTTTTCCTTTCTAGACCACTTACGCCACTTAACACAATGTCTTGTTTAAATTTTACACAGAGAGCTGAACCAATCTAATTCTCCAATGGTGATTTGGATCTGCCTCATGCTTCAGCGATATAGCTGGAGGGGAGGTATGATTTTCTCAAGCTCCACTGGGAATGCTGTTACAGTATATTCCTATCAACGTCATAAAAAATGAAGTCAGCTTGGTCCTGGTGTAGCTGGAGGGACTTGAACCCTTGCCCATCAGAAAAGAACTCGAGGCTATCTTGATTTGGCTGGAAGAATCCTCTCCATGCTCTGGAACCACCACCACCTGTGAAGTATTGGATTGGACTGGAAGCAACAGAAGCGTGTACGCTATGTAGGTAAGACCACTTCACGTGATTTGTTAATATTGGCATTCATGTTGAATTCTAAATTACTATAAAAATTGACTTTGGTATAAATGGATGTTAACCTGTCTCTGGTGCTTATGTGTTCCAGGCAGTGGTCATACTCATTGATGTAGAAGTCAATGCCGTTAATCTGGAATGTTGCAAAATTATTAAGAAACAATCCTTTTCTATATACAACAATATGATTGATATGAAAGCTTCCACAGGTATTCTATGGGCTACCTGGTTCTGCAGTACATGTCTTGGTGGAAAAGTGGCCAGAGCGTTGAGATTTGTAAGGTGAGTATACTACTTTGTAAGGTGAGTACATGTCTGGGTATGTAATTATGAAACATTTCCACAAATAATTTTTAGTATCTTCTTCTAAAGTAATAATTTTATAGTATGATATAAATAAGAATAATATCTCCTTTCATGTAGGCATTCAAGTGATTATCTCATTCTAAAGTACATGGCTACATTTAATAATAACCAGGCCCTATGGTTAGTATATACCTATGGTTAAAAGCCATGTGTTGTATTTATTTTAGATTTAATGTAATTACCGACTATGTTACATGAGCCAATATTTAACATTTAAGTATATATAAATGACTTTTGGACAGGATCGAAGAGCAATGCGACTGAATTTCTTAGTTGATATGCTGGCACACGAGGCAAATTCATACCGGAAACTACTTCCTGACGTCAGACACTATCTTAGGTGCATCACAGGGAAAGATATAAAATAGATTGCGTTAGTCATGGATCCCTGGCTATCTTTTTTGGGTTAATAATTATCTTCTTTTGTGATACAAATGGATGAACTATTTGTGGTATACCTTAATACTCACTTTATATATAATGTGGTTTCATAATATTCAATATTTTATGATATTTACTTTTGTGTTGTACTATAGTTTTTTCTGCCCGTAGCAACGCACGGGCATAATCCTAGCCATTTATAATGGAGGTTCATGCTGCAAACCTTAGGTATAGATACCATTTATAATGGAGGTTCTTTACAATAACCGTAAGTGAAAACGAGTTAACACCAGCGGTTCCATAACCAATGGTGATAATTGCTATTTCTATAGTCACTTGAGTAGTGGTGGTTTGAAAACCTCCATTAAAAATCTTACGGAACTGCCAGTAATTATAACTTTTGTATTAGTGATCTCACATTCGGTGTACCGCACATGTAAAACAAAATATTTGTTTCTGTGAAGCATTTTTCCCTCTGAAAGCAAAAACACACTTTCATTTATGAAGGCGAACAAATTTATGCGGAACAATATTTTTTATTAAGTGGAAACTCTGGAACAATTTGTCTCTTGAAGTTACAACATTTTTGCATCAAGTGCAATAGTTTCATTTTTCAGTGTACTTGTCCAAGCACGTGCAACGGCAATAAAAGGATTGATGCACGGTACCGTTAAGGCAAGCATGTGATGTCTGTACTATGTTTCGCCAAAAGAAGTACTATGGCATCTCAAGACTAACTTTTTCAGGACCCTAGATTAAATATCTATTTTTTTGTTCACGAGTGAAAATCAATCAGAATTTATCTGAAACAAAATTTTCTTGTGTTCAGACGCCCGTCGAAAATAAAAATTTATTGTGTTTAGACGCAGTGTGATTTGTTGCATACTTTCGCTGTGAACTCCCTCCATCTCATAAAAAGTACAATTCTGCGTTTGAACAAAAACCCACAAAGAGTGCAACTTTAGAGGTTGGATCTCAACTACATGCCTAAATAAATGGTCACATTTGATTTGCATGCCAAAATTAACTGCATGTGGCAAACCCATGAGGGTATAAGAGTCTTTTCATGCGATCACTAATCTGTCTTAAAAAGTTAGAATTGCACTTTTCATGAGACGGATGGAGTATGTCTATTTAGTTGTTAGATTTGATGTTTTATATTAGAGTTAAATGCACCAGCAACCCTCAAACTTGTCCCGAGATGCTATTTAGGTCCACGAACTCGCAAAATCGAAATCTACCACCCTGAACTTGTTAAGTTGTACTACTTAGGTCCATACCACTTGACATGGCGCAACATGACATGAATATTTGCAAAAATATCCTTCAATTTTATCATCTTTTATATCTACATCCTCCGGCTGGCCCGCATCTCCTGACACCGCACGCCGCCCATCTTGCCTGACGCCACCGCTCGCCTTCGGCCTACCCACCTCAACGACGCTGAGAGCCGCTCGCCTCTGGACGTGGCGGCGCCGGGGCGGAGCAGCTGCGGCATGAGGGGGCCATCCTCTCCCACCTCCGGACCTCCCTCCCCTTCCCTGCTCTGCTTGACTGCTCCCCCTCCTCAACCACTCTCCCCAAATCCATGGCCGCACAATGCACGCTCCCTGCTCCTGCTACCACTTCTCCTCCTGGCACGAACCACCGCGGCCGCGGCTGCGGGCTCCCTGCCACTCGGACGACCTCCACACGCTGTGGGCCTTCGCCGAGAACCTCACGGCCGCAGCCGCCGCTGCCCTCCGCACCGCGTGGTCCTCGTCACCCGCCGCATCGCGCTGCGCCTGGGACAACGCGGTCTGCGACGCTGTCGGCCGTGTCGCGTCCCTGCGCCTCCCCGCCAACGGCCTCTCAAGCCCCCTCCAGCCGGCACCGCTCGCGGGCCTCGCACGCCTGCGGGACCTCGAGTCCTCGACCTCAGCCGCAACGCGCTTGCGGGGCCCCTCTCCGCGCTCCTCGCCGCCATGCCCCCCCGCCCTTCGCGCCGCCAACCTCTCCTCCAATCTGCTCCACAGCGCGCTGCCCGACCTCGCCGCGCTTCCGGCGCTCTAGGCGCTCGCCGCACGTCCGCCCCTAACGGAGGTGAGCGGCGAGCGGCGTCAGGTGAGGCGGGCCGGCCAGAGGCGAACGGCGCACGGCGTCCGGCGAGGCGGGCCGATTGGAGGATGTAGATACAAAAGATGATAAAATTGAAGGTCTTTTTTGCAAATATTTAGGTGGCAGATTTTGATATGGACCTAAGTGGCACAATTTAACAAGTTTAGGGTGCCAGATTTCGATTTTACAAGTTCGTGGACCTAAGTGGCACATCGGGACCAGTTCGAGGGCCGCTGGTGTATTTGACTCTTTATATTATTTGCTCGACCCACCATCGAAAGCCCGCTATTTGCCGTGTGCCCTTAGTTTGCCGTATGCTCGAAAGCACGGTAAAGAACCTCTTCGCCATGTGCACACACAGTAAAATAAACACACGGCAGCACGCGTGTGTTTTTTTTGGCACACGGCAAAGTAATATATATCCATGTGTTTTTTACACATAGCAAAATAATAAAAAAATATTTTCTCTTCTCGAAATTTTTGACATGTGGAAATTAAAAAAAATCAGACATTTGCCGTTTGGCTTGATCTGGCACACAGCAAATGACTAGGCTTTACCATGCGCGTAGTGTGATTTAAATTTTGTAAATGACCTCGGATGGGGAAACGGACAAAATGAAAATTGTAGATCTTGAAAAATTATGATACTTTGTAGTTGACAACTTTTTTATTTGAATTCATTTAAGGTCTCAAACAAGCAATTTACACTCGGTATAAATGAATCTAGCTTTTAAAAGATTTTAAAAGATAGTACACTGCGTAGGCCGATAGAATTGATCCATATCAGCCCTCCTGCTAAGGTTGAGCCAAGTACTAGCTCATAGCAATTAAAAGATAAGTACAAGAGATCACTTCTTCAATGATCTAGCTTTTAGCACAATAAGATATAAATGAATCTACGTCTTAATTAAGAGATAGCTCTTCTCTTTCCTCTCTTTTTCTCTTTTCCACCTAGACATACATATTGGCCTTGTTTGGTTAGGCCGGCTATTCTTGTACGCCTATAACGTACGTTTTCCAAAAAAAGAATCTTGTCTGCATGAAGAATTAAATGAAGTCTATTTGCAAAAAAACCTTTTCAGAGATGGGTGTAGCTTTTCGCGACAAATCTAATGACGGTAATTAATTAATGATTGACTACAGTGGTGCTACAGTAACCATCCTCAAATCACGCGATCAAAGACTTTATTGGATTCTTCATGGTTCCTAGCGCAGGGGTTCTGGAGTGGATTTTGTAAACTGACTTTGTTTGACACCGTAATTAATGGTCAAAGTTTACTATTTTTTAGAATGGCCATAACCAAACAAGGCCATTGTATTTTACTCCGTATATGCTAGCTGCCTTGGCATCATTGGAGGAGGCCTCAGGAGAACTAGTAATCGCCAGCATCGACGACATCGCTATGATATGGCGAACAAATACACAGAAGCACGTCGCATTACTGTATGATTACCTGCAGCATGCGTGTCATGGATTTGACGCTCCAGTTGACGCGCAGGCGCAGCCGAGGACGGCGTGGCAGTCGCACGCGTGCGCATGGACCCCGACCGCGCGCAACGGTTGCACGGCAACGAAACCCCAAGCGTGCAAGCAAACGCGCGTCCATGCACATCGCCCGGCCTGCGTCCGCCGCCGTCCTCCTTCCTCCATGCACGCGTGGAGGGGCAAGCACCTGAGACGGCCATGCTGGCAGCAAGCAAACCGGGGCAGCGGGCGGCGAGGTGCCAGTGCCTGGCGCCGGCTGAAGTATTTAATGCACCCAGATGGGCGGCCACGCGACCACGACGTCTTTGTGCTGCGTCGCCGTTGGCGGACCGCGCGTCGGCAGCCGGCCGGTTGCTTGCGGCGGCAGGCAGCATGTATGCGTGCCGCCGAACGTGGGGAAGGCGGTTGCAGACATGGAGTGGCAGTGCAGTGTGCAGCGACGTGCTGTGGTTCTCACGAGGGTAAATATCCCTGGCAAGTTACTTTTCACCATTGCTGCAGTTCCCATGGCCTCCTTCCTGACAACACATTCCGTTAGGCAACCCCCAAGAACAGCGTCTAGCTCCTTTTTGCAATCTAATACGCTTAATGGTTTTACGTTGTATGGAACCCTCCTTTAAATTCCCTTTGCAAAAGTTGAGCAAACTCTGACCCATATAAGGTTAGCCCAAACTTTACTTGATTTGTAACATCGGTATAACTTTTTTGTTCCATTTGATTTGTTACATTGTGTATAAATTCTTTGTTCTGTGAGTTCCTATCAGTTATATTTGCACGGACGAGCTTAAACATGAAGACACAAAAATAGCTTGAACCAAATGGGAGATGGACTCAAAATGTAGAAAAATGATCACTAATAAATAGCCCTTGTCGATTTGATCAAAATGGACATATGGATCACTTAAATTGGACTCCAAATAAAAGAGTATTGGCGACCACAAAGTGCCAAGTGCTGATAGCACCGATTAGATCAGTAAATAAGTCAGTTAAGTTGTTGTTGGTTCTGAGGGTTGAATTGCAGAATGGAAATCACCATTGCATAATTTTCGTTGAGCTGATTGAAATGAACATGTGGATGACTAATCGGACTCCAAATGAGTTATGCATGGCCGATGGAAGGTGAGGTGCTACAATTGATAGACTAATCCATAATGGGTCGGTCATTTTAGAGAGGTTAAAAAGGGTTCTTTACCCTCACCGATTGATTCGGTCCAAAGGGTCAGTCATAGCTAGCGGAGGACAAGTTGACTAGTCTGAAACCGAAACTGACCTAAGATCGAGCAATTGAGCCGAGATCGAGCGGAGCACCGATCGATTTGGTCATGAATTTCTCGCATCACCGAATGAGTCGGTCAGTCACTGAATTTGTGGATTTGGAAGTGTTTTGAAGATCTACTTGGATTTAGGCTTTCCTTAGCCAATATATTGAGGGTTTGGGACTTTTTTAGTGCGCCTCTTATCTGTTGCACAAGTCCATGCTTCCCATAGATAGTTGAGGGGTGTAGACCGCTTGGAAGAACCCACTCAAATCTATCAAAGATTGTTGCTCTTTTTTCCATTTGCCCTTGTTTTTCGAACCCTAATTGTTGTTCGTTCTTCATCTAGACGACAATTGACAACACCCTTGCTATCCCACCGAGCCTAGGGCACTCCACTTGCTGCCATGCCCTGACCGGTCTCTCCAGATGTGGCGTTCTTGGGATTCAAGTCCTTCGATGGTGTGCCTTGTGCATCTTGCTCGTTGTTGAGAGAATATGTTGTGCCGACGGTTGACCAACTTCCTTCAAATATTTGCCGGATGCTGGAAGAGCGCAAGAAGAAGTATGATGAAGAGGAGCTATAGGTGGTGCTTGCAAGGTTTCAGGTCCACCAAAGGGAACACTGTCACAAAGGTCAAAGACATCACTTCGCCTCTATTTCCACCAATGCATCTACCAAGGTAAGAACCACCATAAGTGATCCATCTTCTGGTGTAACTATTGATGTAGTTCAGAAGATGCTTTGCTGAGCGTGATGCGTTTTGAGTAGATTGGATGAATAAAAAGGACCCACAAGTTCTTAGTAAAAGACCTGCGCACTTACTACTAGTTATATACTTTTGTTTATTGCACTACTACAATTCTGGATTTTGCGAGGCACTTGAAAAATGCCTCTGAGGTGTACACAAAAAGAAAACACCTCTGTTAATGCCCAGCATTAACAGAGGCGTTCGTTTCCTATTAACTGAGGCGTTTACAAAAAAACGCCTCAGTTAATCAATTAACTGAGGCGGATGATTTAAAATAAACACCTCTGTTAATAACAATTAACCGAGGTGGTTGTTTTAAGGCGCCCGCCTCAGTTTAAAGCCCGCCTCAGAAAAAATAGGCCCAGCCCGTTGGCCCAGAAAACCCGATTGCAAACACACACACACACAAGGTTAGGGTTTAATCTCATTTCTCTCTCCCTCTCCCTCTCCCTTTCCCTCAGCCGCCGTTCCGGCCCAGCCCGACGGCCTGCACGTGCGTCGCCTCCCTCTCCCGCGGCTCCTCCGACTCCGGCTCCATCGTTGATGACGGGAACGACGCAGCGGCCACCGCCGCCGCAAAGCGCCGCCAACGCATCGCCTGCATCGTGCTACAGTACCAGGATGTGGTCACCCACTTCGAGCTCTGCCTCTCGTACCTTGCCGACACCAGCAACGAGGCAGCGGCGCTCCGCCGGGAGAACGATGAGCTCCGCATCGCCAACGAGGATCTCGCCAAGCTCGTCGACGAGTTCAGCAAGCTGAGCCTCACCAAGGAGCACCCCATCCCACTTCGCCCTCTAACACCGCTGCCAGCCAACGAAGAGCATCTCCGCCCAAGCCAAAGAACGCCTCTGAAAATAAAAAATGCACGGCTCTGAAAATAAAAAATGTAGTAGTGTTGCTTCTAAGGTTACTCTACCAAAACCAGCAGCTGTACCTCCATTACAACAACCCTCATATGGCATGACGTTAAATTTTTAGAGTGTCTCCAAGAGTGCTAAAAAAACACTTCAATAACTTATTTTGGGTATGAAGCTGAAAATCAGCGCTCCAACATAGGCCCAATTGTCTACCCAATTTTTTTGGCTTGCGTGAAACCAACAAAATCCTGAGCCAGATATCCGCTGGTGCCGGCTACTCCCAATCCTAAATTTGCCACAGATGCCACCAATTCTTGCTTCCCACGCGCCTCCCACTACATGTTTCCCTCCAAGTCACGCCAACTTTCTGAAACACCGCCTGGACAGCATGCCTAAGGAGCTGCCGCCGTGCACAATATCTCCTTCCAACGTGCCGCCTCCCATCCTTACAATGTTGTTGTGGCCCTCCTTCCCTCCAACCAGCTCATGGGATCCCCTTCGTCCTCGGCAGCAACTCTGGTTCGTGCAAATCTCTGGGTCCCCTCCCCCAGTGCTCTCCCTTTTGAATCAAATTTGCTCCTGTCAATTGATTGTTATCAACAATGCAGGTTCCGTTCATCCAACGACCAGATCTTCTTATTTTTGAATGTCAGCTCCGCTTCGTGCACGACGCTGCAACCCATCCCCTGTCGCTCTCCCTTGAATCGATGCTGCTCCTATCAGTTAACTTGATTCATTCAGTTATCATATCAATGACTATGAAGGATCGGAACGAATGACTAGATGGGGGGGGGGGTGCTGTGAATGAAGCCTTTAAAAAATTCTACTCAATGAGAACAAGGGTTATGTCATGAATTCAACCTGACATGCCTCTAATCTAAGCACCAAGAACTAATATGAAAAAAGGGTTTTCATGGGCCGGTAAAAATGCATTTTTAGGGGCACATACAATCTAGGACAAAAACTTGGGGGCCGATGTACATTCGAAGCTGGGATCCACTCGAGCTGATGTCCCTATAGGTGTTTTTTTTCCATGAGCTACACCATCCATCTACCCAAAAACCAGAGTCGCGACCACCAATCCTAACCCATCAGGTTGACTAGACGACAGATATAATAGACTACATCCTCAATGAAAGACAGCCTGCAAACAAGACAAAAGCTGCCCGCATCGCAAGGAGAAGCAAGGACTACGTCTTTGTTGGCAGCAAGCTTTACAAGTGTGGTTCCCATCAGTAGTACTCATGAAGTGTATACCTTGCGAAGAGGGTAAATCTTTGCTGGAGGAAATCCATGAGGGTACACGTGGAAATCATGTTGCATCAAGGACTCTGGTCGGGAAAACATTCAGATCTGTATTCTATTGGCTTTAGAAGTGGCAGACGCTGAAGACCTGTAACACCCGGTTTATAAAAGGACATAATCCGAGCAATCATATACGTGCCAGGATCAAGTCACACATATATACAACAGAATGAACAATATATCACAGCACATATCACGTAAAAAGATATAATAAAGCGAATATGAATGTTATTTATTACATTAATGACAAAATGTCTGATACAGAGTATGCGGAAGCATAAAACATATACGATAACTCTCGTTGGAAGCTGAGCAGGGCGCCACAGGGACGTCGACTGGGAGACGAATGCATAGAAGTCCTCGTACGCCTGGTAGCTCTGTGTGAACTCCCTCACGTCGGCAGGAACTGAGCAGCAGTAGAGTATCCCCAAGAGGAAAAAGAGTAGAGTAGGCAAGAGTGAGTACACAACTTGTACTCAACAAGTATAACACAAACTATGAGGCTCTAAGGTTGGCTGACTTAACTGCATTAGCTTTTAAGTCTTGGCAAAGTTTTATTACAACTATTTACTACAAGTTGATGAATTACCATAAAACCCAGTTACATAGTAATTAATCAAAATTAATTATGAACTACTGAGAACCAAACCAAACCAACCACCCGGGAAAACCCTCCTAACCAAAGGAAGATAACCCCACTAATCAAAAGGAGGATCTGTAGCGCTCATGACTGTGAGCACGGCTAGTATACCAGTTTTACACTCTGCAGAGGTTGCACATCTTTACCCACAAGTCGTGAGCTACGCTAGTTGTTCATCACACTTTCATAGGTGAGAAGGCTAGCAAACTCACTACGAGGCCTTTACAAAGAATCTCGTTGGTAAGGAGTAACCGCGAGGGTGGATCGGCGACTATCGAGCAGGTCTAGTGGGCGTCAAGACATAGGTGCACAGACCAAGCACAGACGAGGCCACTCAGTACGAGGGCCATAGAAGCTTAACTCCCCTGCCCCACAGGTAAGTTACTCCAAACCAAAAAGACCTAATTATTACGCCAAGACCATCCCATTCCAGTTTTGTGGTAGCGCTGTTGTCCCAGGTTGTCGCTCTATGAACCGGTCCTTATGGAGAGTGGCCAACCGAGCACTAAGCACCGTGCTGGCCCCCCTAAACCATGTTTCTAACAAAAACCAATTTTTAACGAGACGTGAGCCCCTCAAACGGGCCACTCGCAGAATTAAGTTGCATATACCATTAATCAAATTAATTAAAAAGGACCAAGTGTGTTATAGCGCAGCAACCTAGCACAACTAACCAAAATGCAACCCAAGGGATATATAAAGGATATAAAGTGGCTGGGAAAGTCCTTATAGGCACACAGTATTAAAATGCAGTATGAAAATGTATTTAAAGTGATGGGTGTTGTTCATGTTATACTTGCCTTCCTCAAACTGCTCCTGCTGCTCAAAGTGCTCAGAAGGTGGGGTTTGCTCCGGGTATTGGTACTCCTCTGAAGGATCAACGTCTACTCACAAACACATGGCTAAAAACAAGTCCAGCACAAACACATACATGCAAACAAGAGCAAACACTAAGAAACAGTACAACAATACATAAAAATAGCAAACAAAACTAAGCTAGAACTATTCTATGCGTTACAACGATCGCGTGGACATAAAGAGTGCCTAAAACGGAGCTAGAGCGCGAAAACTAGGCTTAAAACAAGGTCTGGGCTTTTCTGCAAGAAAAACTAAGTTTCTGTGGTTTTTCTGCAAAAACCAGGGGCCTATACATAATTAATGGGTAGATCTAGGGGCTAACGTGCAAAAACTACAGCTCTGGACTACGGGTTCTATTTCTAAAGAGCTCAGGGGCCAAAACGCTTAAAACAGGACTTAGCTGTAAATACTTTTTGAACAGACTTGGACCGCGGGTTGAATCAGGGAAAAGCCAGGGGCTCTTTAGCAAATATGCCAGAGCGAACCGGTATGGACAGATCTGATCTGTTGGATCTAGATCTAAAGACCCAGGACGAAGGGGTAAGCTGAATCTAATCTGGGCCGCTGTTTCCGGATCGGGCGGCCAGGATGCATGGGGGCGCGGGCGGTGGCGCTGGGTCGCCGGAACAGAGGTTCCGTGGTGGGGGATCGCCGGAGTTGGCCGAAATCGGTGATCCGGGGTCGATTCGAGCGGGGCTTTGGCCTGGGAGGACCAACGCCTCATGCGTGATCCACTAGGGCCTTGTGCGCGGGTCAGGGATGGCCGGAGAGGGGTGTTCGGCGGCGATGGCGGCGCTGCGGTGGTAGAGAACGCCGGCGAGTGGTGTCCGTGGCGTTCTGGTGCTGGGAAGTGAGCGTGGCTAGGTCGTCAAGTTTACGCAGCAAGAGGACGAGGTATTCCAAGTCTCGCGGGGGGTGTTGCCGTGCTGCAGAGACTCCGCCACGGTGCAGCCATGGCGTACGCTGCGGCGGAGCGCCGGCGCACGTTGTGCCGGTAGCTGGGGTGGACTACGGGCTACATAACCTAGCGCAAAAGGAAACCGGGGGCCCTAGGGTGCTTACCGAGGCTTGGAACGGGCGGGGACGTGACACAGATGTGCCGGCGGCGAGGTCGAGCGGCGGGTTGTGGGCGGCGCTCGCGGAGGGGATGCTGCAGGGGTTCTCCGACCTCTGGATCCCGTGATTTGTCGCGTGGGGTTCCTGCGGAGGTGCTATGGGGGTCAGGACGGGCCAAGTGCCACCGGCGGCGAGAAATCAAGGTGGTGCCGCGACTCACCGGCGGCAATGCGCGGGCACGATTCCTGCGATGTAGAGGCTTAGGGCCGGAGCTGAGGGCTCTGGAAGCTTTCTGAGGCTACGGCGGGGCTATTGCGGGGGTTGGCCGAGACTGGGGGGCGGCAGGTCGGCGTCTCCACGGCGGCGCGGTGACCTCTGCGCGGCGGGGCGAGCGGGCGGTGGTGCTGGGGTTCGGTGACGGCTGCAGTGTGGAGGATGAGGGTGCAGGGGGTCCGCGCAGGTGGTTAAAAGGGCAAGGCCGGGATCTCGGCGTGCGGGATGGGCAGGGGAATCACGGCGAGGATCACGGCCGTGATTAGGGAGGCCGTTGAGCGAGGGCGCTAGGAAGACGGGGGAGCTGACGAGCGGGCCCAGGATGACAGCGAGAAAGGGGAAGACCGCGGGCGACGCGCGAGCAGAGGGATGGGCTGCTGCGCTGGGCCTTGCGCCTCGCGGGCTGAGCGCGGGAGAAGGGAAGTGGGCCGTGCGCGGGGCTGAGCGGCAACCTGGGTTGGGCGTTGGTGTGGGACGCGCGGGGAGGGGCGCTGGGCCGCGCACGGGAGAGAGGGCTGGGTCGACGCTGGAGTGAAGGGAGGAGGAGTCGGGCTGGGCCGCCCGAAGAAAGGAAACTGGGCTAGCCGTGTTTGGGTTTTGGGCTGGGTTTCTTTTCTATTTTCTATTTCCTACACCACTCAAATCTATTTGAATTCAAACTAAAATTTGAATTCAGCTCCTATGCATTCAAACAAAATAAAACCATGCACCAGCATGAATGCAACAACATGTTGACCTAAGAAAAATTTTAATTACTTGTGAAACAAAATTAGATTAAATGCAAGACTAAACATAGTAAACCTTTGAAAATTAAATAAAGCCAATTAAATTTATTATTAAATACTAAAATTTAAATTAGGGTGTTACAAATCCTACCCCCTTATAGGAATCTCGTCCTGAGATTCTGGCCTGGCTAGCAAAGAGAAACAAGGATGGGATTAAGTTCTACGCATTCCTGAGTGGGGTTCTCATACCCCCATGTCTTGAGTTGGCAGTATGTTGAATCTCATGCTCAATTTGCTCTCCTGACAAGGTCTTGACCTTTACCACTCTTTTGGTAGGCTGCATCACAAGTTTGTTTCAAACTGACCAATTTTGACCAACGATGATGTCGATTCCTGTTGACAACATTACTATAAGGTCCTCAGGGAAGGTTGCCTCGCCTATCCTCATGCTGACTCGAGGACATATGTAACTGGAGATCTGTTCTTTTCCTGATGATTTGACGACCATTCTCCTCCTCATGGGAAGCTTCAATATCTCATGCTTAGCAGCAAACCGCGTGCTGATGAATGAATGTGTAGCACGAGGATCTATCAACACTGAGGCTGGAAATGAGTTGACTTGAAGCATACCAAGAATAACTGGACTATTATCCCGAATGGTTTCTGCTGATACATGGTGAACTCTACCCTGGAGGTACTCTTTTGGTCCCTTCTTGGATTGCTCATGCTTTGTACGATCACTGCACTCTGGTATCACCTGCTACTAAGCCTGATCATTCTGGGCATCTTGCTTGGAGCAGTTCCCGGAAATAAGGTGGGTCTCGTCACCACTGGTACGCGGGATTGGTGAAAGGTCCTCGACTGGTGCTATCGGTGACAGGTGATTCTGGGGACAACTTTTGGCATAATGACCTTCTTGCCCTGCATTGGTAGCACAGGCGCGCGGCGGGGAATGGCACTACTTGGTTGACCTCCCTGTGAACTTAACATCCCATCTTGCATTATTTCTGCTGCTTGCTTTTTGGACTCCTTGCGGCCACGTGGCTGAATCACCTTCATAGTGATAGTCAGCCCATCAACATAATCATAGAGTGCTTGGTTTTTGACCTATGTATCTCCAGAGCACTCAGGATCCTTCCTCTTCTGGATGGTCTGTAGCTCTTCGACCGATGGACCGTCAAGGAAAAGGGAATCCTCTGCTAGCTGCTCTTGATGAGACCTCTTTCTCTTTGTACTGGAGAACAACCTCTGGTTCCTCCTAGTTGTAGCTTCGTCTTCAGTCGCACGAACTTGACGACAAGGGACGCCGTAGAACTGGCAACACAGGCAAGCCTTCTCACCATTCTTCGGGTGGTATGTTATTTGCAACGACTGATCTTGTATCGTTATCGGTTGCTCCACGGAAAATGTTGCATGAACACCATCACCCATTGCACTGTCTCCAAGGTTGTTGTGTTCAGCTAACATCTGAGCTGGGGTAAAGAGGAAACACAGATTGGTAAGGTCAAGGAAGAGAGAAAACCCCAATATTTAAGGTTCTATCTTATTTAGACAACACTGCCCAGGCATCACTGCTGCTAACTCTAGATGGGTGTTGCATAAATCCGAAAAAGGGAACTATATCATAATTCTTCTTCCTCATCTGAGCGATTCTCAAATTCTCATGTACTGTCTGTAGGCCGGGGTGTCACATCCCTACCCCCTTACAGAAACCGACGTCCTCGTCGGTGAATCCTGAAATATCACATCCTCTTCGTATTATCCTTCTTCTCAACAAGCAAGACAGGAGAAACCCAAGGCATGATAAGGTGGAGAGGATAGAGTGGTTGGTTTTACTCCCAACGATCTAACTCATTTTATTAATTAATTAACTTTTAACTTAATACTTATTTTTATTAAACAAATTTAACTACTAAGCTATGCAATCAACCAAAGATCCAAATCAAACATTTGCACAATAATAGTCATACAAACTTTATACTTTAGCCGAGCTTAACACACCACTCGACTAACACAACGCGTCGCAGAACATTCTATCATGCTATTATAAAGGGGTCATTTAGCTTACACTTATGATGGTCAGTCGACTTACTTCAGGCCAGAATCTACGAAAACTATTCTATAAAGAAAAATCAAGGCAAGACGAGTAAGAATCTTAGAATTCAAGGAGTATAATAGCAAAATAGTTTCAGCAGACAAGGCTTAGAGAGAAGAAGACCTAAAACTCGACCAGTTCTATCTAGGCTTTCGTCCTACAGTCGATATAGCACTGATACCACTCTGTAACACCCGGTTTATAAAAGGACATAAACCGAGCAATCATATACGTGCCAGGATCAAGTCACACATATATACAACAGAATGAACAATATATCACAGCACATATCACGTAAAAAGATATAATAAAGCGAATACGAATGTTATTTATTACATTAATGACAAAATGTCTGATACAGAGTATGCGAAAGCGTAAAACATATACAATAACTCTCGTTGGAAGCTGAGCAGGGCGCCACAGGGACGTCGACTGGGAGACGAACGCCTAGAAGTCCTCGTACTCCTGGTAGCTCTGCGTGAACTCCCTCGCGTCGGCAGGAACTGAGCAGCAGTAGAGTATCCCCAAGAGGAAAAAGAGTAGAGTAGGCAAGAGTGAGTACACAACTTGTACTCAACAAGTATCACACAAACTATGAGGCTGTAAGATTGGCTGACTTAACTGCATTAGCTTTTAAGTCTTGGCAAAGTTTTATTACAACTATTTACTACAAGTTGATGAATTACCATAAAAACTAGTTACATTGTAATTAATCAAAATTAATTATGAACTACTGAGAACCAAACCAAACCAACCACCCGGGGAAACCCTCCTAACCAAAGGAAGATAACCCCACTAATCAAAAGGAGGATCTGAGCCGCTCATGACCGTGAGCACGGCTAGTATACCAGTTTTACACTCTGCATAGGTTGCACATCTTTACCCACAAGTCGTGAGCTATGCTAGTTGTTCATCACACTTCCGTAGGTGAGATGGCTAGAAAACTCACTACGAGGCCTTTACAAAGAATCTCGTGGGTAAGGAATAACCACGAGGGTGAATCGGCGACTATGGAGCAGGTCTAGTGGGCGTCAAGACACAGGTGCACAGATCAAGCACAGACGAGGCCACTCAGTACGAGGGCCATAGAAGCTTACCTCCCCTGCCTCACAGGTAAGTTACTCCAAACCAAAAAGACCTAATTATTACGCCAAGACCGTCCCATTCCAGTTTTGTGGTAGCGCTGTTGTCCCAGGTTGTCGCTCTATGAACCGGTCCTTATGGAGAGTGGCCAACCCAGCACTAAGCACCGTGCTGGCCCCTAAAACCATGTTTCTAACAAAAACCAATTTTTAACGAGACGTGAGCCCCTCAAATGGGCCACTCCCAGAATTAAGTTGCATATACCATTAATCAAATTAATTAAAAAGGACCAAGTGTGTTATAGCGCAGCAACCTAGCACAACTAACCAAAATGCAACCCAAGGGATATATAAAGGATATAAAGTGGCTAGGAAAGTCCTTATAGGCATACAGTATTAAAATGCAGTATGAAAATGTATTTAAAGTGATGGGTGTTGGTCATGTTATACTTGCCTTCCTCAAACTGCTCCTGCTGCTCAAAGTGCTCAGAAGGTGGGGTCTGCTCCGGGTACTAGTACTCCTCCGAAGGATCAACGTCTACTCATGAACACATGGCCAAAAACAAGTCCAGCACAAACACATACATGCAAACAAGAGCAAACACTAAAAAACAATACAACAATATATAAAAACAGCAAACAAAACTAAGCTAGAACTATTCTACGCGTTACAACGATCGCGTGGACATAAAGAACGCCTAAAACGGAGCTAGAGCGCGAAAACTAGGCTTAAAACAAGGTCTAGGGGCTTTTCTGCAAGAAAAACTAAGTTTCTGGGGTTGTTCTGCAAAAACCAGGGGCCTATACATAATTAACGGGTAGATCTAGGGGCTAACATGCAAAAACTACAGCTCTGGACTGCGGGTTCTATTTCTAAAGAGCTCAGGGGCCAAAACACTTAAAACAGAACTTAGATGTAAATACTTTTTGAACAGACTTGGACCGCGGGTTGAATCAGGGAAAAAGCCAGGGGCTCTTTAGCAAATATGCCAGAGCGAACCGGTATGGACAGATCTGATCCATTGGATCTAGATCTAAAGGCCCAGGACGAAGGGGTAAGCTGAATCTAATCTGGGCCGCTGTTTCCGGATCGGGCGGCCAGGATGGATGGGGGCGCGGGCGGTGGCACTGGGTCGCCGGAACAGAGGTTCCGCGCTGGGGGATCGCCGGAGTTGGCCGAAATCGGTCATCCGGGGTTGATTCGAGCGGGGCTTTGGCCTGGGAGGACCAACGCCTCATGCGTGATCCACAAGGGCCTTGTGCGCGGGTCAGGGATGGCCGGAGAGGGGTGTTCGGTGGTGATGGCGGCGCTGCGGAGGTAGAGAACGCCGGCGAGTGGTGTCCGTGGCGTTCTGGTGCTGGGAAGTGAGCGTGGCTAGGTCGTCAAGTTTACGCAGCAAGAGGGCGTGGTATTCCAAGTCTCGTGTGAGGTGTTGCCGTGCTGCAGAGACTCCGCCACGGCGGAGCCATGGCGTACGCGGCGGCGGAGCGTCGGCGCACGTCGTGTCGGTAGCTGGGGTGAACTACGGGCTAAATAACCTAGCGCAAAAGGAAACCGGGGGCCCTAGGGTGCTTACCGAGGCTTGGAACGGGCGGGGATGTGACACTGATGTGCCGGCGGCGAGGTCGAACGGCAGGTCACGGGCGGCACTCGCGGAGGGGGTGCTGCAGGGGTTCTCCGGCCTCTGGATCCCGTGATTTGTCGCGTGGGGTTCCTACGGAGGTGGTATGGGGGTCAGGACGGGCCAAGTGCCACCGGCGGCGAGAAATCGATGCGGCGCAGTGACTCACCGGCGGCAATGCGCGGGCACGATTCCGGCGATGTAGAGGCTTAGGGCCAGAGCTGAGGGCTCTGGAAGCTTTCTGAGGCTACGGCGGGGCTATTGCGGGAGTTGGCCGAGACTGGGGGGCAGCGGGTCAGCGTCTCCATGGCGGCGCGGTGAGCTCTGCGCGGCGGGGCGAGCGGGCGGTGGTGCTGGGGTTCGGTGACGGCTGCAGCGTGGAGGATGAGGGTGCAGGAGGTTCGCGCGGGTGGTTAAAAGTGCAAGGCCAGGATTTGGGCGTGCGGGATGGGCAGGGGAATCACGGCGAGGATCACGGCCGTGATTCGGGAGGCTGTTGAGCGCGGGCGCGAGGAAGACGGGGGAGCTGACGAGCGGGCCCAGGCTGACAGCGAGACAGGGGAAGACCGCGGGCGACGCGTGAGCGGAGGGATGGGCTGCTGCATTGGGCCTTGCGCCTCGCGGGCTGAGTGCGGGAGAAGGGAAGTGGGCCATGCGCGGGGCTGAGCGGCTGCCTGGGTTGGGCGCGGGTGTGGGACGTGCGGGGAGGGGCGCTGGGCCGCGCACGGGAGAGAGGGCTGGGTCGACGCTGGAGTGAAGGGAGGAGGAGTCGGGCTGGGCCGCCAGAAGAAAGGAAACTGGGCTAGCCGGGTTTCGAGCAGTATGTTGAATCTCATGCTCAATTTGCTCTCCTGACTAGGTCTGGACCTTTACCACTCTTTTGGTAGGCTGCATCACAAGTTTGTTTCGAACTGACCAATTTTGACCAAGGATGATGTCGATTCCTGTTGACTCCATTACTATAAGGTCCTCAGGGAAGGTTGCCTCGCCTATCCTCATGCTGACTCGAGGACATATGTAACTGGAGATCTGTTCTTTTCCTAATGATTTGACAACCATTCTCCTCCTCATGGGAAGCTTCAATATCTCATGCTTAGCAGCAAACCGCGTGCTGATGAATGAATGTGTAGCACGAGGATCTATCAACACTGAGGCTGGAAATGAGTTGACTTGAAGCATACCAAGAATAACTGGACTATTATCCTGAATGGTTTCTGCTGATACATGGTGAACTCTACCCTGGAGGTACTCTTTTGGTCCCTTCTTGGATTGCTCATGCTTTGTACGATCACTGCACTCTGGTATCACCTTCTGAGCCTGATCATTCTGGGCATCTTGCTTGGAGCAGTTCCCGGAAATAAGGTGGGTCTCGTCACCACTGGTACGCTGGATTGGTGAAAGGTCCTCGACTGGTGCTATCGGTGACAGGTGATTCTGGGGACAACTTTTGGCATAATGACCTTCTTGCCTGCATTGGTAGCACAGGCGGCGGCGGTGAATGGCGCTACTTGGTTGACCTCCCTGTGAACTTAACATCCCATCTTGCATTATTTCTGCTGCTTGCTTTTTGGACTCCTTGCGGCCGCGTGGCTGAATCACATTCATAGTGATAGTCAGCCCATCAACATAATCATAGAGTGCTTGGTTTTTGACCTGTGTATCTCCAGAGCACTCAGGATCCTTCCTCTTCTGGATGGTCTGTAGCTCTTCGACCGATGGACCGTCAAGGAAAAGGGAATCCTCTGCTAGCTGCTCTTGATGAGACCTCTTTCTCTTTATATTGGAGAACAACCTCTGGTTCCTCCTAGTTGTAGCTTCATCTTCAGTCGCACGAACTTGACGACAAGGGACGCCGTAGAATTGGCAACACGGGCAATCCTTCTCACCATTCTTCGGGTGGTATGTTATTTGCGAGGACTGATCTTGTACCGTTATCGGCTGCTCCACGGAAAATGTTGCATGAACACCATCACCCATTGCACTGTCTCCAAGGTTGTTTTGTTCAGCTGACATCTGAGCTGGGGTAAAGAGGAAACACAGATTGGTAAGGTCAAGGAAGAGAGAAAACCCCACTATCTAAGGTTCTATCTTATTTAGACAACACTGCCTAGGCATCACTGCTGCTAACTCTAGATGGGTGTTGCATAAATCCGAAAAAGGGAACTATAGCATAATTCTTCTTCCTCGTCTAAGAGATTCTCAAATTCTCATGTACTATCTGTAGGCCGGGGTGTCACAATTATGTCATGAATTCAACCTGACATGCCTCTAATCTAAGCACCAGGAACTACTATGAAAAAAGGGTTTTTGATGGGCCGGTAAAAATGCATTTTTAGGGGCACGTACAATCTATGACAAAAACTTGGGGGCCGATGTACATTCGAAGCTGGGATCCACTCGAGCTGATGTCCCTATAGGTGTTTTTTTTCCATGAGCTACACCATCCATCTACCCAAAAACTAGAGTCGCGACCACCAATCCTAACCCATCAGAACCAAGTCAGAGGTCATGATGCTCGAGGTTGACTAGACGACAGATATAATAGACTACATCCTCAATGAAAGACAGCCTGCAAACAAGACAAAAGCTGCCCGCATCGCAAGGAGAAGCAAGGACTACGTCTTTGTTGGCAGCAAGCTTTACAAGTGTGGTTCCCATCAGTAGTACTCATGAAGTGTATACCTTGCGAACGGGGTAAATCTTTGCTGGAGGAAATCCATGAGGGTACATGTGGAAACCATGTTGCATCAAGGACTCTGGTCGGGAAAACATTCAGATCTGTATTCTATTGGCTTTAGAAGTGGCAGACGCTGAAGACCTAGTTCTCCAATGTGTCAAATGCCAGTTCTTCAAAAAACAACTGAAGGACTCAGCCCACAGTTTGATCACAATACCACCATCCTAGCCATTCGCATGCTGGGGTCTAGACATGATCAGACCCCTCACCACAGCGCTAAGAGGATTGACACATGTCTTGGTGGCCATCGACAAGTTTACAAAGTGGATTGAGTACAAACTGATGACTTCTACCAGTACAAATTGGGTGATCGACTTCACTGGCAGTATCTTGTATCATTTTTGTTTCCCTGACACCATCATCATAGACCTAGGTTCCAATTTCACAGCTGACACATTCTGAGAATACTGTAAATGGAGCGGGGATGATATTAAGTATGTGTCAGTGGCCTAGTCAAGGGCCAACAGCCAGGTAGAATGCACCAACGGGATGATCTTGGAAGGCCTAAAGAAGAGACTTTATGATGCAATGAGCAAAAAAGGGTGGCAAGTGGATCTTTGAATTACCACATGTCATTTGGGAGCTTCACACTCAGCATTGCAAAGCCATGGGGCAGTCACCTTTTTTTTCCTTGTATATAGATCAGAGGCCATTCTCCCAGCAATTGTAATGTGGCAATCCTCAAGAGTCGAAATGTACCAAGAGGGCAAAGACAATTAAGCCAGAAGTTGGAGCTATAGTCAGTCGAAGAGGCCAGGTGCAACACTGTGCTATCTGCAAGGTGTTTGTCGGTACCATGACTACAATGTTCATGAAAGGTCATTCAACATCGGCGATCAAGTCCCTCGTAGCATTCAAAATGAGTCAGGGCTGCACAAGGTCAACTCAAGGTGGGAAGGACCATTCCTCATATTTCAAGTTACAAGACCACGATAATATCGCCTGCAGTACCCTGATGGTCAAGAGGTCCCCAACTCGTGGAACATTGAGCACCTTCAACGGTTCTACCCCTAGTAAAACCATGTAGAGCTGTCATCGATCTGTATAGGATCTCATACCATCCATGAATAAAGAAACTGTTTTCTCCAGCAACTCGTTGTGCCTACTTTATGCAAAGGTGTCTCACACGGGTGACACACCTCGGATTCGTCATCTCTCTAGTATGGGCTCCAAGTACCTACCATGAGTAGCTACTTGGGAAGCACCCATGACTGAGGGGGTACATGTCACCCATGTCGCGGCTCAGCTCCGAATAATAGTCGTTGACAATATAAGTGTTGGCATCTACCAGCGTCACCACTAGGCTGGGTGCTCCTAGGCAGCAATGCCCGTAGACGCCAAGTGTGGTGCAGGTATTTCATGAACCAAGGATAATTCCGCAAGCGCACGGAATATCGCTATAGCATTTTACCCGGGAGTATTCGGAGATGTCATTTATATTTTCGCAGGGAAGGCGGCGGCTAAATGTGTAGGAAGTCTAATCTCAATGGGATATTCAATTGCATAAACAAGGGTAAGATAAACAATGGATAGAGGTAGTGTGGCACACAAGTTCCTACCAACAAGGGTAAGATAAACAATTGAAAGTAAGATAAACAAGGGACATTCAATTGCATAAATAAGGGTAAGTGTTGGGTATTTTAACGACTGCAAAATAAATCTGAAGCGCATGGATACCATCGTAGCTTTCACCCATGAGTATTCAAGGGTATCGTAACCACAAGGAACGTGTGTGCACTAACTCCTAACTTAGTCGGTTCAAGGACACACCATGATAAGTGGCGAGGATAGAGAGGATTCCTGTGGTAGCACTAAAGATGAGTTAAAGGTCGATCTCTCGGGCATAATACTCACTTCGGGCACCGGCTTACCCCTGAAATGGTCAAGAGACTCCGGCCAATAGCTCTACGTTATATCCGAACGTGGAGGACTACGAAGGACCAACATGGCTGTCACCACCTGCGGCCTACCTCACAGACCGTGGGATATAAGGTAAACGAAGGTAATCCTTAGCCCAGACACCACGTTTGTGCTACTGATTACTACTGCAGTTTAACTACGTCTGTTAACCTATAGCAAACTACAGCACTCCGTATAAATACGGAGCAACGAACCCGCGAGTAAGAGAACTGATCTCACTCAAGCAAAAGTACTATGCAATACAAGAATCATAAATACTAACTTACTCAAACCAGAGGAAGCCAGCATCCATAGAGGTACAAGACCGGAGAAGACCGCCGACAGGCCCGGCGCTTCCCCGAACTACTCCTCACCGTCCTCCTACTCTAAGCACTAGCCTAAGCAGCGCTTCGCCTGTGGAATGGAGCACAAGTCTACATATTGGTGGTGTGTGTGAAAGGGGTGAGGGAGGCCCCCTTTTGTAGTCCTGATAGGTCAGTTCCCGCCATAAATAAATATGGAAACATAGAGCACCGCCTTGGAGTGGATAAGATCGAGTTTCCCGCCAAAGCTCGGGCCATTTGGCGCCAAAGTGGGGCCGGGCGTGTCCCTGCATTCAATAATTCACCAACACTTGTGGAATTCGTTAGTAATAACTCCTACCACTACTGTTGATGTCCATTCTTTATGTTTTTATGCAGTGCTTTAGGGAAATTATTGGACCCATGTATGTGGAGGTCTCAGGCCGGTCGGCACGGAATGTGTCGGCCGGTCGGGATTTTCTCTGATTTTGACCATCTTTGGACCCTGGATTCCTGCAAACACAACTCATCCAAAACTTGTGGAACTTATTAGAATCAAATAAAATATACGTGGAACATAGTGCAAAACTCAATTTATTCCCGAGAAGTTGACGGTCAAAATGTGAGATAATGGTCGTCAACAACGAGCACTTCTGCCAGGACGACGATGGCGGTGGGGCCTCTCCGGAGCTCCCCGAAGTTGAAGATCCAGACACAGTGGGCGAGGCGGCCGTGGTGATGGTGGTGGGGCGCAGGCGAGAAGAGGAAAACGCGAGCAAGAAGAAGGCCGAGAGCTCTGGAGACTCGCCGAGTTGGCTGAGGCGGCGGAAAGCTCTGGAGTGCTCGGGAATGGGGTGGCTACTCCGCGCCCCCCTGTTTAAATATAGGAGGCCCCACAATATGCAGATCAGAAATTAACGGCCAGATTTGATCGGGCCGGCGATCTCACGACGGATAAGGCGGGATAAACGGTAACTTCCTTTTTACCGTTGCCTCTGACAACCCCGCTCCCATGTCAGCCGCGACAGATCCGCACCCAGGATAACGGTTGGATTTTTACCCCGATGAGAATATGCTTCAAATATTCCTGCATACAACCCGGCGTGTCTCTATGACCCAGCCAGGGCCTCAGGGCCCGGACGCCATGACGACTCGGCGTGACTCCACCAGTGACCCTGCTCGGGGGCTGGGCGCCGCATACGACCCAGTGTGTCTTCGTGACCCAGCTAGAGCCGCAGGGCTCGGACACCATGATGACTCGGTGCATCTCCGTGACTCCGCCAGTGACCCTGCTCGGGGGCTGGGCGCCGCATATGACCCGACGTGTCTCCGTGACCCAGCCAGGGCCTCAGGGCCCGGACGCCATGATGACTCAGCACGTCTCCGTGACTCCGCCAGTGACCCTGCTCGGGGGCTGGGCGCCACATACAACCTGGCGTGTCTCTGTGACCCAGCCAGGGCCTCAAGGCCCGGACGCCATGATAACTCGGCGTGTCTCCGTGACTCCGCCAGTGACCCTGCTCGGGGGCTGGGCGCTACATTCGACCCGGCGTGTCTCCGTGACCCAGCCAGGGCCTCAGGGTCCGGACGCCGTAACAACTCGGCGCGTCTCCGTGACTCCGCCAGCAACCCCGCATGGGGGCTGGGCGCCATCTATGACCTGGAGCGTCCCCGTGACTTAGCTAAGGCTTCAGGGCCTAGACGTTCGAACTAGTCGGAAAGTCTCAATGACTTAACCTAGGGCTTCAGGGTCGTGGTAACCGAGTAGGGTTCGATCAATGTGGCAATCTCAGGATGGTCAAACAATGATGCCCTCAGGGAGACAGTGCGACGAGAATATCAGCTAAATTTTTAGGCATTCGGACAAACGAGTTAAAGATCATTTCTTTGACCCTCGAAAAGCTTCTCCAAAACCTTCCGAGGCTCGGGGGCTACAACCAATGGGTGCGCCCAGGGGCGCATCCCGTTTTGGATCGGCAATCACGATGTGCAATTATCAAGAGCACCGAAGGACTTCGTTCAAGTACCGCAAAGTTCAACTCAACCCTCCGGCACTCGAGGGCTTGACGGAGGTAGATTTACGTACCTCCCTGCCGAGTGGGGTCCCCGAACCCAGGAGACTACCCTGCTCGGTGACTCGGCTACAACTACTCGGCGTACGGGACTCGGCTGTGCGTAGAGAGGATCCTCAGAGGATCAGGACGAGAGGCTCTAACTAGAGACTCGGATATCTAGGGATCTTAACCGACCTCCTTTCTTGTAAAACACCCCGAGTATATCATTACTTGTACCCCTACACCTCCTGGTCTATATAAAGGAGATGTAGGCCGACCCATAGACTCTCTACACTTTTCGCAGCATTCTGCAAACCCTAATACAACCCCGAACATAGGACGTAGGGTATTACGCTCATTGCGGCTCGAACCTATTTAAGTCCCTGCGTCTTCATGTTACCATCGAGCTCTTGGTCCTGAGATCCCCATCCTAAAACTCTACCGCCAGGTACACCCCTGGTGGACTGGCCGGAATAACAATTCGACACCTGCGCAACGTTAGAGTAAGTAGTCGAAGGCTTAAGCGTGGTGCTTAGGTCCTAGATCGCCTTTGTTTGCCTCGTGCTCCACAGTATTGCGGGGTAGACCGCAGGTGGTGACAGCTCTGTCGGTCCGCTACGAAGCTGCTTCGTGGTTAGTGCACTCCCCCCTGTCTAAGTATGGCGTAGAGATACAAGCCGGAGGTCCCTAACAATACCTGGGTCAGACCGGTGCCCAAAGTAAACAAGTGACATGCCTAAGTTTACCTTGCCTTGACCTTCAACCTTAGATAAACCACACTACCCAAAGCTCGCCTACTTCTTCTCCTGGGTTAAACTTGCCAGAAGGTTGTTACACATCCGTTCCCTATGAAATCTCGATACCCTGAATACTCTCCGGGTGAAGTGCTACAATAGTATCTTCCGTGCGCATGCGGATTACTCTGTGATCGTTAAGAAATACCAATAGTAGTGACAGCCCTATCGGTCCGCCGGGAAGCTGCTTCTCGGTTAGCGTACTCCTCGACATTCGGGTATCGTGTAGGAGTTCATGCAAAGATGAAACTGGCCTGGATGTTCTCCAGTGCGGATCATTCTCCCCGATGTCCCTAATTTCCCGGCACCTGCAGCTCTAAGCATATGGCTAATGTAACTTATCGGCTTACATGAATAGTATACTAGGACCTGTGCCTATGCTTCCACTAACCTTAGGTGTGCTTGTTTATTCTTCATCCATGAGAGTTGGATGTTCTGTGTGTGTCACATTACCCCTGATTATCCATTATTTATCACTTACCCCTGTGTAGTCAGTAGTCTGCATCTTACTTCATAAGTGTCACGGTTATGGAACTAGTAAATATCTTTACACAACCTAGCCATCCCTTGGGAAAATATAAATAACGATACCCTGAATACTTCCGGGTGAAATGCTACAACAGTATATCCGTGCGCTTGCAGATTCTTCTGTAAACGTTAAGACATACCAACACGGCATTCCCTTGGCAGCGTTGCTAGGAACTAACCCCTCCTAGTGGTGACGCTAAGGAATGCCAACAAGTATTTTTGGCGCCGTTGCCGGGGATGGCACTAGGTGTAAAGATTTTACTAAGCACATAAATATGGCAATATAAGTAAGAGGTAGCTACTGATTATGCAGGCTAATGTGTTATTCTTTTTGTTTTCTCTTGATTGGATGAAAACAAGGTAGTGCATGTCTGGTTTTTCCTTGCCGACAATCTTTGTTGAAAATCCCGAGAAGCTCGTGAGAAGGGTCCGACCTCGCATCGTCCCTCCTCCGCTCTCACAGTCGACAAGCGAGCCAGCTTTCCAAGCACCATCAACGATCACCGAACCCATGGCTGAGAAGACTCTCCACGACTTCACCGTCCCCTCAGCTGCCAATGTGGCAACTGGACCCAATGTTGATGTTGGGGACGTGAACTTTGAGCTGAAGTCCAGCCTCATAAATATGGTGCAGGCTAGCCCATTCTGTGGCAAGCCAAATGAGGACGCCAACGCCAATCTCCAGAACTTTCTGGAGCTTTGCAAGACCGTGTGCCTTTATGCTATGGCAAAGAAGATTCGCTACACACCTGTCATGGGCATGTTCGCACATTGGCAGAAAATGATCACGTGCAAATCTCCCATCAACATAACCTCACTGGTCACCTACATTGTGCGGTATGTCGATGTTTTGGAGAATGCACAAGTCACATATCTGCCCACGATGGATGAGTACCGAACCTTCATTGGTCTGGACCACTTTTTTCATGCGTACATGATGCGTGATGGTCCCGGGAACTCAATCTTTATGTGCTATCCGGGGTATGAGAAAGAGTTCGAGCTGCCATGCCTGAAACTCTCACTCTATTCCGTGAAGCATCTTACCCTCCAGATGGAAAGGAAGGAGCCAGCACGCCACAACACAGCTGGTCCTATGACACGTGGCAGAGTTCGGCGCGACGCACAGTTGGCCGAGGGTGGCACGTCATGGCAGGCAGGAGTTTCCCGCCAGCCACGAGCTTCACATCAGGCCCGTGCTTCCCAGGAAGCCGGACCTTCAAATGCTGCACCCTCACCAGATACCTCAGCACAGCCTCACCCAGATACCACCTACATGAGCTTCGAGGAGGCCTACGGGTTTTACGACCAGGGTGGCCAGCCCTCGTACCAGCCTAAGGGTAGCACGGGGTATGGGCACGACCAGGGGTTTTATCACCCCTCGGGCATGGGCACCTCCCATGGCCCACAGGTCGGCCCGTCTGCGTCAGCATGCTTTGAGTACGACAACCCACTCACATGGGGGCTGTCGGATCTCAATGCCCGCATGAGTACCATAGAGTTACAACAGGAGGAGTTGGGACACGACCTCGATCACAACACCAGCCTCACACAGGAGAGTTGGGGGGATGATTTCCTCCATGTCCTACGATTGGCGCTGTGGTATGTTCCGCCCCCCGCCACAGCCAGACCAGTAGCCCCGAGCTTCGTTGAAGCTTGGGGGGAGAGATCGTCAGTGAGTAGGTAAGTCGTCATACCCGCTCGTTCCGTTCAGTTAATGAAAAAAAGAAAAAGAGAGAATTGCCATGCTTAGAACAAATGTGTGGAAATCTGTGCAAACTCTTATCTTGGAAATGATGAATAGTTGCTCTGTTTGAGCTTTGCGTGTGCCCCATTTATAGCTTTTTACTCATCTAGTACTAGAGCTAGTTGGCACATAATAGACACAATCAATCTATTTGTGTGGGAGCATTTAACATGATTTCTAAGTCTAAGTTGTTGTGGGATTCGAGATGGCCTACAATGGAATTAAAACTATCTACCTCAGTAAGGGAAATTCTTGGAAAAAAATTAAAATATGATAAGGTTTCCCTGTTGGTCTACATGTCCCATCCAGAGCCATAATGACATTTCATACATGAGCTACCATAGGCTATCTTGATTTACTTTGAGCTTTGTCGAATGGTGAGTTCACTTGAGAAAAGGTACTTGTCATCTACCGGTCTTTCTCCTTTGCGTATCCATTTCATTGCTAGCCTCAATGTGTCTGGTACGACAATTGCCTACTCCGGGTATTGTCACCCACTTCCACCAGACAATTCCACCACAACTCAGCCCAAAATCTCCACTGTGTGCCTATCCATTTTCAAAAGGGTCAAAATTTCTTCAAAAGCTCCCTCTGAAATGTTCTGAAATCAAGAAGGACATGAAGTTATCTTCTCTAAAAAGAAGAAGAAGTGCTCATGATCCTGAGCAAAAATAGTGCAAAACAGGAGTTCAATAAAATGACCCAAAAATATTTCCGAAGTGTGAGTCCATTTCTCCCTCTCCCTTGAACATTCGTGACTCCAAAAGATCGGAATTTGATCAAGTACCTACCTCTTGTGAACCACTCTTCGGCTCGGCAACACAGGTAATCAAGGTATGCCACACTCTTCCTACCCAGAACTCCAGATATCAGCCTTAGATTAGGAAGAAGTTGGTCAGTTTCGACCTTGGTGAGGACTATACACCTTGAGCGATTGAGAGTACCTTCAGGGAACCTTAATCATATGCATATCTAAGAAATACTCTGAGAACAAACCTGTATAGGGAAAGTAGGAAAATATTCCAGTGAAGGTTATTCAGTCCTCCAACCGCTCAAGACGAGGGATGAAATGTGAAATAAGCCCCATCATCCAGAACATATAGGTATGAGCCAATTTACTCGAAGTACATACGGATAGAGTAATATACTGTGCACAGGGTACCTGCAGAGGGAAAACATTGATGCAACTCCTGATCCACCGAGCCTCAGTGGCAAGCTTTGCTCGAGGACGAGCAAAGGTTTAAACTTGAGGGGTGTTGATGGCCATTATCTCACGTTTTGACCATCAAATACTCAGGAATAAATTGAGTTTTGCACTATGTTCCACGCATATTTTATTTGATTCTAATAAGTTCCACAAGTTTTGGATGAGTTGTGTTTGTAGGAATCCAGGATCCAAAGATGGTCAAAATCAGAGAAAATTCCGACTGGCCGGCACATTCCGTGCCGACCGGCCTGATACCTCCACATACATGGGTCCAATAATTTCACTGAAGCAATGTGACATGTTCATAAGGTTTTAGAACAAGGTTAGCATGTCATATCCTGTCGGTGGACCCGGAAGGCACAAGGATTAACCCAAAATCCCACCTGTCAGTGCCACGAGCGTCAAATGAGGAAGACACCCAGTCCAGAGGCAATGTGGAGTGTTGATATGCAATGTCGGCGAAACGGAGGGCCGAGAGGCCCAGGAGCCAGGCCGCCCGGCCTCCCCTGGGCCGCCCGGCCTATGATTCCAGCATCCAAGGAAGATACCCGAAGAACTAACCTCCTGGAGTGATCAGAAGCCATCCACGCGAAGGCGGTGGACAGGTGACAGCAGGGCCAGTCCGGCCAGACTAGGCCAGGCCGCCCGACCCCATAAGTCAGCCTCTCGGCTCCCGGCTTCGCGTGGAAGTTAAGCACCGCCTCTATAGTTGCGTGCACCTAGCACCAATGGCAATACCAGCCTTCTACCGACCTTGGAAGCCTATAAATATAACTCTCCCCCTCACTTGTAAACACACACTCAAAAGGAGCAATTCTCTCTTCTCAAGTCTAGAGTAGGTTAGTAGTTGGGAGTTAGAGTCGAGTCGAGCTTGTCTCGGGATCCGGAGTCGTCATCGGAGCTCGGTAAAGCTCTTGTATCTTTTCCTTTGACATTTTCAATATAAGTTATCTTCTTATTTACTTGAGTCAGCTTTACTTTCTCGCAAGTTTTACCTTTCCAAGTACTTGTACTTGTCTGCGGGAGTACGTTTTACCTCTAGTTCAGTTTATGTTCCCTTCCTTGTCTGTCAGAGTTAGTCTCACGGGTTTTCTCACCTGTACTAGTGTAACTCAAGTTAGTTCACTAGGTTGAGGGCGATTTCTCTTGAAGGCCTCAAGAGAAATCCTAGTACCGAGAGCAGACGTGGTGTCTGACTCAGTGCTAGCTAGAAAGTGTGTTCCACCCTACGATACCGCAGTGGTAGGCGAAAAGTGGTGACAGCCTTGTCCGTCCGTCGTAGTCCACCACATTCGGGTGTTTTCATAGCAGTAGGATTGCCAAAAGTATGTTCGGCCCCTTCTCACCCCTATTTGCGCCCTTCGCTTAGGCCACCAAAGTAAGCTCCTAGTTCCGACATCAAGTTAGAAGCTTAGATTAGTTCTAGTGAGGCTAGCTCAGTAGTTTAGAAGTGTTTTAGGAGTCCTTTCTCGGTCGTTGTCCTTCCAGCTGCTAGCTCTCTAAGGTAAAGAATCTCCTGTGTGTCACACGGTCATGGCCTAGCCACTTATCTTATCAGTTATCTTGCTTACCCCTGCTGAATTAGTTGGTCGATTATCTCAGTAAAGGTTGTCACTATAATTTACGATATACTTTACCATAGTGCTTCCCTGAGGATTTTCACGATACCCTGGAATACTCCAAGGTGAAGTGCTACACTGGTGAATTCTGTGCGCTTACAGAATACCTATTCAGATTGAGCATAAGAGACACCAACACTTGCTCCAGGAGAGCGACATCTAGGACCTCGTCGAGCGCGGCCTCCTCCCGGAGAAGCAGATCTCCGGGTGGTGGTGCTGCTACGGGGAGGAATTCCCGTCGGAGGACACGAACCAGGCGGTCGTGTTCAAATCCTTCTACGAGAAGGGCTTCGCACTGCCCGCTGGAGCATTTTTCCGCGGGCTCCTCCATTTCTACGGGCTCGAGGTAACTCATCTCAAGCCTAATTCAATTGCACAAATCGCCATCTTCATCCACCTCTGCAAGGTGTACCTGGGGATCGCTCCCTACTTCAATCTGTGGCGGGCTCTGTACCACCTCAAGGGGCACCCATCCAACGTTCGCCGGAATGTTGTGGGCGGGGCCGCCTTCTCGCTGCGCCAGGGGAGCGTTTACCCCGACTTCGAGCTCTGCGACACCAACAAGGGGTGGGCGCGGGAATGATTCGTGGTGGCGAACCCGGTGCCCTGCCTCCCAGCGCACACCGGCCGCGCGCCGGAGTACAAGGCGTGCTGGGAGGAGCCACCAACTTCCGAGGAGATGGCGCAGGTGGAGCGCCTCCTCAACGAGATCGCTGACTTGTCGGCGCAGGGCCTGATGGGGGCCACGGTGGCCATCTCCTTCTGCAGGCAGCTCACGCAGCCGATCCAGGAGAGGGTCCACCCGGCCTTCGAGTATTGGGGTCATCGGGACCCCACCCGGGGACATGAACGCAAGGTTCCCCGGGACAAGATCGCGAACCGGGTCGCCTGCATCATGGCAGGGCAGATCAGGGACAAGGGCTGTCCCAAAGCCCACTGCCTGAAGCAGTCGACCGACGCCGTAAGTCTTCTTGGACTTTGCCGAGTTGTTTTGTTAATTTCGAGTTATTTCCTCTATTTTTGCTTTGTTTTTCTGAGTGCACCCGTTGGGTTGTATAACAACTCGGTTCTTCTGCAGGCCAAGGTCTTGGAGTACTGGTCCCCCACTCCTCTGCTAGAGGGGGACCCTGGGAAGGACGCCGCCCCCCCCCCCCCCCCCCCGCCGAGCTGCGCCAGCCGGCGGAGGAGGAGGCTGAGTTCTCCTCCGACTCCTCCGTAGGGAGTGAGCCAGAGGTGGAGATCACCAGGGCCTTGGGACCACCGCCATCGGTCGCCCTGAGGAGGAAGACACGTCGCGTCGTCAAGAAGATCCAGCTGTCAAAAGCTGGGTTGGCGGCGGCGCAACAAACTCTGAGGAGCTCGACCTGAAAGGGAGCGAGCAAAGTCCGGGGAGCGTCAGCTCCCCCGACAACCATTGAGGTGGGGTCGGCGTTGGCCGGCCCCCGAGTCGATGAGGAGGCAGCCCAGTCGCTGGGCCAACTGTGCGGGGAAGTGGCATCCCCGCGCGCTGGCTCTGGGGCTCCACCGGCCGTGCCGCTGAGGCTGAGGTTCTCGCTGCGTCCTAGCGGCGGGTAAGTTCTGCTACCTTGATGCCATTCTGTCTTGATTTTGGTTTGCTGGAGTCGTTCTTGGCGCCCTTATTGTTGCTGTAGGAGGGCGATGCTCAGCGGCGCTAAGAGGAAGGCGGAGGAGTCATCCAATGAGGGCAGCTCCAGTGATGCCGCAAAGTTAGCCTCGCCTCGGGCTAGCCCGGTAAAGAGCCGAGCCCGTCGTGAGGAGGAGGAGAGGAGGGAGGAGGAGGAGGCCAGCAACAGGGTCTCCCCCCCTCCCCGTGACGTGGAGATGCAGGACCCGCCCCGTGACGAAGGTGCGGTGAACATTGGGGTCGGGGCCTTGGATGTCCCGGCCATCGAGGTGGTCAGGACCGTGGAGGTCCCGACCATTGAGGCGGAGAGGACCCGAGCCGAGTCCCCCGAGGGGGTCAGGCCCCCGCCGGCTAAGGAGCAGGCCAGGGTGGACGAGGTGGGGGACGGTACAGTCTCCGTTAAGCACGTGGAGTCCGCCAAGATCGCCCAGGGACTCATCGAGGTAAGTCCCCTGCTTCCCTCCTTTTGTGGAGCTGACTTGTTCTTGGAAGTGCTGTCTTGTAACACGTGTATCTTTGTCAGGCTCTTATGGATATGTCAGAGCAGGCCGCCTAGAAGCTGGCTAGGGGGAGCGCCGCCCTCGGTCGGGTGGCGGGGCTCGAGGCCAAGGTGGCCGAGTTGGAGGCGCGGAGCCGCCATCTGGAGGCCGACAAGGTCAAGGCCGAGGATGCTCTGTGCAAGGAGAAGCGCGGTATGTAGTCGGAGTCGCACCTGCTGAGTTCTTTGTGCGCTGTTTAATCTCTGACTTGCTTTCGTTTAGAGCTGGAGGCCTGCACCAAGGCCAACGAGGAGCTGCAGAAGCTCCGAGAGGTGGCCGAAGCACGGGAGGCCACCACCGAGGAGAAGCTTTGCCTGGAGCAGGAGGCTCGGAGAGGTATGACCCAGAGACCATACGCTATGTTCTTTTTGTCATGTTCTTCGGCTTGGGCTGACCCAACCGGGTGTTTTTTGCAGAAGCAGAGGAGCAGGTGGCGCAGGGCCGGGCGACACTGGATCGCCTAAGCAGGCCGCTGGAGGCGCTGCTTGGGGCTTTCGAGCCCGAGGGCATGGCAGCTGCCGAGAGCCTGGCTGAGAGGCTAGAGGCGTCCCGTGGCCGACTGGAGGCCTACATCCAGGGAGCTGCCAAGGATGCAGTGCAGCACACCCTGGGTCTTGTGAAGACCCATCTCCCTGAAGCGGATCAGGACCCGATGGGAGACGGCGTCCCCGAAGACTGCTCGGACGCCGAGTGGGAGGCCAACCACGCCGCTGTCCTGGAGATCGCCGAGCGCATCGTGGCCAAGCTGTAGGCTGCCGGTCTCCAGGAGTTTTTTATTTCTTTTGCTGCAAAGAAAGTTGGTCAGTGTGGACCGACTAAGAACAATATTTATGTAAATAATGTTTTTAGTATAATGTTAATGTTATGCCCACAGTCCGAGTTCTTGTAACACCCTAATTTAAATTTCAGCATTTATTAATAAATTTAATTGGCTTTATTAAATTTCTAAGGTTTATTGTGTTTTGCCTTGCATTTAATTTAATTTTGTTTCACAAGTAATTAAAATTTGTCTAAGTTTAAAATTTTGTGTTGCATTCATGCTGGTGCATACTTTTATTTGAGTGTGGTTTGAATTCAAATTTATATTTGAATTCAATCTGTGTTTGAATTAGAAATAGAAGAGAAGAAGAATTAGAAAAGGAACCCAAAACCAAACTCAACCCATCTCCCCAGCCCAAACCCGCAGCCCACATCTCTTTTCCCCGCGGCCCTTTTCCTTTCACCTCAGCCGGCCCGCTTTCCCTCTCACCCGCATGGGCCTTCCTTCCCTACCCAGCCCAGGAATCGCGGCCCACTCTTCCTCCTTCTCCCCACGGGACCCAACCCCGCGCGAGGCCGATCTGGCCTGCTCCAGCGCGCCCCCACTCCACCCCGACCGTCCTTGGCCCACCTGGCAGACGCAGTGAGCCGCTCTCCCGCTCGCATTGCCGCTCAGCCCGCGCCCCGCCCCCTCACTGGCAGCCTGACCCCACCGGTCAGTTTCTTCTCCTCCGTGATGCGCCCGCGGAACGGCCTAGCCGCAGATCCCGCCGTGATCCCCGTGACATTCCATCCCTGCTCCCTCGCCGAGATGTCCGGCGCTCCCCCTATAATTGGCCCCTGGCCCTCTCCAGCACCCCACATCCACCCACGCGCCGCCATCCTAACCCTAGCGCATTGCCCCGCCTCACTCCGCCCGGCGCAGAGCACCGCGCCGACGTGGTCACGCCGCCCCGCGCCATCCCAGCCCCCACCAGCTTCTGTCCGGTGTCTACTCGACCCCAGGGATCCTCCCGAATCTCCGATTCCGATCCCCAACCCCTGCAGCGGCCCGAATCGCCAATACCAACTCCGGTGAGTTTTCCGTCCGCCATGCAATTCTTGGATGCCGGCGAATCCCCGGACCACCCTGATCCCTGGACCACCTTCACAGCACTGCCACACATCCACCCGTGGAGCCCAGACGCCGGAGAAGCGCCGCGACGACCTTCCTCCGCGAGCTCCGCCACGACTCGCCACCGGACCTCGACGTCAGTGCCCCGCACGGCCTCCCCGCTTGAAATCCAAGCCTCGGTGAGCTTCTCCTTCACTTTCCCTTCATTTTGGACTAGAAATCGTAGGCGGTAGCACCCTTTAGGTGGCCGCGCACCGATCACCGGCGACCCTCGCCGTGAGCCGCCATGGCGGACCGTGCTGCAGCACAGTTGGCCCACATGAACCTTGCCTTGGCTTGCTCTAGCTCGGCGCACACACGCAGAAGCCACAGCCCCAATTCCTAGCCGGAGCAGCACGCCCGAGCGCGCATGCCGGCGGGTCACGCCGCGCAGACCCGCCGCCGCCCGTGCAACCGCGTCTCAGAGCACCGCGAGCCCAAAGGAGTGCTCAGGTGGATTACGCATACCGCCCCAAGTGCCCCTGACCCAAACCTTGGTCTAAATGACCCTCAGAGCATCAAATATGGTGAAGTCCGGCGAGAAATCGACGAGCGCCGTCGCAGAAAACCCAAGTCCGGCGACTCGCGCCGCCGCCCGCGCGCCCTTCCTTCCAGAACCGTCCGATCCGTGGCCAGCGGATCAGATTAGATCCCGATCCCATCCGCTCCGAGCCACTAGATCAAGATCCAACGGTCCACGCGCGTAGATACCGGTTCGCCCTGGACATTTTGTTAAAGACCCCCCAAACTTTGCCTAAATCAACCCGCAGTCCGATCCTATTCAAAAATATTTACGCAGAGGCCCAATTTTTAGCGCATAGCCCCCTGATCTTTTCAGAAATTGAACCCGCCGTCCACCCTTGACGTTTTTGCGAGTTAGACCCTGGAGTTAACGTTTAATTATGTTTAGGCCCTCGGTTTTAGCAGAAAAGTCCCTGGAACCCTGTCTTTCTTACAAATAAGCCCCTGAACCTTGTTTTTAGCCTAGAATACGCGTTTTAGCTCCGTTTTAGGCGTTCTTTATGTCCACGCGATCGTTGTAACGCATAGAATAGTTTTAGACTAGTTTAATGTGCTGTTTTATTGTATTGATGTATTGTTTCTTAGTTTTTGTTAGTGTTTGCTTGTATGCTTATTATTGTGCACTGTTTTGGCCATGTGTTCGTGAGTAGACGTTGATCCATCTGAGGAGCCCCAGTACCAGTACTCGGAGCAGCCGTCTTTCGAGCACTTTGAGCAGCAGCAGGAGCAGTACGAGGAAGGCAAGTATAACATGAACAACCTATCATCTTTAAATACAATTTCATACTGCATTTTAATACTGTATGCCTATAAGGATTTTCTAGCCACTTTATATCCTTTATATATATATCCTCGGGTTGCATTTTGGTTAGTTGTGCTAGGTTGCTGCTCTTTAACACACTCTGGTCCTTTTCAATTGATTTGATTAATGGTTTACTTGAACTTAATTCTGAGAGTGGCCCTCTGTGTGGATGAGTGGCTCACGTCTCGTTAAAATATGGTTTTTGTAGAAACATGGTTTAGGGGGCCAGCACGGTGCTTAGTGCTTGGTTGGCCACTCTCCATAAGGACCGGTTCATAGAGCGACAACCTGGGACAACAGCGCTACCACAAGGCTAGAATGGGATAGATTTGGCTTACTAATTAGGTCTTTTTGGTTTGGCGTAACTTACCTGCGGGGCAAGAGTAGTAAGCTTCAATGGTCCCTGCTCCTCCGGCTTGGTCTGTGCTTGGATTGCGCTCCTGTGCTTGTACCCCCGGAGGTGGGCCCCATCGTCGCTGACCTATCTCTCGCGGTTACGCCTTACCAACGAGATTCTTTGTAACGGCCTCGTAGTGAGTCGCTAGTCATCTCACCTAAGGAAGTGTGATGAACCTCTAGCGTAGCTCACGACTTGTGGGTAAAGATGTGCAACCTCCGCAGAGTGTAAAACTGGTATACTAGCCGTGCTCACGGTTATGAGCGGCCCAGATCCTCCTTTTGATTAGTGGGGTTGTCTCCTTCCGACGAGGGAGGTGCCTCTCGGGGTTACCTTGGTGTCTTGATTTCGGTTTGGTTCTCAGTAGTATCATGATTAAATTTGACTAATTACTATGTAACTGGGTTAATGGTAATTCATCAACTTGTAGTAAATAGTTTTAATAAAATTTTGCCAACACTTAAAAGCTAATGCAGTTGAGTCAGCCAACCTTAGAGCCTCATAGTTTGTGTTATACTTGTTGAGTAAAAGTTGTGTACTCACTCTTGCCTCTTCTCTACTTTTTCCTCCTGGCTACGCTACTGCTGCTCAGTTCCTGCCGACACGAGGGAGTTCGTCCAGCGCTACCAGGACTACGAGGACTTCTAGGCGTTCGTCTCCCAGTCGACGTCCCTGTGGCGCCCTGCTTCAGCTTCGGAGAGTTTTATCGTATTTGTATTTCGCTTCCGCTGTATCAGACATTTTGTCATTAATGTAATAAATAACATTCGTATTCGCTTTATTATAACTTTTTACGTGATATGTGCTATGATATACTGTTCATTCTATTGTATATACGTGTGACTTGATCCTGGCACGTATATGATTGCTCGGTTTATGTTCTTTTATAAACTGGGTGTTACAGAGTGGTATCAGAGCCATATCGACTGTAGGATGAAGCCTAGATAGAACTGGTCGAGTTTTAGGACTTCTTCTCTCCAATCCCTGTCTACTAAAACTATTTTACTATTATACCCCTTGACTTCTATGACTTTTTACCCGTCTTGCCTTGATTTCTTTCTCTGAAGAATAGTTTTCGTAGATTTTGGCCTGAATCAGTCATCTGACCACCATGAGTATCAGCTAGGTGACCCTTTATAATAATACGATAGTACGTTCTGCGACGCGTTGTGGTTAGTCGGGTCGGATGTTAAACTCGGCTAAGTTGTGAAAATTGTCTGCTTGTTATTATGCTACATGTTTGATTTGGATTTTTGAATGATTGCATAGCTTAGTAGTTTAAATTTGTTTAAAGAAAATCACTCTTATGTTAAAGTTAATTAATTAATAAAATGAGTTAGATCGTTGGGGGTAAAACAGTCCACTCTATCCTGTCTACTTTATCATGGCTGAGTCTTTTTCCGCAAAGAGTTATCATATCCATCTGAATTTATTCCTGCAATATCCTTACTCGTGAAATCTTTTGTCCAAAATCAGATGGTGAACACCAGGCGTGGTTCTGACCAGCAGGGGCAGAACAACCAGGGTCAGAACACCCAGGGGACCGGGATCCCGATGCCTCCGCCTTTGACTCCGGAGCAGTACTTCCAGCTCCAGATGCAGATGATGGCTACCCTGAACAACACGGTTCAGGCTCTTCAGCAGGCTCACACTCAGCCTCCGCCTCCTCCACCGCCGCAGCCTCGCGACAGGCGTGCTGAGTTTCTGAGGGGTCACCCGCCGACGTTCTCTCACACGTCTGACCCTCTTCAGGCTGACGACTGGCTCCGTGCAGTGGAGCGTCAGCTGGACATCACCCAGTGCGATGATCGGGAGAGAGTTCTGTACGCAGCAGGACAGCTGCGAGGGGCAGCTTTGGACTGGTGGGAGTCCCACCCAGTTCATGACCGCGAGTCTCTCACTTGGCTCCAGTTCAGGGAGCGTTTCCGCAGCCACAACGTCCCCGCGGGCGTTATGAAGATGAAGCAGAAGGAGTTCCTTGCACTGAAGCAGGTAACCTTAATCATTCAGCGGTTTCTTTTGAGCTAATGCCCCTTGTTCTATCCTTATGAATCTTGAGTTAATCTTTCGATATCTATCTGTCTTTGTCACTTCAGGGGACTATGTCGGTCACGGAGTATCGTGATCGCTTTCTGCAGCTCGCTCGCTACGCCCCTGCCGATGTTGCGGATGACCGCAAGAAGCAGGAGCACTTCATGGAGGGTCTTGAGGACTACCTCCAGTACGCACTGCTCAACCTCCGCTTCGACGACTTCAACCATCTGGTTGACAGCGCGCTCAACACTGAGCACAAGCACCTGGAGATGGAGGACAAGAAGAGGAAGGTTGTCCCCGTTGCTTCCGGCAGCAACACTTGTCCACGCCTCCAGCCGCCCCAGCAGTACCAGCAGCAGTACCGGCCTCCTCAGCAGTACCAGCAGAGGCCACCGCAGCAGTACCCGCCTCGACAGCAGCAGCAGGCGGGGCAGGGCCAGAGGTTACCGGCACCTCCGACTCGTGCTGCTCCACCGGCACCGCAGGCTCCACGTCCGGCAGCTCCTACCGGACAGCAGGCTCAGGGACCTCCTCGCACCTGCTTTCACTGCGGCCAGCCGGGGCACTACGCCAACGCTTGCCCCCGGAAGGTGCAGGCGGGACAGCAGGGGCGCCCAGCTCAGCCCAGGGCGCCACTTTCAGGGCAGAGTGAACCACGTGACGGCCGAGTCAGCGGCCGAGGCTCCCAACGTGGTTATTGGTACGTTCATGGTTAATTCATATCCAGCTACAGTGCTTTTCGATACTGGTGCTACGCATTCCTTCATTACTCAGTCTTTTGTCGAGCATCATGGTATTCATACTAGCACATTAAAGAGGTGCCTGTTAGTATCTTCACCGGGAGGACAGTTGAGGTCTCACACTTACTGCCCGAGAGTCAGTGTTTCTTTGAGGGGAGTAGAATTCTGTACGGATCTGATGGTGATAGACACCAAGGGCATTGATGTCATTCTGGGAATGGGGACTCTGGCCAAATGGGGAGTCCGGATAGAGTGTGCTCAGAGGACAGTCTTGCTATCAGCTTCCAGTGGCCAAGAGGTTGTTATCATTACAGTAGAGCCTTCTGGATTTCTTCATCAGATGGAGGCTAGACCCACGGACGGTATTCGCGTGGTGTCTGAATTCCCGGATGTCTTTCCAGATGATCTGCCAGGTATGCCGCCTGAACGCGCCATTGAGTTTTGTATTGATCTCTTGCCTGGCACAGCTCCTATTGCAAAGCGGCCCTACCGTATGGCACCTATAGAGCATGAAGAGGTCAAGAAAACTATTGATGAGTTGCTAGCCAAGGGCTATATCCGTCGCAGCTTCTCTCCTTAGGCTTTTCCATTATTGCTGGTGGATAAGAAGGATGGCTCGAAGAGGATGTGTGTGGATTATCGGGAGCTGAATGCAGTCACTATCAAGAACAAGCATCCACTGCCCCGTATTGAGGATCTCTTCGATCTGCTTCGAGGTGCTCGTATATTCTCGAAGATTGATCTTCGTTCGGGTTATTTCCAGCTGAGGATTCATCCTGGGGATATTCCGAAGACGGCATTCACCTGCAAGTACGGGCTATATGAGTATACGGTCATGTCCTTCGGCTTGACTAATGCCCCGGCTTTCTTCATGCATTTGATGAACATGGTCTTCATGGATTATCTGGATGTCTTTGTGGTGATTTTCATTGATGATATTCTGATCTTCTCCAAGACAGAAGAAGAGCATGAGGAGCATCTGAGACTCATATTGCAGAGATTGAGAGAGCATCAGTTGTATGCCAAGTTCAGCAAGTGCGAGTTCTGGATTGACGAGGTTCCATTCCTTGGTCATGTTATCTCTCAGGGAGGCATTGCTGTTGATCCGAGCAAGGTGAAGGATGTGCTAGAGTGGGAGACACCACAGACAGTAAAGGAAGTCAGGTCTTTCTTGGGCTTAGCTAGATATTATCGGAGGTTCATTGAGAATTTCTCCAAGATCGCGAAGCCTTTGACTTCTTTGCTGGAGAAAAATGTGGCATTCATATGGACTGATGAGCGTCAGAAGGCCTTTGATGAGCTGAAGAAAAGGTTGACTACGGCGCCAGTCCTGACTCTGCCAGACCAGATGAAGAGGTTCACGGTATATTGTGATGCTTCGAAGGATGGTCTTGGGTGTGTTCTGATGCAGGAGGGCAGAGTGATTGCTTATGCTTCTCGGCAGTTACGTCGGCATGAGCTTAATTATCCCACTCATGATCTTGAGTTAGCCGCAGTTGTGCATGCTCTGAAGATTTGGAGGCATTACTTGTATGGACAGCGGTGTGATATCTACACTGATCACAAGAGCCTCAAGTACATTTTCGCGCAGAATGAGCTGAACATGCGGCAGAGAAGATGGCTAGAGTTGGTCAAGGATTATGACCTGGAGATTCACTATCATCCGGGCAAGGCCAATGTTGTAGCAGATGCTTTGAGCAGAAGAAGTTATGTCAACATGGCCATGGCTTTCCAGATGCCTCCAGAGTTATGCGAGGAGTTCGAGCATTTGAGTCTGGGCTTCTTGCATCATACTTCCAGTGCAGTGTTTAAGGCAGTACCGACTCTAGAGGTAGAGATCAGGCAGCATCAGAAAGATGATGAGAAGCTGCAGGAGATTCGTGAGTTGCTCAAGAAGGGCAAGGCTCCTCATTTCAGAGAGGATGATCAGGGTACCTTGTGGTACAAGAACCGGATCTGCATGCCTGATGTGCATGATCTCCGGAAGTTGATTCTGAGTGAGGCCCATGATACAGCTTACTCTATTCATCCGGGCAGCACAAAGATGTACTATGATCTGAAGGAACGTTTCTGGTGGTATGGGATGAAGCGTTCAGTGGCAGAGTACGTGGCTATTTGTGACACCTGTCAGCGTGTCAAGGCTGAGCATCAGAGGCCAGCAGGTCTGTTACAGCCTTTGAAGATTCCAGAGTGGAAATGGGAGGAGATCACTATGGACTTCATTGTTGGATTGCCTCGTACTCAGAAAGGGTACAACTCTATATGGGTAGTAGTGGATCGATTGACGAAGGTTGCTCACTTCATTCCAGTGAACACTACTTACTCCGGTGCTAGACTCGCAGAGTTGTACATCTCTCGGATTGTCTGCTTACATGGTGTGCCCAAGAAGATCATATCTGACAGAGGGTCTCAGTTCACTTCTCGATTCTGGGAGCAGCTCCATGATTCGCTGGATACGAAGCTGCGTTTCAGTACGGCTTATCACCCTCAAACAGATGGGCAGACAGAGAGAACCAACCAAGTGTTGGAGGATATGCTGAGAGCTTGTGCCATTCAGTACGGTACTAGTTGGGATAAGTGCCTGTCTTATGCTGAGTTCTCATATAACAACAGCTATCAGGCCAGTCTGAAGAAGTCCCCCTTTGAGGCATTGTATGGCAGGAAGTGCAGGACTCCTCTCTATTGGGATCAGATTGGTGAGAAGCAGCTCTTTGGTCCTGAGATCATAGATGATGCAGAGCAGATGGTTCAGGCTGTGCGAGAAAATCTGAGGATTGCACAGAGCAGACAGAAGAGCTATGCAGATGGCAAACGGAGAGACCAGACTTTCAGTATTGGTGATTATGTGTATCTGAAGGTGTCTCCGATGAGAGGAATCCGCAGATTCAATGTCAAAGGGAAGTTAGCACCTCGGTATGTGGGGCCATTCAAGGTGCTAGAGCGGAAAGGCGAAGTTGCTTATCACCTGGAGTTACCTCTCAGCCTCTCAGGAGTTCATGATGTCTTCCATATATCTCAGCTGAAGAGGTGTTTGCGAGTACCCGAGGAGCAGGCACCCCTGGATGGAGTCGATGTGCAGGAAGATTTGACTTATACTGAGCATCTTGTGAAGATTCTTGAGACATCAGAGAGGGTTACTCGGAACAAGCGCATCAAGATGTGCAGAGTTCAGTGGAGTCACCACAGTGAAGCTGAGGCTACTTGGGAGCGAGAAGATGAGCTGATGAAGACATATCCAGATCTCTTTGCTAGCCAGCCCAGCTAAATCTCGAGGACGAGTTTTCTTTAAGGGGGTAGGGGATGTAACACCCTAATTTAAATTTCAGCATTTATTAATAAATTTAATTGGCTTTATTAAATTTCTAAGGTTAATTGTGTTTTGCCTTGCATTTAATTTAATTTTGTTTCACAAGTAATTAAAATTTGTCTAAGTTTAAAATTTTGTGTTGCATTCATGCTGGTGCATACTTTTATTTGAGTGTGGTTTGAATTCAAATTTATATTTGAATTCAATCTGTGTTTGAATTAGAAATAGAAGAGAAGAAGAATTAGAAAAGGAACCCAAAACCAAACTCAACCCATCTCCCCAGCCCAAACCCGCAGCCCACATCTCTTTTCCCCGCGGCCCTTTTCCTTTCACCTCAGCCGGCCCGGTTTCCCTCTCACCCGCATGGGCCTTCCTTCCCTACCCAGCCCAGGAATCGCGGCCCACTCTCCCTCCTTCTCCCCACGGGACCCAACCCCGCGCGAGGCCGATCTGGCCTGCTCCAGCGCGCCCCCACTCCACCCCGACCATCCTTGGCCCACCTGGCAGACGCAGTGAGCCGCTCTCCCGCTCGCGTTGCCGCTCAGCCCGCGCCCCGCCCCCTCACTGGCAGCCTGACCCCACCGGTCAGTTTCTTCTCCTCCGTGACGCGCCCGCGGAACGGCCTAGCCGCAGAGCCCGCCGTGATCCCCATGACCTTCCATCCCTGCTGCCTCGCCGAGATGTCCGGCGCTCCCCCTATAATTGGCCCCTGGCCCTCTCCAGCACCCCACATCCACCCACGCGCCGCCATCCTAACACTAGCGCATCGCCCCGCCTCGCTCCGCCCGGCGCAGAGCACCGCGCCGACGTGGCCACGCCGCCCCGCGCCATCCCAGCCCCCACCAGCTTCTGTCCGGTGTCTACTCGACCCCAGGGATCCTCCCGAATCTCCGATTCCGATCCCCAACCCCTGCAGCGGCCCGAATCGCCAATACCAACTCCGGTGAGTTTTCCGTCCACCATGCAATTCTTGGATGCCGGCGAATCCCTGGACCACCCTGATCCCTGGACCACCTTCACAGCACTGCCACGCATCCACCCGTGGAGCCCAGACACCGGAGAAGCGCCGCGACGACCTTCCTCCGCGAGCTCCGCCACGACCCTGCCGCCGGACCTCGACGTCAGTGCCCCGCACGGCCTCCCCGCTTGAAATCCAAGCCTCGGTGAGCTTCTCCTTCACTTTCCCTTCGTTTTGGACTAGAAATCGTAGGCGGTAGCACCCTTTAGGTGGCCGCGCACCGATCACCGGCGACCCTCGCCGCGAGCCGCCATGGCTTGCTCTAGCTCGGCGCACACACGCAGAAGCCACAGCCCCAGTTCCTAGCCGGAGTAGCACGCCCGAGCGCGCATGCCGGCGGGTCACACCACGCAGACCCGCCGCCGCCCGTGCAACCGCTTCTCAGAGCACCCCGAGCCCAGAGGAGTGCTCAGGTGGATTGCGCATACCGCCCCGAGTGCCCCTGACCCAAACCTTGGTCTAAATGACCCTCGGAGCATCAAATATGGTGAAGTCTGGCGAGAAATCAACGAGCGCCGCCGCAGAAAACCCAAGTCCGGCGACTCGCGCCGCCGCCCGCGCGCCCTTCCTTCCAGAACCGTCTGATCCGTGGCCAGCGGATCAGATTAGATCCCGATCCCATCCGCTCCGAGCCACTAGATCAAGATCCAACGGTCCACGCGCGTAGATACCGGTTCGCCCTGGACATTTTGTTAAAGACCCCCCAAACTTTGCCTAAATCAACCCGCAGTCCGATCCTATTCAAAAATATTTACGCAGAGGCCCAATTTTTAGCGCATAGCCCCCTGATCTTTTCAGAAATTGAACCCGCCGTCCACCCTTGACGTTTTTGCGAGTTAGACCCTGGAGTTAACGTTTAATTACGTTTAGGCCCTCGGTTTTAGCAGAAAGGTCCCTGGAACCCTATTTTTCTTACAAATAAGCCCCTGAACCTTGTTTTTAGCCTAGAATACGCGTTTTAGCTCCGTTTTAGGCGTTCTTTATGTCCACGCGATCGTTGTAACGCATAGAATAGTTTTAGACTAGTTTAATGTTCTGTTTTATTGTATTGATGTATTGTTTCTTAGTTTTTGTTAGTGTTTGCTTGTATGCTTATTATTGTGCACTGTTTTGGCCATGTGTTCGTGAGTAGACGTTGATCCATCTGAGGAGCCCCAGTACCAGTACTCGGAGCAGCCGTCTTCCGAGCACTTTGAGCAGCAGCAGGAGCAGTACGAGGAAGGCAAGTATAACATGAACAACCTATCATCTTTAAATACAATTTCATACTGCATTTTAATACTGTATGCCTATAAGGATTTCCTAGCCACTTTATATCCTTTATATATATCCTTGGGTTGCATTTTGGTTAGTTGTGCTAGGTTGCTGCGCTATAACACACTCTGGTCCTTTTCAATTGATTTGATTAATGGTTTACTTGAACTTAATTCTGAGAGTGGCCCTCTGTGTGGATGAGTGGCTCACGTCTCGTTAAAATATGGTTTTTGTAGAAACATGGTTTAGGGGGCCAGCACGGTGCTTAGTGCTTGGTTGGCCACTCTCCATAAGGACCGGTTCATAGAGCGACAACCTGGGACAACAACGCTACCACAAGGCTAGAATGGGATAGATTTGGCTTACTAATTAGGTCTTTTTGGTTTGGAGTAACTTACCTGTGGGGCAAGAGTAGTAAGCTTCAATGGTCCCTGCTCCTCCGGCTTGGTCTGTGCTTGGATTGCGCTCCTGTGCTTGTACCCCCGGAGGTGGGCCCCATCGTCGCTGACCTATCTCTCGCGGTTACGCCTTACCAACGAGATTCTTTGTAACGGCCTCGTAGTGAGTCGCTAGTCATCTCACCTAAGGAAGTGTGATGAACCTCTAGCGTAGCTCACGACTTGTGGGTAAAGATGTGCAACCTCCGCAGAGTGTAAAACTGGTATACTAGCCGTGCTCACGGTTATGAGCGGCCCAGATCCTCCTTTTGATTAGTGGGGTTGTCTCCTTCCGACGAGGGAGGTGCCTCTCGGGGTTACCTTGGTGTCTTGGTTTCGGTTTGGTTCTCAGTAGTATCATGATTAAATTTGACTAATTACTATGTAACTGGGTTAATGGTAATTCATCAACTTGTAGTAAATAGTTTTAATAAAATTTTGCCAACACTTAAAAGCTAATGCAGTTGAGTCAGCCAACCTTAGAGCCTCATAGTTTGTGTTATACTTGTTGAGTAAAAGTTGTGTACTCACTCTTGCCTCTTCTCTACTTTTTCCTCCTGGCTACGCTACTGCTGCTCAGTTCCTGCCGACACGAGGGAGTTCGTCCAGCGCTACCAGGACTACGAGGACTTCTAGGCGTTCGTCTCCCAGTCGACGTCCCTGTGGCGCCCTGCTTCAGCTTCGGAGAGTTTTATCGTATTTGTACTTCGCTTCCGCTGTATCAGACATTTTGTCATTAATGTAATAAATAACATTCGTATTCGCTTTATTATGACTTTTTACGTGATATGTGCTATGATATACTGTTCATTCTGTTGTATATACGTGTGACTTGATCCTGGCACGTATATGATTGCTCGGTTTATGTTCTTTTATAAACCGGGTGTTACAGTTCTTTTCTGAATTTGCCGAGTAGGTGGAAAGCGAACTCTGAGCCCTTTGATTGGTGCTTGAGAACGGATCATCATTGTGCGCGTTTGGTCATGGTGACACAGAGTGGTTCCTGGACGTACTCGGCTGTGTTCAAAAAAGATGAACCGGGTTGTTCTTGTCTGACTGGTTGGACTCCGAGTGGGGGCTGGCTGGATGGCCGAGACACAGCCCCCGAGTGTGTTGAAAATGACTCGGTAAAGAACGAAGAGCAAGTAGGGTGCAATATTTGAAATATAACAAACTTTATTGAATGAGTAGATGGGTACATAGCTTTGCATTTCCTACGCTTCTACGGATAGAAGCGATGCAGGTGTTCGATATTCCATAGGTTGCCCACATCTGTACCATCTGGTCTCTGTAGGTGGTAGGTTCCAGGAACCACTATCCCACTGACTACAAAGGGGCCTTCCCATGGGGAAGACAGCTTGTGAGCGCCGGTGGTCAACTGTATTCATCGTAGAACCAGGTCGCCGACATTGAAGTCGCGCTCGTGAACACTGTGATCATGATAGCGCCGGAGCTGCTGCTCATATCTCGCGTGCTGGATGGAAGCCGTTAGGCGGTGCTCCTCTACCGAGTTGATGTCCGTGCATCGAGTCGCTTCGGCTTCGTTCTCGTCGTAGTTCTGGATGTGCGGAGCACCAAAAGCTATGTCTGATGGCAAGACTGCTTCAGAACCGTACACCATGAAGAATGGTGAGTAGCCGGTAGCCCGGCTTCTTTGTGTGCGGAGTCCCCAAACTACTCTGGATAGTTCTTGGAGCCACTTTGCACCGTATTTTTCGATCGGGTCAAAAATTCTGGCTTTGAGCCCCTGAAGGATCAAGCTGTTGGCCCTTTCAACTTGGCCATTGCACCTGGGGTGCGCCACAGAGGCATAGTAGACGTCGATGCAGCTTTCTTGGCAGTAATCCCAGAACTCAGAGCCCGTGAATGAAGTACCCAGATTAGTGATGTTCCGGTTGGGTACCCCAAACCGGTCTGATATCTCCTCAATGAAGTCGGCTGCCTTGGTTGCTGTAGTGGCGGTCACTGGCTTGACTTCGATCCATTTTGTGAATTTATTGATAGCCACGAATATGTGACTGTATCCGCCGGGAGCTGATTTTAGGGGTCCCACCGAGTCGAGTCCCCAACAAGCGAAGGGCCAGGAAGGTGGTATGGTCCGCAAGGCCTGAGCCGGGACGTGCTGCTGCTTGGAGAAGAACTGGCACCCAGGACATCGCCTGACGATGTTCCGGGCATCGGCCAGAGCCGTGGGCCAGTAGAAGCCTGATCGGAAGGCTTTTCCCATGAGGGTAGAGACGCCCGCGTGGTTGCCCTAGATACCCGAGTGGATATCGCTAAAGAGTTGGACTTCTTCATCCTGTGTGATGCATTTACACAGGGTTCCTGAGGAAGCCGAGTGCCTGAACAACTCGGTTCCTATGACGACATAGTTGCTTGACTGGCGAGCGAGCTTCTCGTGTTCCTTTCCCTTTAGGTAGCTTTTATTGTTCTTGACGAAGTCGATGAGTGGGGAACGCCAGTCGGTGTCGAGTGTTAGGACCTCCTGCCCTATGGCCGGGACCAAGTCGAGCTTTGTGGGGGGTTCCTCTTCCATCTTTACCGTAGGGCTGCTGAGTGCTTGAACAAATACGCCGGGTGGTACGATGGACCACTTGGATCCGAGCTTGGATAGTGCGTCGGCCGCCACGTTGTCGTCCCTGGGGACGTGGTGGAACTCCAGGCCGCAAAACTTGGTTTCTAGCTTCCTGATCTCCCTGCAGTAGGCATCCATCTTTTCCTTTGTGCACTCCCAGTCCTTGTTGACTTGCTGTATGATGACTTTTGAGCCACCATATGCCAACAGATGCTTGATGCCGAGCGTGACAGTGATCCGGAGACCTTGAAAAAGAGCTTCATACTCGACAGCGTTGTTGGTAGCCTTGAAAAGTAGCTGGAGGATGTACGTGAGTTGTTCACCTTTCGGGGAGATGAAGAGGACTCCAGCGCCAGCTCCATCGCGGTTGAGGGCGCCATCGAAGTACATGATCTAGTGCTCTGATCTGGTATCGGGTGGAGGGTCTTGTATCTCGGTCCACTCGGCAAAGAAGTTGGTGAGCGCCTGAGACTTGATGGTGGAGCGTGGCGTGAATTCGATCGAGAATGCACCGAGTTCTATTGACCATTTGACGACTCGGCCGTTGGCGTCCTTGTTGTGGAGGATGTCGCCGAGTGGATATGATGAAGCCACTTTGATCTTGTGTGCATGGAAGTAATGCTAGAGCTTCCTTGACGTGATGAGGATGGCGTACAACAGCTTCTGCACTTGAGGGTAGCATGCCTTCGATTCACCGAGTACTTCGCTGATGAAGTAGACGGGTCGCTGCACTTTGTAGATGTGACCCGGCTCCTCGCGCTCAATATCCAAGACGGTACTCACCACGCTAGTAGTGGCTGCGATGTACAAGAGGATGGCCTCCTCGTCTTCAGGTGTCGTTAGGACAGGTGGCGAGGTGAGGAAATCCTTGAGCTCTTGGAATGCTTTGGAAGCATCGTCGTTCCACTCGAACTTGTTAGACTTCCGGAGAAGTTTGAAGAAGGGTAGGCCTCTATCGCCGAGTCGGTATTGGTGCCTACCAACGTCACCTAGCGATGACGCCCGCAGACGCCAATTTGGGACGGCAGTATTTCATGAACCACGAATAGATCCGCAGGCGCACGGAATACCGTTGTAGTATTTTACCCGGGGGTATACCGGGGTGTCATTTATATTTCCGCAGGGAAGGCGATGAGTGAGAGAATATATAGATCAGTTGGTGAGCTCTATCTAGATTGGATATTCTCATGCATAAACAGGTGTAAGATAATAACATGGTAGGAGGTAGTGTGACACACACACAAACTACTCTCTTGGATAAAAGAATAAAGGTGACTTTAGGCCGGAAGCAAGGTAAAAGTTAGAGCTCGAGTCAGCTGTGCTAGGCTAGCTATATCTACACTTTCTCATTAGTTAGCTCGTCAGAGATTAAACTACACAACAGGGAGATTGCTATCGAAGTAACGGGAGGAGCCCGTACACCCCGGCGACTTTATGTACCTCCTACCCCCCATACCGAATGTGGAGGATTACTAAAAGGCACGGACAGGGCTGTCACCACCTGCCGGCTACCTCTACAAACCGTGGGTATAGTTGACATCTAGCTACTCTTAGCTAATCTAGACACCATGTCTACACTAGTAAGGGATACTCTAGTGTCCCGCGCGGAGCCCCCACCCTCCGGATGGACAGACATCACACTAGAGCAATCATATGAATACTGGAGCAGTTGATAGAGTTCTAAGAACAAAAGACTAACCATCTCTAGCACAGGGCGATCATGCAATGCAAGCATTGAATAATAACGCAACCATGACAAGAAGCATATACTCGATAACTCAGAATATACTTCAAGTAGATATCGGTAACCATAGTCTAATTCTATTACAAACGACCAAATATTATAAGAGAGAGCTAGAGATGAACACATACTAGACTCTCGAGCAACTCCGGCGACTCGATGACTCCTAGACTTCTGCTAAACTCCACTAAGCCTAAAGACTATGCAAGGAATGCAAGAGAGGAAGAGGTGTGTGGGGTGTGTGTGTGTGTGTGTGTTCTATTCTCTACCCCCTTGTATTTATAGCAGGGAGCCACCAGCTGTAGCACCCAAAACCGACGTTGTGAGCCAACAGGGAAGCGCCACTTGCCTTGGTTGAGGCAGTGGGGCCCACGGGCCTGGCCGGCCGACCAGGCAGGTCGGTCGGCCTGCTCGGGCCGCCAACCGCCCCTAACTTCCTGGAGTGGGCTTGTCTTGGTCTCCCCGTGTCCTAAAGTCGAGGCACGGCCTGCCCCAGCTCGGTTTGCTTCAGTTTTTGGGCTTCACTTGGTCCATTTGAGCCTGAATCGGTACTCTGATATTTTCTGTGATTTTGTGTCGAGCCAAAGTGTGCTTGTAACCTGCATATTAGCTTGAGAACACAACTTGCATATTCTAAAAGGTAAAGTGTGATTTAGGAACTTTATTGGATAAGGATGCGTGTAAGAAATGCAAACTCTCATGATTTTCTGATCAAGTTGACGCCTAGAAATGGTCGTTAGTGAGCGTCAACTGTCGGCTTATGAAACGACTCAAGGCAGCCATGCACCTTGTAAGCTTCATCAGGTCCTTTTTGCTCCTGGGAGGTTTCATGAACCTGATTGCGTTGACCTTGGTGGGGTTAGCTTCGATACCCCGGCTACTGATTATGAAGCCGAGTAGTTTTCCGGACGGGACACCGAACACACACTTGGTCGGGTTGAGCTTCCTTGAGTAGCCGGTGTTTCAAATGTCTCGGAGAGGTCTGTAAGGAACTGGTCATTACACTTTGTCTTGACGACGTCGTCATCGACATAGGCTTCGGCGTTACGCCCGATCTGCCCCTGGAGGCAACTCTAATGGCCTTCTGGTAGGTCGCGCCGGCATTCTTGAGGCCGAACGTCATGGTGTTGTAGCAGTAGGCCCCGAAGGGGGTGATGAAAGTTGTCTTCTCTTGATCCGACTCCTTGAGGGCTATCTGGTGGTACCCTGAGTAACAGTCAAGAAAAGAAAGAATGATGCACCTGATGAGGACATCGCCACGCTGGACATGCACGAACCGGCCTCATCTCCAAGTTACAAGTCGACTCCAACTCGGTTTTCACGTTCATCTCGGATTCAGCCAACACCCCTGCAAGGTTTCGGCGATATCTCCCTCATACAGAGTCAGAATGAGGTGACCTTGGATGCGTTAGAATCATGACGACGAGGTGCTTCTTTTGGTGCTGGTCCCAGATCCAGAAGCCTCGTGGATCATTCTGTGTGACCACAGGAAGGTGCTATGACACATGTTTTGGGCCTTTTTCAGGCTTTGTATCGTGTCGGGCCTTAAGCCCAAGTTGTGGGTGCCTGTAACACCTGGTTTATAAAAGGACATAAACCGAGCAATCATATACATGCCAGGATCAAGTCACACATATATACAACAGAATGAATAGTATATCACAGCACATATCACGTAAAAAGATATAATAAAGCGGGTACGAATGTTATTTATTACATTAATGACAAAATGTCTGATACAGCGGAAACGTAAAACATATACGAGAAACTCTCGTCGGAAGCTGAGCAGGGCGCCACAGGGACGTTGATTGGGAGACGAACGCCTAGAAGTCCTTGTACTCCTGGTAGCTCTGAGTGAACTCCCTCGCGTCGGCAGGAACTGAGCAGCAGTAGAGTATCCCCATGAGGAAAAAGAGTAGAGTAGGGAAGAGTGAGTACACAACTTGTACTCAACAAGTATAACACAAACTATGAGGCTCTAAAGTTGGCTGACTCAATTGCATTAGCTTTTAAGTCTTGGCAAAGTTTTATTAAAGCTATTTACTACATGTTGATGAATTACCATAAACCTAGTTACATAGTAATTAATCAGAATTAATTATGAACTATTGAGAACCAAACCAAACCAAACCACCTGGGGAAACCCTCCTAATCAAAGGAAGATAACCCCACTAATCAAAAGGAGGATCTGAGCCGCTCATGACTGTGAGCACGGCTAGTATACCAGTTTTACACTCTGCAGAAGTTGCACATCTTTACCCACAAGTCGTGAGCTATGCTAGTTGTTCATCACACTTTCGTAGGTGAGATGGCTAGTAAACTCACTACGAGGCCTTTACAAAGAATCTCGTTGGTAAGGAGTAACCGCGAGGGTGGATCGGCGACTATGGAGCAGGTCTAGTGGGCGTCAAGACACAGGTGCACAGACGAAGCACAGACGAGGCCACTCAGTATGAGGGCCATAGAAGCTTACCTCCCCTGCCCCACAGGTAAGTTACTCCAAACCAAAAAGACCTAATTATTATGCCAAGACCGTCCCATTCCAGTCTTGTGGTAGCGCTGTTGTCCCAAGTTGTCGCTCTATGAACCGGTCCTTATGGAGAGTGGCCAACCCAGCACTAATCACCGTGCTGGCCCCCTAAACCATGTTTCTAACAAAAACCAATTTTTAACGAGACGTGAGCCCCTCAAACGGGCCACTCCAAGAATTAAGTTGCATATACCATTAATCAAATTAATTAAAAAGGACCAAGTGTGTTATAGCGCAGCAACCTAGCACAACTAACCAAAATGCAACCCAAGGGATATATATAAAGGATATAAAGTGGCTAGTAAAGTCCTTATAGGCATACAGTATTAAAATGCAGTATGAAATTGTATTTAAAGGTGATGGGTGGTGTTCATGTTATACTTGCCTTCCTCAAACTGCTCCTGCTACTCAAACTGCTCAGAAGATGGCTCCTGGTACTCCTCAGATGGATCAACATCTACTCACGATCGCAACGCCAAAAACAAGTCCAGCACATACACATACATGCAAAGAAAGGCAAACACTAAGAAACAGTACAACAATACATAAAAGCAGCAAACAAAACTAAGCTAGAACTTTTCTATGTGTTACAACGATCACGTGGACATAAAGAACGCCTAAAACGGAGCTAGAACGCGAAAATTAGGCCTAAAACAAGATCTAGGGGCTTAACTGTAAGAAAAACAGAGTTTCTAGGGGTTTTCTGCAAAAACCAGGGACCTATACATAATTAAACCTTAGATCTGGGGTCTAGCTCGCAAAACCACCAAGGCTGGACGGCGGGTTCTAATCTGGGAAAACTCAGGGGCCTAGCTGCTAAAAACTAGGCCTCAGTGTAATTATTTTTACACTAGCTTGGACCGCAGGTTGATAACCCAAAAGGGCAGGAGCTCTTTAGCAAGATGCCAGGCGAAGGGGTACGCTGGTTCTAATTTGGACCGTTCACCTCAGATCTGATGGCCCAGATCAGATCCGCATGAGGGGCGGCGGCGGAACTAGCCGGGGAAACAATTCCCGTGGCGGCGCGGCTTGGGAGCTCGCCGGACTTTGGCGTTTCGGGGTTTCCAGGGCTGGTTTGGGCCAGGGTTTGGCCGTGGAGCATGCCCGTGGCACGCGTAACGCACTGGAAGTGGTTGCGCAGGGCTGCAGGGTGCGTTGCATGATGCACGGCGATGAGGGTGGCTCTGGGCGGTGAGGAAGACAGGAGGAGGGGGATGACCGGTGGGGTCGTGGTGTCAGTGGCGGGGGGCGACGCGCTCGCGGCTGAGCGCCCTAGGCAGAGCGTGGCGTGCGGGCCGAAGCGGGGCAGGCCGGGGCGTGCGCGTTTGGGCCGAACGGGGAGAGCTGCCTGGGCTGAGCGCGGGAGGGAAGGGAAGGGAAGAAAAGGAGGTGGCAGGCTGGGCTGATGCGGGAGTTGGTGGGTGCAGGCCCTGGAGAGAGGAGAGAGTGGGCCGCAGGGAGATCGGGCCTAGTTCTCATCAAGTGGTATCAGATTTCAGGTTTCCCGTGAGGTATTACCCTTCGTTTTTCCCTTTAGATTTGTTTCGTGTCACTGTCCTAGAGTCCACAAAAACCCTACAAAAAAATTATCACTGTCCTAGATTTGTTTTAGCCTTTGCAATTTCGTTTCAGATTCGCTTTGTTGAGTTTGTGTCCGTGGTCGAGTTTTGTTGCTGGTTTAGTGTGTTCGTAGTCGTAGTTCAATCGCCCGTTGCAGTTTGTTTGTTTCCGCCGCTATCCCATCCATTTTTACACAAACAACAAGTCGATCCACCCCATTACTCGACTTGCCCTCGTTAGCCACCTTGCGTGAACTCTCGCCGCGCCAGCCCTAGATAGGTTGCAAACCGCCTTGTTTTCTTCGCCTTGCATCGCAGCCTTTCTTGATTTCATCTGGCGATACCTATTGCTGCATATACTAGGGACGCTTTGCTCTATCGCTTTTTGTGCCGGGGATACTTTGCCCTAGCTGAGACGCTTTGCTCGATCGCTTTGTGTGCCAGGGATAGGGAAGCTTTGCCCTAACCGCCGCCGGCCAATCTGCCGAGTTGTGCCATTGGAAACGCGTAACTAGAGTTACCTTCGGTAAAACAGGCATAACTTTTCGCTCGGTGCTCTGTTTTGGCTCAATTTTTTACAGCAGTGAGAAGATGAAATTCTGTACATACAATAAAAGGGCTTTGCCGTTGGAGCCGATCTCAAAAAAATCAAAAAAATTCGGGAAGAAAGAGTTTTGAGGCTTCCAAGAGATTTTCCAGTTTTTCAGAAATGCTTCTGATTTTCTGTAGGCCACATCCCACCTCTGTTTAAGGTGCAAATTTTTGTGGTTGGAGCTTGTGTTACATCTATTCGGAGAAAAATATAAAAAAATAGTTAAAAAATAAGAAATATTGATTCCTACTAGTCCTTGAGGTTTTTCGGGAAAAAGATTAAAAACATGTGCATAGAGTGCTATTTTGCTTGTTCTTTGAGCTTTATCCACCGTTCTTTGTTCCAACTTGTTGTGCTACGCCTAGGTCACTTCTTAGCCAGCAATTGTGACTTGTACTTTGGATAGTTATTGAACTTTGCTAATCTGCTTTCGTTATTTGCTACTCCTTGCTACGTATTGTGCCTGTCCCACAGCTCCACATATACTTCGATCAGTACAGGTTCATCTTGCAACTGTTACACCCACCTCAACAATAGATTGTACCATCCTGTTTGGCTTTGGTAAGAACACTTGCAAGACGGTAGTAAGCCGCTTGAGATTTTGCTCTCCACTTTCACCATCACCCAGTACTTGTTAGTTGATAGGGATAATACCTTGGTGTTGTCTTTTGCTATCTTCTAACCATGACAGGGTCAGGTAAAGGAGAGGAGTCCCCTACAGACTTCAATGAATGCGTCTCCAAGGATGAACTTAAGAAACTTGTTGATGACCAGTGCACCTACATCGACGGGAAGTTCAATGAGATGATGCGCAGTATCAATGGAGTTGTCACACGCCTTGAGCATATTTTACAACATCCCCCTCAACAGCGACACCGGCGCCACCCTCCTGATGGTGATGAGGACGAGGATGAGGATGCCGTCCTTGATGATGATGAGGATCATGATGCGTACCGTCTTCGGTGCAATCGTCAAGGTATGGGAGGTAATCATAATCGTGGTAACAATAATTCTTTTGATAAAACTAAATTTACCATGATTCCTTTTGTTGTTACTGCTGATCCTGAGGCTTATTTAGATTGGGAACTCGCTGTTGAACAAAAGTTTAATTCTCATTTGGTTTCTGCTAAGCATAGAGTTAGACTTGCTACTAGTGAATTTACTAGCTTTGCTTTGTTTTGGTGGAATGATCTTTGCAATGCTGGTAATGCTGCTGCTGTGCCTCAAACTTGGCCTGTTTTGAAACAACGCATGAAGTCTCATTTTGTTCCTCCTTATTACCAGCGTGATCTATATTTAAAATTGCAAAATTTAAAACAAGGTGATAAAAGGAGTAGAGGAATATTATCAGGAATTGCTTATTGGTCTAGCACGTTGTGGTATTCGTGAGGATGATGATGATATTAGTGCTAGGTTCTTTGGTGGTTTAAATCGTGATATACAGGATATTCTTGATTACAAAGACTGGACTCGTTTTTCCCAATTGTACCATCTTGCTCTTAAGGTAGAACGGGAAGTACAGGGACGCCGCATTGTCCAACATTCTTTCAGGTCCAACACTGGGAGATCATTTCAGCAGCGTTCTGACGTTGAGAAGCCCAAGGCGCCTATTGCTAAGCCATCAGCAACACCACCAGCTCCTGTGCCAGCTTCTGAGGTAAGCAATGTGTCTACTGTGCAGGCCTAACAACACAAGAAGCATGCTACACTTGAAAGGGGGTCTTCGAGTAGATCATCTACAAACATCGTGTGTCACAACTGCAAGGGAATGGGACATGTCATGAAGGATTGTCCAAGTACTCGATCTTTCATCGCTGCACCTGATGGTAATGGATATGTAAGTGCTAGCGATGTTGAGGATGAATTGGTTCTTGCAGCTAACTTTGTGCAGATTCGGAGGACGAGGGTGAGGCAATTGATTCTGCGGCTGCGACAAAGGACCTTCCTAGTCTTCTTGTGCAGCGTGTGCTGACTTCTAAAGCGGAACATGAAGATGAGGAGAAAATCCAACACAAGAATTTGTTCCACATGTTTCTCCAAGTTAAGGATAGCCGTGTTCTCACCATAATTGATAGCAAAAGTTGCATCAACTTGGTGAGTTCAGATTTGATCAAGAGGTTTGGTTTGCCCACTCGTTCTATTCCTCAGCCTTACTACCTTGAATGGTTCAACACTAGTGGTAAGACTAAGGTAACTAAATCAGCACGCATACACCTTTCGGTTGGTTTTTATCATGACTATGCTGATTTTGATGTTGTACCTATGTAATCATCTTCATTGTTATTAGGACGACCATGAGAATTTGATAATGATGTTGCACACCATGGTAGAACTAATACATACACTTTCATGAATAAGAATAAAAAGATTACTTTGCTTCCTTTATCCCCAGCTGATATTAGGAAACATTTTAATGAGTTTGCTGCAAATGATAAGAAAACACCTCCTAGTAATGACTCTTGTGATGCTCAAACTAATGGAATTAAATTGAAGGATGGTGTTTATATTGCTACTACATCTGCTGCTGCGTTATGTGATAACTCTGATGCACCTTGTTATACAATGCTTTGTCGGGATATGTGTTTTATTAACAATGATCCTATGCCACATATTTTGCATCCTATTGTCACTAACTTTTTGCAGGAATTTGATGCTCGGATGGAGTCGAGGACGACTCCAATTCAAGAAGGGGAGGATGATGAGGACATCGCCATGCTGGACATGCACGAACCGGCCTCATCTCCAAGTTACAAGTCGACTCCAACTCGGTTTTCACGTTCATCTCGGATTCAGCCAACACCCCTGCACGGTTTTGGCGATATCTCCCTCATACAGAGTCAGAATGAGGTGATCTTGGATGCGTTGGAATCATGACAATGAGGCGCTTCTTTTGGTTCTGGTCCCAGATCCAGAAGCCTCGTGGATCATTCTGTGTGACCATGGGAAGGTGCTGCGACACCTGTTTTGGGCCTTTTTCAGGCTTTGTATCGTGTCGGGCCTTAAGCCCAAGTTGTGAGTGCCCCCTGGTCACCCCCAACCCTAGGATGCCCCTTCTCCTTTAAACTCAGTAGCCGCCGCCGTTTAGACTTGGGTTTTGTTTAGTTCTTGTGTTTTCCTTCGAGAAATAGAGATTGATTCGTTGTAACTGTGGCGACAAGTCCTTTTACAGTGATCCAGGGCCCCCCATTCTTAATCTCCTCCACTGTGTCGATTAGTCCTTTGGAATCGAGTTCTAGAACCCCTCTTTAATTCGCTTCATTCATATTTGCAATATCAGATTGCGTGTTTACATCTTCTTGCTTGTGTTCTTCGATTCGCTTGCAGGAAAAGCCTTCTCGGCGAGGTCAATCAAGTTGTGCTTGGTTGATAACCAACGGAGCAGTGGTGTAATGGTTGCTTGACTTCGAATCGTGCTGATTAGAAGCTGGATCGCCAACGTCACACACTCCACTAATCGAATTTACCTCTACCTCTCGGAAGATCGGGCCTAGTTCTCATCAGCACCCGGCCGTTGAGTCGACAACCTGGTCGATGCGTGGTAGAGGAAAGGGGTCCTTAGGGCAGTGTTTGTTGAGGTCGGTATAGTCAACACACATTCTCCATTCACCATTTTTCTTTTTTACAAGGATTGGGTTTGCCAGCCAATCTGGGTGTGCGACTTCTCTGATGAAACCAGCGGCTAGGAGCTGGGTTACTTCTACCCTAATAGCCTCCTTTCGATCCTGCGCGAAGCGACGAAGCCATTGCTTGACGGGCTTCGCCTTCTTGTCCAGATCTAAGGAGTGCTCAGCCTCCTCCCTTGGGACTCCTAGCATGTCAGATGGCTTCCACACGAAGATGTCCCAATTCTCCCGGAGGAAGGAGGTGAGCGCGCCTTCCTACGCCGTGTTGAGGCTAGCCCCGATCACGGCGGTCTTGTGCGGTTCATCGTCCCGGAGGATGATGGTCTTGGTTGCCATGGCTAGCGTGAGCTGCGACTCGGAAGTCGACTCCTTGGCAGGAATGAGCTGCTGATCCTCCGGGAGGTTCTTTGCTGCCTGGGCAACAAGAACTGAGTTCCTGGATCGTTCCAGGGTGTCAGAGAGTTCGATGTTCTTGGCTTCGCATGCGTATGAAGTCTGCAAGTCTCCGTAGACCGAGAGGACCCCCTTTGGAGCTGGCATCTTCAGGAGAAGATACGTGTGATTGGGGATCGCCATGAACTTGGCGAGGGAGGGTCTTCCCAGGATGGCGTGATAGGAGGTCTCGAACTCGGCGACCTCGAAGTTGATGTACTCGGTGCGGTAGTTGTCGCAGGTGCCGAAGGTGACCGGCAGGGTGGCCCGGCCGATCGGAGTCGACCCGGCTCCGGGGATGATGCCATAGAAGGCCTGGTCGGATGGGACCAGGGATGCCATGTTGTAACCCATGCTCTGCAGCGTGCTGGCGAAGATGATGTCGAAGGCGCTGCCACCGTCGACGAGTAATTTGGAAAGGCGCGGACCTGGCTTACCACTGGGCTGACCACGAGGGGGTAGGCACCCGGCCTGGGTAGGTGAACCCAGTGGTCACGGCGGTCGAAGGTGATCGGCGTCTCCGACCACCGGAGGGGTTCAACCGGGTGTTTGAACACCAGGTTGACTTCTCGGTCATCCAGCTTGAGCTTGCGCCGGCATGATGGCTTGCTTGGGCCACCGTATATGAAGTTGATGGCCCTGTCTTCTTCCTGGAAATTCCCTAGGGAATCTTCCCTCTGCTTGTCGTCATCTCGCCTGGGCGAGTTGCGCCTTCGTGGGCGCGCCCGGGTGGTTCTGGCACCACCCGGCCTGTCGCGGTCGTCGCGGCAGGGTCGCTTGGGTTCATCATCCTTTATGATGCCGTTGGACAGTGCTCGGCACTCCCGGGCAGTGTGGTTTGTGTCCTTGTGCCAAGGACACTTGCCATCCAGGAGCCGATCCAGGTCCGCTTGGTTGAGAGTGGAGCGGAACTGGGATCTTTCGGCGACGGCGACGGTGTTCTCGGGGCCACGCTTGCGGTGCCGGTTCTTGGACGACTCGGCGCGGTCATGTTTCTTCCTGTAGCGGGGTGGTTGCTCGTCGCGGCGGCGTTTCGAGCAGTTTTCCTGCTGAGGGGGATGCTCGGAGTAGTCGTTCTTGTGCCGGCGGAGAGCCCGCTCGGCTTCCTCCATGTCGGCGTGCTTGTTGATGACCGTTATATTGTCATCCACGGTCTTGAGGTAGGTCTGGAACATCTTGCTCCACAATTCGATGTTGTGGAGGCCTTCGTTGAAGTAGTGGATGACGTCCCTGTCATCAGCTTCTGTAATAGTATTACGGTTTGCAAAATACCTCTTGATGTAGTCGCGGAGGGACTCCTCCGGTTGTTGCACAACGCTGGCCAGATCCCATCTGGTTTTGGGACCCGGGCAAGATGCCTAGTAGTACTGGACGAAGGCATTGCAGAGATCCTGCGAGCTATTGATGGAACCAGTGAGAAGCGCCTTGAGCCAATAGAGAGCTTGGGGGCCCATCATGACTGGGAAGTAGGCGGCCATGATGTCGTTGTCGCCGCACGCAGCTCGGTCAGCGATGGAGTAGGTGCGCAGCCACGTCTTGGGGTCCAACTCACCGTCGTACTTCTCGATCCCGGTAGGCTTGAAGGTGGCGGGCCTCTGGATGGCCCGAAGCCGACGAGAGAAGGCGGAGAAACCATAAAGGTCGTTGCCGGGGTCATTGTCACGGCGGGGACGTCGTGGGCAGTTATCGCCCCGGCAGCCGCGGTTCTGGTAGTTGATGTCGGAGTCATCGTGTTCCTCGTCGTACTGCTGACGTCGCTCTCGCTCAGCAGCATCGCGTTGGCAGTGACGGTTGTTGATGCACTGACACAGGTCTTGCTAGTTGAGTCGGAGGCGGAGGTCGCCTTGGTTGACCTCTCCGTCGTCGCCATGGGGTCGTGTCGAGTGATGACTTGACTGGGCGCGGTAGGCCGAGTTGTCCTCGTGCAGCTGCTGGGCTTGCGTGGCGGCCACATGCAGGCGAGCACGAGCCTTGACGATCTCAGGGGTCTCCTGAAGACCCTCAAGCACCTGGAACACTGCAGCGAGGTTGGCTGACGGCGTGGTGAAGACATCTTGGCCGTTGTAGTTGAGGACAAAGTCGGCGTCGAGGTTAAGGGGCCGGATCAATGAGTGTCGATTCCTGGGATTGCGGCATTCGGCATTTTCCAGATCGCGGTTGGCCCGATCGATGGCCTCGTTGTTGCGCCTCATGTCGGCGCGGACCTCGTTGCGGTGGAGTCGTTGGGCCTTCTCCTCGTCGGTCTCATTTTCACGAGTGTCGGAGTCATCGAAGATGATGAAGATTCGGCGATCCTCCGTCGCAGAAGAGCGGTTGGGCAGGACGGTGAACGAAGCGTGTTGGAAGCCAAGTTCCTCTCCCGAGGTCGGGTCAGATCGGATCTGACCGAAGGTAGCCGGGTCGGGTAGTCGCACTCGGATCTGGTCCGAATATACTCCAATCCGGGTCGTCGTGGTGATGGAGTACGTCCTCGCCGAGCCTGATGCACTCGGCAATGGATTTGCTGACTCGATCTATCTGAGAGATAAGATCATCAGCTGATCTGGCTGGACGATGGGTCGTCCTGGAAGAAGTGATCGTCGCAGAGTCCGCCTCGGGTTTGGGAACCCTAGGCGAGGCAGATCTCGGAGTGACCAGATCAGATCTGGTCCTGGTAGGAGCATTGCCGAGTTCGCGGAGAACACGGTTGGGTTCGTCTCGATGGCGAAGCACGAATTCGCCGAGTCGAATGCACTCGGCGATGGATCTACTAACGCGATCTATTCAAAAGATCAGATCGTCAGTAGACTCATCAGGGCAACGGGTCACCCTGGTTGGCGTGGCCGCCACATCGTGGCTCTCGGATTCGGGAATCCGAGAGGCGGCAGGTGCTTGGGGGGTTAGATCGGATCTAACCCCGGTGAAGACATTGCCTCCGGTGGCAGGAGAGCCGGAAGTAGGGTTCCTGAGAACCGTGACCTCTGGGAAGCTTCCGAAGGTGAAGGAGAAGCCGACTGTCGCCTCTATCTGGGCGGTGACGCTGGCGGAGAAGACGACGCTGGTATTGGCTGCCATTGAACTCGATGTATGAGCCCTGAGTCCCCTAGCTGGCGCACCAACTGTCGGATTGTTATTCCGGCCAGTCCACCAGGGGTGTACCCCACGGTAGAGTTTCATGATGGGGATCTCAGGACCAAGAGCTCGATGGTAACATGAAAATGTAGGGACATAGACAGGTTCGGGCCGCAATGAGCGTAATAACCTACGTCCTGTGTTCGGGTTGTATTAGGGTTTGCAGAATGCTGCGAAAAGTGGAGAGAGTCTATGGGTCGGCCTACATCTCCTTTATATAGACCAGGAGGCGTAGGGGTACAAGGAATGATATACTCGGGTTGTTTTACAAGGAAGGAGGTCGGTTAAGATCCCTAGATATCCGGGTCTCTAGTTAGAGCCTCTCGTCCTGATCCTCTGAGGATCCTCTTTGCGCACAGCCGAGTCCCGTATGCCGAGTAGTTGTAGCCGAGTCACCAAGCAGGGTAGTCTCCCGGGTTCGGGGACCCCACTCGGCAGGAAGGTACGTAGATCTACCTCCATCAGCAGGGTTACCCGTCTTTATCGGGGGCCCTCTACTAGAGCAACCGTTACAAGAACGGACGATTAACCCTTAAACAAATGAATAACTTAAGAATACTAAACCAAGAACTTAACAGAAGATGAACTCCGGATACTCACTCAAATGATTCGTACCTGTCGAAGTACAAGACAAAGAGAGGCCGACACGTCCGGCTCTTCTCCGATCCTTCTCCTCGCACACTCCCTCTACTCTAATGATACAAGTGGAGTCCTACTACTACTTCTCCAACAAGTGAATGGTGTCTTTGAGAGGGTGTGTGGAGGCCCCTTTTATAGCTCCAAGGGTCGGTTCCCGCCATCAACAAATATGGGAACATTGCAAACCGCCTTCTAGAGGATAAGAACGACGTTCCCGCCAAAACTCAGCGTGAGACCCTTCCATGTGGGGTCGGCCGACCCCCTATGGCTGCCTCTAGCCACCACCTTCGTCTGGGTCTCTGCTTGGTGGGTCCTGATGTCAGATGGTCGGTGCTGGGGTTTGGTTGGTCGGTTTGGTCTGGTTTGTGGGCCTCCTTTGCATGTGTGACGCAGCGTCAGATATTCTGTTTAATTGTGTTGTGTCTTTTGTCTGTTTTTGCTCTATTCGGGGTATGGGTGCCTGCAATCCCAGAATCACCAAAACTCATGGAAATGATTAGAAATCAGTCCTATAACTACTTTTGGTGTTTGAAAGTTATGAAAAGATGCAGGAGTTGATGACTTTATTTCTGACTTAAGGACCGTCAACAACACCCCCACACTTAGCCTTTGCTCGTCCTCGAGTAAAGAGGTGAAGACTAAGGTGGATGCAACTCCTTTTGAAGAAACCTGCATACAAGTTATTCCAAGTTTTTTCCCAAACTTGTGAACTTTTTTAGTGTCTACCATGCTTATCTTGGTAATTGAAACTTGGAACGGTTTAAACTTCAGGTTTCTTAGTCTCCCGAGCTTAGATACTTAGATTTTATGAATTTTCAAAATCAAAACATAGCTCCTCAGCTTGTACTCTTGGATCTCTCTTTTTGCTTTTTGGATTCCTTACCAGGGCTGATCATGCCTTCTTTTTCTCCTACCTCTAAAAAGTCTTATGTGGAGCTCAGGGTAGGGAAAAAAGTTGAAGGCATACCTGTTCCTCTTGTGTTGCTAAGTCAAAGACTGGATCCTTCAGGAGAAAGATCTCATAAACCTTGATCAAGATGTGCAAGTGTGTAGAATTTTTTTGTGGATGATATATGAACTCCTTTCATTAGCTATTTCTCTCTTATTTCTTCAGACATGGGTATCTTTCTTTTGAAAAACATTGGACCTTCATGTGTCCATATTTCTTTTCTTTCTCTTTTAAATACCTTGGACCTTCATGTGTCCATTTTTCTTTTTTTTTACAGCCCATGTCGTTGCTACTTGGAGAGAATAGCCATGAATAACATGGAGTTTTTATTTTGTGGAATGGAATGGATAAAGTGACTTTGCACAACTTCCAGTGTAGAAGTTGGCAAAATATGTGGAGTGTACGTGATCTAGATCATGGGAGTATGAAATGCATCTCTTAGAAGGGTCACAATAATTTGACAAAGCTCAAAGAGATAACAAGATGCATATCTAAATGGGTTTTAAGTTTGAATCAATATATGGCCTTGGATAGGAATTTTATAAACAAACGAAGTGCCATGCTATCAAGTTTTTATTGTTTTTAAAAGAAATTCTAAGTACTTTGCAAGGGAGAACTAGGTTCCATTTGTTTTAACCATATCTCAAAAGTCAATTACTAGATTAGCATGGGGTCCCTATCATGAATTGGTTCACAAGAATGAGGTAAACACAAGGAATAAAAGGTATATCTTGAAGTGCATGGAGTGCATGGTTCTTTTTAATTTTATTTATGAAGATTTTGCGCAGGATTTTTATTGGAACATAGGGGAGACAGAAGTAGAGATACAAACCAAGGCTCAGGAGTTTGCAGGGCTGAGATGGGCTCTCCTTGGGCTTGGACAAACCCATGGGTCGGCCGGCCCAGGGGTGGCCCCTCTGGCCTTGCCCTTTTTGTGTGTGGCCCGTCTCGGTGTTGTGTGCTGTGTTAGGTACGTGCTGCTCCCCCACACTGGTCTTTTGCCTGCGATCTCATTCAAAAACATATGGAAACAAAACAAAACTTTGTCGGTTTTGAAAACCGGGGAGTTGATCCTTTATTCAATTATCAAATATGGGGGCACATTACATTTGAAGGGAAATACATGAAAATAAATACTGAAAGTAAAGTGGTAATGTGACCAAGGATCACTGTGAAGGGTGATGTGCAAGCTAATGGTTGCCCTTCTCAACACGCTTCTCTAGGCGTTCTATCTTAACATCTAGACCGTGGCGGAGCATATCATAATCGTCCTTGACGGACTTGAGCTCTAAAGTGAGCTCCACCACACGGTCGCTAAGCTCCTTATGCCTATCGCGCAGTTTGATCACTGTGCGGAGGAGCTGGGCAACCTTAGGTCCCTTGAGGACCTGCTCATCACCACTCTCATACTGCCCACCAGGACGTGTGATCGGAGGAGGGGGGATGTGCCTCTTGACACGCTTGGCACCCTTAGGGGAGGATGCCACGGACTCAGCTTCTCCTCTATCCTTAGGAGAGAGTCCGGGCATCAACCCCTTGCCGTACCCTCCGCCAGGGGTACGGATGCCCACAACATGAAAATGTTGTGGAGGTGAGGGTGTCGTGGTCGTGTGTGTGGGTGTAGTTACATAGTTATGGCTAAAGACATCCCCACTCTTTGTGTACAATGAATATATGTGCTCCTGACCCTCCTCTAACGGCATCGGTGGGAGCGGATCGGCGAAAAGGCGCTTGGAGACGTCCTTTGGCGCGAGCATCCCCATCGTCGGACGTTCAGAACCTCCTGAACCTCTTGGCGGAGATCTTCCTGACGGTGCGCGGTGTCGAACGGGAGGCCGAGGGGCCGCCGAGGTGGTTCGGCCGAACCAGGGGTTCGGACGACCCCCCCCCCTTTGGCGCCCCTCGCCGCCTCCTTCGACGCTGGTGCAGGGATGACTGCCAATGGTGTCTTGGCGATGTGCTCAGCCTCCTGGTCAGCCTCCATGGTTGCAAGGGCAAGGTTCACCGGCGAGGGCTCCCCCTCGAGGGCGAACGTGGACGAGGCTTCGTTGAACGGAATGATCGCCTTGCCGGCCATGGAGAATGATCAGAGTTGTGGAGGGGATGAGAGCAAGAAGATCAAGATGGAGGTGAGGAAGAAAGGAGGAGGAGAGGATCATTTTAAAGCCAAAACCGGGAGAAAACTTCCATTCTGCAGTCTGGCACATATGGAAATGAGAAGTGGCTGTTTGAGGGGATTCAAATATGACATTTGAAGTGCTATTGCTGCCTGGTGGGGTCGGCCGACCCAGGGGTTCGGCCGGCCCCACTTGTGCCCCTCTGGCTCTCATTTTTCTCTCACTGGTCGAGGGGCACGAGGTGGTCCCAATGCAAGTGGTTTTGGGTTTTGGGCTAAGGAGTTTGAAATGTGTCGAATTCTACTAATTTTATAATATCAAATTCGTCACTAGAGTTATATGGCATATGAAAAACTTTTAAACACTGGCCATTTACCTTGAATAACTTACCTTCGTCATCTTGAAGTGTGACGGCTCCATGTGATGATGCGTTGATGACGGTATATGGCCCCTTCCACTTGCTTCGGAGCTTGCCTTCGCCGAAGAGCTTAACCCTAGAATTAAATAATAGTACCTTATCTCCGTGTTTGAATTCCTTCGGCTTGATCCTCTTGTCGTGCTATTTGTTTATTCTGTCCTTGTAAATCTTGGCATTGTGGTAAGCCTTCTCTCTCCATTCTTCCAACTCTGCCAGTTGGATCTGCCGATTCTTTCGTGCTTGCTTCAAATCCATGTTCCATTTCCGGATGGCCCACTGGGCTCTGTGTTCTAGTTCCATTGGCAAATGGCATGTTTTGCTGTAGACGAGTTAAAATGGGGATATTCGATGGGGGTTTTGTATGCTGTCCTGTATGCCCAGAGTGCATCAGGAAACTTACTTTTCCATCCTTTCCCCATCTCGTTGACGGTCTTCTGCAGGATATTTTTGATTTGTTTATTGGATGTCTCTGCCTGACCGTTGGTTTGTGGGTGGTATGGAGTGGCAATATTGTGCTTGGCCCCTAACTCCCTTAGGTAGTTTCGAAAGGACTTGTCAATGAAGTGTGACCCTCCGTCACTTATGACCATTCTTGGAGTTCCAAACTAGGGGAAGATGACTTCATGGAACATCTTCCGGGCGTTTTTGGCGTCAGTAGCTCTGCATGGTAATGCTTCCACCCACTTGGATAAGTACTCCACTGCTACCAATATGTACTCGCAATCCTGGGACTTCGAGAATGGTCCCATGAAGTCAATGCCTGAAATGTTGAATAATTCGACTTGGAGATTGTTTGTGAGGAGCATTGCATTGTGAGTTGTTATGCCACCATGCATCTGGCATCTTCAACACCTTCAAATGAATTCTCTGGTGTCTTCATACATTGTTGGCCAGAAGAAACCACTTTGCCAGATTTTTGCTTGAGTTATGAATGCTCCATAGTGGCCTCCATATGCTACAGTGTGGCATTTCTCGATGATTTGTATAGCTTCTGCTGCAGGTACGCATCATCTCAGCAGACCATCTGAGCATACCCTGTATAAGTATGGATCGTCCTAAAGGTGTCGGCGACTCTCGTAGACCGGCTTTTTCTTATTCTCCCCTGGTGGCACATATCCTGCGACCATAAAGTTCACAATATTTGCATACCATGGGGTAGAGTCTGTCACCTTCAGAAGCATGTCATCGAGTCAAAAGTCGTTTATCGAAGGTTCCTGCAAGTTAGTAACCTGCATACGCGATAGATGATCTGCAACCATATTCTCTACTCCCTTTTTATCTTTTATTTCAAGGTCAAGTTCTTGGAGTGAGAGAATCCATCTTATTAAACAAGGTTTGGCATCTTTCTTGGCGAGCAAGTATTTTAAAGTTGCATGATCAGTATAAACAATAACTTTTGCTCCAACCAAATGAGATCTAAACTTGTCTATAGAAAAGACCACTGTTGTCGGTGTTTACCGCCAAGCCTGCTGAGGGATACCCTTAGCAGTAGGGTTTGTAGGTAGGGATCGACGGCTCTGGAACTCGTTGGTGCAAGGAACACAATGATTTAGACAGGTTCGGGCCGCGAGTTGCATAATACCCTACGTCCTGTGTGGTGGTTTGTATTGCCTTAGGTGTTGATGTGTTTCGAAGGGGTCCCTGCCCGCCCTTATATATCCGGGGGGACAGGGTTACATGGAAAGTCCTAGCCGAGTACAGATGGAGTCCTACTACAGCACGATCGGGTAGTTTCCTTTCTACTTTAGCTAGTTCTACTCCTATTTGGGTAGTTTACAAGAGAGGTAAGGTACATCCATGAGCCATCCCTTACTCTAGAACATTCTATGCCTATTAGCAGTTCCGCTGCCTCGGGTCTGACAAGGCCCCGAGCTTTTCGTAGCCGAATCCTGCAGGCGTCGAGTACTTGGCTGGGCGTCATCGAATACTTCAAATAGTCTGAGCATCCTTCCGGCTGCTTCTAAGCCTTCCTCCAGGTATGTCGAGTAGTCCTCCAAGTACTTCCGTTTGCTTTGAGGCTATGAGGTGCTCAAGCCCCGAAATCTTGATCATATATGGTGCGCGAAGTACTCGCGCTCCATATGGAGTAGCCTATGAGCCTTAGGTTGAATCGCAAAATCATACTGAGAGTCACTTCAGTCTTTTTCTTCTTTATTTTCCAAAAATTTGAAAAATAAATCTCTGATACATATATCCCGTAGCCCCCGAGTCTTGAATTTAAATCTCTCCATTTAGATTTAAGAATCAATGTAAACTCGTGGCACAATGTAAACTTTCCTGAAAAAGAAAGAATCCGTTGGCGTCCCAAATATTCACGAAATTGCCACCAGAGACCGTATAAAGCCGGTTCAAAACTTCCATGGGTTTTAACCCTTGAACTCCTGGCTGTCGTCAATCTCAGATTTAGATGTTTCTTCTCCTAGTGAGTTCCACAGCCCCTCTCGTAGCCCCCAAGACTAAACTCGTGACATTGAGATGGCTCCCAAGAAGGATAGATCCAAAGCTGGAGATGGAACAGTTGCCAATATGTCCACAGGCTGGCGTAAAAGTAAGATGTCTAAATTATTAGTGCAAAAATTGGAGAATATGGGTCTCCTCCAAGCCAAGGGCGTGATCCAATGGCGCACTGGTGAAGGAGAAGATTACCCTATGGAAGATACCCTTGAGACTGTTATGTTCCGTGATTTTTTTGATCGTGGTCTCGCTCTTCCCATGTCAGAATTTTTCTATAGACTTCTTCAATTTTGGGGAATCCAATTACATCATCTTACTCCCCAATCCATCTTGCATCCTTCCATTTTTACTCATTTCTGTGAAGCATTCCTTGGGATTCTTCCCCATTTCCACCTTTCACAACATTTCTTCTTCCTTGTTCCTGTCCCAAATGCTCCCAATCCTGCCGTCGTCGGGGGATGTGAATTGGTACTTCGTCCTGAGACCTGAGGCGAGTACTTGGCTTATGATCCAGCAGGTAAAGGAGCCGAATGGAAGAACCTCTGGTTTCATGTTGGGAACTTTAAATCCCCACTTCTAGAAAGAGTTGCTGGCGCCCCCCCAAGTCCAAGAAAACTGGTCGAGTAAAGGACCTGGTGGCAAGCAAGTTGAAAGCATTCTTTGTGTTATTGCCACTATCAAGAACAAAGGAGTCACTGGAGATCATGTGGTCTTCTCTTTTATTAGTCGACGAGTCCAACCTCTCCAGCTCCGAAACCATCCTGCCTTTAGATATGAAGGCACACAAGACCCCACTAGAATGTCTCCAGAACCAATGGCTCAGTCTGAAGTAGTCAAGAGGTGCTGCAAAGTACTCGACAACTTCGACAAGTCTTTGAAGCTTCCAACGCTCATCTGGGCACAAAATCCTCCCGAGAATGCCTGGGTATGTGTTTTGAAAACCATGTCGAGTACTTGCAATTAACATTTTTGATCTTCTGACAAATACTTTGCTTCTTTCTGCAGAAAAATTATAAGTCTTGGTATTGTATGCCTCCGACTTCTGTAGATGCTGACTCTGATGGCAGCAAGAAATGGAAGGCAACTCCCGGATCTTTATTGCAAAGAAAAATTCCTCGTCTCGATGCCGGCCAGTAAGGATCTGATATTCTTTTGATTTCATCCTGTTTGCCTCAGCTTTCTTATTCATAATCTTGCTTGGCTAGGATCCAATATCTCCCTGCGCATGAGAAGGAGCAGATCCAAGATTTCCACAACTGGGTGTCGAGTAGTTCAGAGGGAACTAGTCGATCAGCCCCCGAGTCGCCGATAATTGGGTTGATTGAGAACCCGACTTTCAGTATGCCGAGTGCTGAAACATCAAACAAGCCAAACCCTGAAGTCTTCGAACATATTCCTGCGGCTGCTGAAGGTACCTCTAATGCTGCTGAACCTGGTAGTAGTGGAGCTGAAGGATCGAAAGGTCCTGCCGTTCGACTAGTGCCCTTTCAATCTATGCCACAAACAACCCAGGAGGAGTTGGGAAAAGAGCTTTTTGATGATCCTCTGTTGTCCCTAGACAACATGAAGAAGCTTGCAGACTATATGCAATGGAGCTTTAAATTTACCAAGGTGAGTCTTATGCTTGTCTTTGTCGAGTAGTTTTTGATGTCTAAACAATCTTGCCTTGTATGTCACAGGATGTAGCCAATTGATCTTTCCTGAAGTCTCATGCTCTGTATAAGACTATGGACAATCGGAAGACCTTAGAAGAGCAGAAAGCCATGATTGCCAAACGATTGGATGAATCCCTTGCTGCTCGAAATAAGCTCTATGAAACAAATTGACAGCATCATCTAGAGTTTTGTGACATGAAGCGGCAGATCAAGGACCTTGAAAAAGAATGATCAAAGCTTCAGGAAGAAAATTCCAGGCTTCAAAAGCAGTTGCAGACTGCCCAAGCCTGTAAGTATCCGATCTTTTGTCTTGATTTTGCTTTGTCAATAATCACTGAAATATCCTTCTATCAGGTTCTCCAGAAGAGCATACTCGACTAGTAGAAGCAGCTCAAGCTCCTGTGAATGTGGTTGATTCTGAAGAGGAGTCGTCGAATAGCAAGTCCTTGGTGGAGCGTTTGGAGGAGGCTCCCCAAAAGATTTTTGATGTCATGACGGCTACCTCCAAGAATTATCTGACCCACATAATCGGAGTTGTTAAGTCTTACTTACCTCAGTTTAACTTAGCTCCCATAGCTAAAGGAATAGCTCCAATTGCTCCGATGAGAAATTTCGGTACTATTGTAAAGAATCAGAATTGATTGCTGAGGAAATTCTGAAGAACATGGCAGAGTAGACTGCTTGTAACAAATCTTGTAATCTGCAGTGATTTCTTGTAGTTGTTCATAGCTTATATCCTGTTGGTGTATCTTCAGAAATATGATCTGATACCGTAGGATAAGTACGAACTTAGTCGATTGATCACATAGAATACTCACATGGAGTAATCCTTAAAGTTAATCAGTTAGGATGAGTCCCGTCGGACTATCCAAATAGAAGAAACTTATACAGATGTCCATAAACTACTCGAGCAAGCGAGTAGTGTGTCCCAACCAAGGACTGGAGTAATCCGTAAGACAGAACTGTTAGGTACGAACCCCGTCGGGTTGCCCAAGACATAAATGTCGAAGGGATATCCAAAAATTACTCGAGCAAGGCGAGTAAGGTGTCTAACTTATAGACTGGAGTAACTACTAAGATTGACCTATTAGGGCGAACCCCGTCGGGTTGCCCAAGATGGACAAAATGTAGTAGTATCCATAACGTACTTGAGCGAGCGAGTAGTTTTGCCTTTACAACAAGGCTGGATTTCCTTATAGTTGACCTGTTAGGATGAACTCCATCGAGTTACCCAAGATGGACAACTAGCAAAGGTATCCATACACCTTCTCGAACTAGGCGAGTAGGTTGCGTCCTTATATTAAGGACAAGGATGCAGCTTGTGTAGTTATCCTGATGGAAAATTGTGTAAGATATCCTGGGCTGGTGATGTTGACAGATATAGAAATAATCTTCAAAGTAGTCGATACGCTAGTAAAGACCCTTGTTTTATTAAAGAAATCGACTGACATCACCTTATTACTTGGATCAGGGATAGAATTTGCGCAAGTGCTCAATATTCTAGGAATTTGGTACCTCATTGCCATCTGCATTAGTGATTCTGTATGATCCTGGTCTTGTAACTTTGGTTACGATGAAAGGACCTTCCCACCTGGAATTTAACTTGTGCAGTCCCATCTCATCTTGGATCCTTCGTAATACTAGATCTTCGACATTGAAAGATCTTTGCTGGACATTGAGATCATGATAGCGTCTGACTCCTTTAAGATATCTAGCTGATTGAGTTAAAGCATTGACTCTGACTTCTTTGACTGAATCCAACTCAAGCTGTCAAGCTTCATCTGCTTCTCCTTCTTGATAGGATTCTACTCTTGGAGATTTCCACATGATATATGTGGGTAGTATGGCCTCTGACCCATAAGTGAGGAAGAAAGGAGATTGCCCAGTTGCTTTGCTAGGCTGGGTTCGTAGCCCCCAGACTACATGAGGTAGTTCTTGAATCCACTTCCCACCTTTCTTGGTGTTGGCGTCATACAGTCTTTTCTTCAAGCCGTCGAGTACTAAACCATTGATGCGTTCAACCTGACCGTTTGCCCGAGGATGAGCAACTGAAGCATATTTGACCACAATGCAAGAGTTATCACAGAAATCCCAGAAAGATTGTGACGTGAAGTTAGAGCCAAGATCTGTAATGATGGTGTGAGGAAAACCGAATCGGTGGATAATGTCAGAGATGAAATCCACTACTCTGTCAGATGAGATCTTGATAATGGGCTTGTACTCAATCCACTTGGTGAACTTGTCGACTGCTACCAACACATGATTGAATCCTCCTGGAGCTACGGTTAGTGGTCCGATCATGTCCAAACTCCAACAGGGGAACGACCATGATGGAGGGATTGTTATCAAGTTGTGTGCTGGGACGTGAGTCCTTTTGCCAAAAAACTAGCAGCCAGGGCATCGTCTGACAAGGTCCTCTGCATCTGAAATAGCTGTTGGCTAGAAGAAACCTGACCTATAAGCCTTGCCGACTAGTGTCCTTGATACAGCATGATTGCCACAAACTCTTTCGTGTATTTCTCTAAGGATGTCTTTGCCTTCTTCAAGGGTAACACACTTCATGAGGATGCCTGAAGCAGAGCGCTTGTATAGGTTATCGCCGACGAGGACGAAACCCTTGCTACGCCTAATGATGCGGGCAGCTTCAGCACTTTTAGGATCAACATGTGGAGGAAGCTTGAACTCCTTAATGAAATCGATAAACTGGGTCCGCCAATCTTCTTCAATCATCAGTATTTCTCTGACTGTGACCGGAGCCTCTGTGTCGGCGACCTGTTGGCTTGGTACCTTGACTGATGGATAATGAAGTTCGTGGACAAAGACACCCAGTGGAATAGCTACTCGAGTAGATCCAAGTTTGGAGAGGACATCGGCTCCCACGTTATTATCACGGTCGACGTGGTGGATTTCCAATCCTAAGAACTTGTTTTCGAGCTTTCTGATTTTTTCGACGTCTGCGTCCATGGTATCCTTGTTGACGTCCCACTCCTTATTGACTTGCTAGACGACCAGTAGAGAGTCACAGTAGACAAGTAGTCGCTTGATGCCGAGAGATACTGCTAGTCGAAGGCTGTGTAGCAATGCCTCATACTCAGCTTCGTTGTTGGAGGCCTTGAACAAGATTTGGAACACAAACTTCAATTGTTCTCCCTTGGGGGAGATGAACAAAACTCCCGCGCCACCTCCGTCGAGCTTGAGCGATCCATCAAAGTATATTACCCAATGCTCTGGAACATTATGAGGTGCTAGAATCTGATTTTCCCGCCATTCAGCTAAGAAGTCGACTAGTGCCTGTGACTTGATTGCTGTTCTTGGCTTGAAGTTGATTTCTAGGACTCCCAGTTCAACTGCCCACTTTGAGATTCGTCCAGTGGCATCCCGATTGTGGAGTATATCCCCCAATGGGAAGTCAGTTATAACTAAGATCTTGTACTCATCGAAGTAATGTCGGACCTTCCTGGAGGTGATTAGAATTCAATACAGAAGTTTCTGAATTGATGGATATCTAACCTTTGATTCAGAGAGTACTTCGTTGATAAAGTAGATAGGTCTCTGAACGCCGTAGGCGTGGCCTTCCTCCGGGCCTTCGACTACTATCGTTGTGCTAACCACATGAGTAGTCGCGGCGATGTAGAGGAGTAATTCCTCGCTGGGTAGTGGAGCTGTCAGAATCGGCGATGACTGGAGGTGATGCTTGAGGTTCTCAAGTGCTTCCGCAGCTTATGTAGTCCATTCGAATTTGTCTTGTCGCTTTAGTAGCTTGAAGAAGGGCAAACCCCATTCGCCAAGTCTGGACAAGAATCGATTCAAGGCTGCCATGCAACCTGTGAGCTTCTGGACATCCTTGATGGTAGCTGGAGCATCCATGGCCATGATTGCATTGATCTTCTCTGGATTGACCTCAATTCCCCGGTTACTAATGATGAATCCGAGTAGTTTTCCAGAGGGTACGCCAAAGACGCACTTGGTTGGGTTGAGCTTCCAACAGAATTTTTGGAGGTTGTTGAAGGTCTCCTCCAGGTCAGAAATGAATTGATCCTGGGTCTTGGTTTTGACGACGACGTCGTTAACATAGGCTTCAACATTGCGATGTAGTTGATCAGCGAAGCATAGCTGTATCGCATGCTGGTAAGTAGCACCAGCGTTCTTCAACCCGAAGGACATGGTCTTTTAGGTGTATGCCCCGTAAGAGGTGATGAAGGCCGTCTTGATTTGGTCTTCTTCTTTCAGGGCGATCTGATGATACCCTAAGTAGCAGTCGAGGAAGGATAACAGGACACATCCTGCTGTCAAGTCGATTACTTGATCAATACGTGGTAGACCGAAAGGATCCTTTGGGCAGTGTTTGTTTAGGTCGGTGTAGTCGACACACATCCTCCACTCGTTGTTGTTCTTCTTCTAGACGAGCACAGGGTTAGCCAACCAATCAGGATGGTAGACTTCCTTGATGAACCCTGCTGCGAGTAGTTTTGCCAGCTCTTTCTTGATGGCTTCTCGCTTGTGCAGTGAGAAACGCCGTAACCGTTGTTTTTTTGGTCTGGCTTTAGGGTCGACCTTCAAGGCATGCTTGATCAACTCCTTGGGTACCCCTGGCATATCCGCTGGTTTCCATGCGAATACATATCGATTGACCCTAAGGAAGTTGACGAGCTCGAGTTCCTATTTGTCGCTCAGTCCTGCTCCGATGATGGCTGTTTTGGAGTCGTCTCCCTCTTGTAGCTGGATAGTCTTGGTGCTCCGATGATTGGCTTGGCTTCTTTGAAGCCATCGACTCCTTGAGTGAGAGTTCCTTAGCAGCATCAAGTATTTCGCTGACAGAGCTAGGGACCAGTATTGTGGCAGCATGATCTATTGCTTCCTTGTCGCATTCAAAAGACTTAAGGAGGTCTCCACGTAGTGAAAGGACTCATGTGTTGCCTGGCATCTCGAGGAGCAGGTAGACATAGTACGGTACTGCCATGAATTTGGCTAGTGCAGGTCTTCCCAAGATAGCATGGTAGGAAGATTCGAAGTCAGCTACTTCGAATTTGATGTACTCTATCCTAAGTTCTATTATGTACCAAATGTGACTGGGAGTGTGACCGAGCCAATTGGTGTAGAGGAATTCCCGAGGACGATTCCGTAGAACAGAGCCTTGCTTGGGGTAAGTAGACTCATGTAGTTGAGGCCCATCTTTGCCAACGTGCTTGCAAAGATCAGGTTGTGCCCACTTCCGCCATCGATGAGTACTCGAGTAAGCTTGGATCCCTGGACGACTGGATCGAGTACTAGCGGGAACTTTCCAGGTTCAGAGAAGCTGGTCCATTGATCCTCCCTAGAGAAGGTAATGGGGATCTCGCTGTATTCGAGTGGCCTCTGAATTGTTGGCTCGACTGAGAGGATCTCTCTGAGTAGGAGCTTCTGAGCTCACTTGGAGAAGCTAGGATCTCCTCCGAATATGACATTGACGACGTTTTGTTGCTGTTGGAAATCGTCATGGTCTTTCTTGTCGTCTTCTTCATCTTTGTCTTGTTCCTTCTTAGGGGCGATTGCAAGTGCCAATTGGAAGGACTTGCGCATGATCGTGCATTCCCACATCAAGTGGTTGCTCTTGGGGTGGATTGGGCATCTCTTGTTGTGGATAATCTTGTCGAACTGGTCCTACGGCTTGTCGCCCTTCTTACCGCATGGGGTGCGATCCATTGTGCCGACTGTATCGTCAGGCTTATGCTTGCGCGTAGGATCCCGCTGGTTGCTGGGCCTCCACGGTCGTTGTGGCGCTTCCCGTTGTTGCGGCAGGGGAAGCGACTGCGTTCTAGCTCTTTTTGGGGCGATTACGCCCGAAATCACGGTATAGTGACTAGACGGTGATGCCGCTCTAGAAGTAGTCGATGATGTCGTCGTCGGTGACATTGGGGATGGTAGCTCTTGTGTCGAAGAAGCGCTTGACGTAGGATCTGATCGATTTGCCTTGCTCCTGCTTGATCATGGATAGGGCGTGGTGAGTAGCTACTCGGTGTAGCGACCCTTGGAAGTTGTCGACGAACGCCTTTTTGAGGTCCTCCCACGAGTTGATTGACTCGTGCGCTAAGATTTCAAGCCACGTGAGGGGTGCGGGCTCCAGGGCCATCGGGAGGTAAAGGACCTTAGTGTTGGTGTCTCCCCTTGCAACACTAACAGCGGTCGAGTATAAACATAACCATTGGGCAGGGTCTTGCTTACCGTCGTACTTTTGGATGTTCGTAGGCTTGAAATCCTTCGGGTACTCAATGTTGTTGTAACACCCGGTTTATAAAAGGACATAAACCGAGCAATCATATACGTGCCAGGATCAAGTCACACGTATATACAACAGAATGAACAGTATATCACAGCACATATCACGTAAAAAGATATAATAAAGCGAATACGAATGTTATTTATTACATTAATGACAAAATGTCTGATACAGAGTATGCGGAAGCGTAATACATAAACGAAGCCTCTCGGAAGCTGGGCACCATAGGGACATCGACTGGGATTCGAACGCCTAGAAGTCCTCGTAGTCCTGGTAGCGCTGAGCGAACTCCCTCGCGTCAGCAGGAACTGAGCAGCAGTAGAGTGTCCCCAAGAGGAAAAAGAGTAGAGTAGGCAAGATTGAGTACACAACTTGTACTCAACAAGTATAACACAAACTATGTGGCTCTAGGTTGGCTGACTGACTGCATTAGCTTTTAACTCTTGGCAAAATTTTATTAAAGCTATTTAATACAAGTTGATGAATTACCATAAACCCAGTTACATAATAATTAATCAAAATTAAACATGATACTACTGAGAACCAAACCGAACCAAGCCACCCGGGGAAACCTGCCTCGTCAAAGGAAGATAACCCCACTAATCAAAAGGAGGATCTGGGCCGCTCATGACCGTGAGCACGGCTAGTATACCAGTTTTACACTCTGCAGAGGTTGCACATCTTTACCCACAAGTCGTGAGCAACGCTAGTTGTTCATCACACTTCCTTAGGTGAGATGACTAGCAAACTCACTACGAGGCCATTACAAAGGACACGTTGGTAAGGTGTAACCGCTAAGGATTCAGACAATGCAACGATGGTGACCACATCGAGGGGTACGCAGACCAAGCCTCGTAGCTTGGGGACCATTGAAGCTCACCACCCCTCCTGCCCCGTCGATTAAGTTACTCCCGAACCAAAATGACCTAATTAGTAAGCCAAGACCGTCCCATTCCAGTCTTGTGGTAGCGCTGTTGTCCTAGGTTGTCGCTCTATGAACCGGTCCTTATGGAGAGTGGCCAACCAGGCAGTAAGCACCGTGCTGGCCCCCTAAACCATGTTTCTAACAAAACCAATTTTAACGAGACATGAGCCCCTCAAACGGGCCACTCTCAGAATTAAGTTGCATATACCATTAATCAAATTAATTAAAAAGGACCAAGTGTGTTATAGCGCGGCACCTAGCACAACTAAACAAAATGCAACCCAAGGGATATATATATAAAGGATATAAAGTGGCTAGGAAAGTCCTTATAGGCATACAATGTTAAAATGCAGTATGAAAGTGTATTTAAAAGTGATAGGTTCTTCATGTTATACTTGCCTTCCTCAAACTTCTGCTGCTGCTCAAACTGATCTGAAGATTGATGCTCCGGGTACTGGTACTCCTCCGAAGAATCAACGTCTACTCACGATCGCAACGCCAAAACAAGTCCACATATACACATACATGCAAACAAGAGAAAAAACCAAGAAACAGTACAACAATACATGAAAACAGCAAACAAAACTATGCTAGAACTATTCTACGCATTACAACGATCGCGTGGACATAAAGAACGCTTAAAACGGAGCTAAAACGCAAAATCTAGGCCTAAAACAAGTTCTAGGGGCTTATCTGCGAGAAAAACTAAGTTTCTGGGGGTTTTTTGCAAAAACCGAGGGTCTAAGCATAATTAAACAATAACTCTGGTTCTAACTTGCAAAAACAGCAGCCAAGGACGGCGGGTTCAAATTCTAAAGAGTTCAAGGGGCTGGGCGCTAATTTCTAGACTAAACTGCAATTTCTTTTGAATAGAGGTGGACTGCGGGTTGATATCGGGAAAGTCGGGGGTCTCTTTAGAAAAACATCCAGTCGAAGGGGTATCTTTGAATCTGGGCGCTTGGATCTGGATCGGATGGCTCGGATTTGATGGGCTTTGGATCTAATCGTGGCCGCACACCCCTGATCGGACGGATCTAGTAGTTTGGGCGCGCGGGGCGGCGGCGCGGCCCGCCCGAGCTCTGCTCCGCGGCGGCGAGCTCGCCGGTGAAGGCCAAAATGGCGCTACCAGGCTAAAAAATGAACGGATCTTGGTTAGGGAGGATCTAAGCGCCACGCGTAATTCACCTGTGCACCTAGAACAGGGCTCCCAGGCTTGGACAGGGCTTGCCATGGCGAGGGGCGGACTGCGCGGCGGTGCATCGGCGGCGTGCGGCATGCAGGGACCATGGGGTGGCCTATAGCTCCAAGATGTAGCGCTAAAGGTAGAGCGGAACTGAGGCGTGGCTCACCGAGTGCGCTGGCTGGACGGCCGGGCGATGTCGATGGCAACGCTGACCGACGACGGAGCGGGGCAGTGCTCGTGGAAGGAGATGATGCAGCGGTGCTCCAAGCTTCTGGTCCCCTCGGGTCGGCTCTTGATGTTGCTGCGAGGGTGCACACGGGGTTAGGGCGGCCGGAGCGTTGACGGCGGCGAGTTCGGCGGGGCGCAAAGGCGGCGCTTGACCGGAGCTCGTGGGGGAGGCGCTGCAGAGGCGCTCTAGGCTCCTCGATCTCCCGCATAGACTCGAGGTGGTCCTGCAGAACGGGGAAAGGGATTAGGCAGGCCGAAGATGCGCCGGTAGCGAGCAATCGGGGCGAGCTCAGAGCTCACCTGCGGCGGCACTTCTGGCGGAAATCGACGGCGAGAAAGCTGTTTTCGGGGCTTGGGCAGCGGCGGCGGTGTGGATAGGACGCGCAGGGGTGCGGGGTGGGTTTAAAGAAAGGGAGCCCGCTAATCTCGGCGTGCGTGCTCGGCTGGCGCAGCGCGGGGATCGCGGCGGGCGGTTGCAGCGCGGGGAAGGCAGATTTCATCGTGATTCTGCGGGATTCCGGCTCAGGGTGGAGCTTCTAGAAGGAGGAGGGGCTCTGGGAGGCCGGCCAGTGGACCTTGCAGGGTTAGGGTGGTCCACGGGCAGCGGGTCGCGGCGCTGCGGGAAGGAGCAGAGCCGCGGGCATCACGGCGGGGAAGATGGAGCTGCCAGGTGGGGCCGCGACGTCAGTGAGGGGAAGGTGGGGCCGCGACGTCAGTGAGTGGGCTGAAGCGGTGAGCTGGGCCGGGCGCGCGTGCGGGGGTGAGCGACGCGTGAGCTGGGCCGCGGGAAGCGCGCGGTGAAACGGGCTGAGCGGGACTCGGGAGGGTGGCGCGGGCCGGCGTGTGGGAAGGAGAGGAGTTGGGTTGGGTCTTGGTTTCTGGTTTCTCCTATTTCCTTTCTCTTTTCTATTTGCTATTCTATTCTATTTCCTATTTCAAACACCACTCAACCTATTTGAATTCAAATTCAAATTTGAATTCAACCCTAACACTCAACCAAATAAAAAAAATGCACCAGCATGAATGCACAAACAAGTTAGCCCTAAAATAAATTTTAATTACTTTATGAAGCAAAAATAAATTATAAATGCAAGGCTAAGCAAATTAAATCCTAGAAAATTAAATAAAGACAATTAAATTTATTATCAAAGCTGAAAATTAAATTAGGGTGTTACAGTTGTCGAAGGCTCTGCTCAGTCCTTGGAAGCGATCGGAGTTGTCCGCGAGGTGTGCTCTGCGTCTTGCATTGATGATGTCCCGTGCAATGGAATCGGCTACCTCTTCCCTGTTGTGCCCGCGGTTATTTGTTGTTGTGGTTTGGCTGAGGTCCAGGGGCTTGGTTTACTGGTGGTTGGCCACCCCTGGGCGATGGTTGCTCGCGACTTCTTGGTCCTCTTGATTTCTTTGGTTTTGCTGCTCCTGCTGCTGTTGACGCTGGTGACCACCGGGGTTACGGCTTGCCTGAGGTATAACTGTTGCAGTAGCCCTTGATCGTGTGCCGTGGAGTGAGGACAGCGGGTTCTGTCTCTAGAGTTGTTCAACAGTATTTTTGGTGAGATTTATGACTCGGTCTATCTCTGGATTCTGGGGCATCGTCATAAGTTACAGGGTTGCTTCTATCATCATAGCGATTGGTGTTCTGAAAACCGGATCTGCAACGTTGTTGAACTCGTTGTTGAGGTTGCGCGGTGGAATTCGAGCACATTTAGCTGCATGAACCCTGCGCGCTTCTTTACGTTGATTCCTTGCCTAGCGGGCTGTGCGAGTAGCTTCATCTTCGTCTGTTGGAGCACCTTGGGTCAGATTGTTTGCTGAAATCTGATCCAAGGCTTCGTTTGGATCGTGATGACTAGGTTCCGGCTATTGAATGATCACTGGAACCAGCCGTTCGGTAGAGAAGCTTTCCAGGTCTGAATCGTAGTCAGCTAGGACAGTTTCTCCAGACCCAGTTTCCCTCTCGGTTACGAGGGGAGTACCATGTTGGAACGGGAGATCATCAATGCTGGCAACTTCTCGCAGGTTGTCGAGTAGTTCTGCGAGGGTGCGGCTTCGGCAAGATTTGAGTTGCATCTTAGCTAGCGCATTGGTGATGAAATCCAGGCTGTCTTAAGGTGACTCGACTGCATCTGGGTATACGTTGAAAACGGGTACCTCCCGTCTAGCGGTGGCTGAGTGGTTTTTGACGCAGATGATGATGAATTTAATCATCTGTTTGCAAGCAGATGATGAATTGCGCAGTCCAAAGATGGGTTGCGTAAAAAGAGTCTCAATCTAAGTAGATTTCGATTTGAGATCAATCTGAGTCTGAGTGGAACTTGAGTTGTCTTCGAGTTTTGCCTCGATCTCCTTGGCGAGGTCGGGAAGCAACATAACGCCGCGATCGCGAGATCTGGCGTCTTGTTGGAATCTTCCGATGTAGAGATCCTTAGTGTGGGAGAGTTGGTTAGGTGGCTATCGAGGCCGCCCGATCCATTGGCAACGCAAACCCACGAGCCGAAGATGAAGGTGGCGCCTTGAGGAGGCCCCGTGGTGCTGAAAGCGAAGGTGGCCATCGAACTCGCCGATTCCCCTACTTGGCACGCCAGCTATCGGTGTTTACTGCCAAGCCTGCTCAGGGATACCCTTAGCAGTAGGGTTTGTAGGTAGGGATCGACGGCTCTGGAACTCGATGGTGCAAGGAACACAAAGATTTAGACAGGTTCGGGCCGCGAGTTGCGTAATACCCTACGTCCTGTGTGGTGGTTTGTATTGCCTTAGGTGTTGATGTGTTTCGAGGGGATTCCTGCCCGCCCTTATATATCCGAGGGACAGGGTTACATGGAAAGTCCTAGCCGAGTACAGATGGAGTGCTACTACAGCACGATCGGGTAGTTTCCTTTGTACTTCAGCTAGTTCTACGCATATTTAGGTAGTTTACAAGAGAGGTAAGGTACATCCATGAGCTATCCCTTACTCTAGAACATTCTATGCCTATAAGCAGTCCCGCTGCCCCGGGTCTGACAACTGCCAAGAGCTCCTTCTCTGTGGTTGCATAATTAAGTTGGGCACCAGTCAGTGTCTTGCTGGCGTAAGCGATTGCGTGATGCTTTTTATCTTTGGTTTGGCCTAAGACCGCCCCAACAACAAAGTCACTGGCATCACACATTATTTTGAAGGGAAGGCTCCAATCCGGATGTTGGATGATCGGAGACGAGACGAGTGCCTTTTTCAGAGTGTTAAAGGCTTTTAAGCACTCGTCAGTGAACTCGAAGGGTGCATCCTTAGCTAACAAGCTCGTGAGGGGTCTAGCAGTTTGTGAAAAGTCCTTAATGAATCTTCTGTAGAACCCTGCATGACCTAGGAAGCTATGAAAGCCTTTAACGTTCACCGGAGGTGGAAGCTATTCTATAACCTCAATTTTGGCTTTATCCACCTCTATCCCTCTTTCGGACACTAAGTGTCCGAGGACGATGCCTTCACGGACCATGAAATGGCATTTTTCCCAATTGAGAATCAGGTCCTTCTCTTGGCATCTTTGTAAGACCTTGTCTAAATTTTCAAGACAATGATCGAAAGTTTTTCCATAGACGAAGAAATCGTCCATGAAAACTTCCATGATCTCCTCGATCATATCGGAAAAGATAGACATCATGCATCTTTGCAATGATGCAGGAGCGTTACATTGCCCAAACGACATCCTACGATAAGCATAGGTTCCATAGGGGCATGTAAACATGGTCTTACTTTGGTCGTCGGGATGGATGGGAATCTGATGATAACCCGAATACCCATCGAGAAAATAGAAGAATGAGTGCTTAGCTAGCCGTTCCAACATTTCGTCAATGAACGGAAGCGGAAAGTGATCCTTCTTTGTGGCTGCGTTGAGTTTTTGGTAGTCTATGCACATCCTCCATCCCGTGACGGTTCATTGAGAGATTAGTTCATTTTTGTTATTTTCAACGACCGTCATACCTCCCTTCTTTGGCACAGGATAGATTATCCTGGCAGGAGTTTCAGGATCTCTTTCTTGACAACCTCTCGCATCGTATTGTTGAGCCTACGCTGAGGCTCTTTGGAAGGTGTTTTTGTAGGATCTATCAGAATACGATGCGTGCAGAGGGTAGGGCTGATTCCCTTAAGGTCTTGGAGTGAGTAGCCGATCACGACCCTATGCTTTTCTAGAATAGCAATTAATTTTGTTATTTCCTCATCAGATAGCTTGTCGCTAATGATGACGGGGGTTTCAGAATTATCATTTAGAAAAGCATAGCGGAGTCCAGAAGGAAGAGGCTTCAGTTCTATGGGTTGACGAGGAGGTTGTACATGAGCAGGTAACTTAATTGTTTCATCCTGATCGTCCTCTTCTTCAGTAAAGAGTTTGGCATCATTTTCTAAGGAGGATTCAGGAGTTTCTACGGGAAGTATGGCTTCAACCTCGTCAATTGTTTCTTCCTGGGGTGTAGGTTCAGTCATGGAGTCTTTTGACTAGAGGATTGGCAAGCTGATGTCCTTACCCCCAAAAGTTACGTCGAGTGTTCCTAGAGGATAAATGTTTTGGAACATCTTCTCGATGGGATGCCCGATCAAAATATCGAAGTCTTGGACTTCAAAAATATGGAAGTCTAGGGAAAGTTCAGTCTTATCGTACCAAACAGGTACGTCATGTAAGATTCTGATCCCTTCCATGGTGGAGCGAGGTCCACTCCAGAGGGATCTCGAGGTCGGGAGCAATGTGTTGTCGCTTAGGTGGCTAAGCGCAAAGGATGCAGACATGATATTTGCTCCGACCATGGGGTTGTAATGTGTTGAGACAGTAGTTCCATGGATGAAACAGGGAAGAGTATATAAGGGGGTTTGTAATCGAATTACTTCGACTGACATCTCCTGTCACCCCCTTAACGGCTTCTTGTAAGGAAGCTTTGTCTGGAGGTGTTACTGGGTCCCTGGGAACTGGAGGTCTCTTTTCACTGGGATACATCGAGGTGTTTCCAAAGTTTTGTAAAACGTCCTCCTCGATGTTGAAGGGAAACTCTGGAGGTTGAATTTCTTCTTCCTCCATTGTTTCTGGTTCGGGGGAAGATTCGGTGGTTGGTTCTATGGGATTTGATGGTGGTTTTGTAGAATCAACCAACGGAACTTCCTCATGGCTTGAGGATTCCGCTGCCGGAAGGGTTTCTGTGAAGGATGTGTTCTCTAGTTTACGATCTAGGAGAGCTTCTCCTTCGGCTGTGGTTTTATGCGTGAATGATCCTCCGACAGAGATGTCAAGCTGTAGGGCAGATTCCTTGCTAAGCCCTAACCAGAAGTGTTGAAGCAACATGTGGTCAGGGATAGACAAGTCTGGGCTGGCATGCGTAAGCTGTGAGAACCTGGCCCAGGCTACACCTAAGGATTCCTTCTCATCCTGACAAAAGTCAAGGATTTCTTTCCGTAGGGAAGCGATGCGAGAAATGGGGAAGAATGCGAGACAGAATCTATCCCGTAGTTCTTCCCATTCTCTGTTTACCTTTCCTATGTTGTGGGCGTACCATTGCCTCGCCCTCTCATTGAGAGAGAAGGGAAACAACTTCCACCGAAGTGTTTTTTGTGCCATGCCTGCGATTGATAGGCATGAGTACAACTGCTCGAACTCTCGTAGGTGGTGGTAGGGATTTTCGCTATCATATCCTGAGAAGATTTGTTCCCGAACCATGGCTATGAAGCTAGGGAGGAGTTCAAAGCTGGAAGCTGTGATTGGCTTCGATGATTGTGGTGGCTCTACGAACTCGCCCTCGGGAGCAGAAAGGTTTTGGATAGAAGGGTTTTCCATGATAAAAGAAAAGGATAAAAGAAACAAAAAGGTAAAAGAAAGGATACATGGGCAAACTAGGTTCGAAGATAATTACAGCAACCGTTCCCTGGCAACGGCGCCAGAAATGCTTGTTGGTATTGTTGACGCTCACTAACGACCATTTCCAGGCGTCAATTTGATCAGAAAATCATGAGAGTTTGTATTTCTTACACACATCCTTATCCAATAAAATTCTTAAATCTATCTTTACCTTTTAGAATATGCACGTTGTGTTTTCAAGCTAATATGCAGGTTACAAACACACTTTGGCCCGACACAAAATCACAGAAAATATCAGAGTACCGATTCAGCCTCAAATGGACTAAGTGAAGCCCAAGAACTGAAGCAAACCCAGCTGGGGCAGGCCGTGCCTCAACTTTAGGTCAAGGGGAGACCAAAACAAGCCCACTCCAGGAAGTTGGGGGCGGTTGGCGGCCCGGGAAGGCCGACCGACCTACCTGGTCGGCCGGCCAGGCCCGTGGGCCCCACTGCCTCAACCAAGGCACGTGGCGCTTCCCTGTTGTCTCCCAACGTCGGTTTGGGGTGCTGCGGCTGGTGGCTCCCTGCTATAAATAGAAGGGGGTAGAGAATAGAACACATGCACACACACACACACACACACACCACACGTCTTCCTCTCTTGCATTCCTTGCATAGTCTTTAGGCTTAGTGGAGTATAGGAGAAGTCTAGGAGTCATCGAGTCGCCGGAGTTGCTCGAGAGTCTGGTATGGGTTCATCTCTAGCTCTCTCTTGTAATATTCGGTCATTTGTAATAGAATTAGAATATGGTTACCGATATCTGCTTGAAATATATTCTGAATTATCGAGTATATGCTTCTTGTCATGGTTGCGTTATTATTCAATGCTTGCATTGCATGATCGCCCTATGCTGGAGATGGTTAGTCTTTTGTTCTTAGAACTCTATCAACTGCTCCAGTATTCATATGATTGCTCTAGTGTGATGTCTGCCCATTCAAAGGGTGGGGGCTCCGCGCGGGACAATAGAGTATCCCTTACTAGTGTAGACATGGTGTCTAGGTTAGCTAAGAGTTGCTGGATGTCAACTATACCCACGGTTTCTAGAGCTAGCCGGCAGGTGGTGGCAGCCCTGTCCGTGCCTTTTAGTAATCCTCCACATTCGGTATGGGGGGTAGGAGGTACATAAAGTCGCCGGGGTGTACGGGCTCCTCCTGTTACTTCCATAGCGATCTCCCTGTTGTGTTGTTTAATCTCTGACGAGCTAACTAATGAGAAAGTGTAGATATAGCTAGCCTAGTACAGTTGACTCGAGCACTGACTTTTACCTTGCTCCCGGCCTAAAGTAACCTTTATTCTTTTATCCAAGAGAGTAGTTTGTGTGTATGTCACACTACCTCCTACCATGTTATTATCTTACCCCTGTTTATGCATGAGAATATCCAATCTTGATAGAGCTCACCAACTTATCTATATATTCTCTCACTCATCGCCTTCCCTGCGGAAATATAAATGACACCCCGGTATACTCCCGAGTAAAATGCTACAGCGGTATTCCGTGCGCTTGCGGATGTATTCCGTGCGCTAGGTGACGTTGGTAGGCGCCAACAAGCATTTTTGGCGCCGTTGCCGGGGAAGGCACAGAGTGAAATATATAGACAGAGTTGTGAACAAAATCGAAATTGGTATTCGCTTTCTAAACAGGTTAACTTGGCTTTGTTTTCTTGTCTTCGTTGATATGAAAACAGGGTAGTGTATGACCGGTTTCGACTTGCCGCAAAACTTTCATTCCAATCCAGAGTCACTTTTTAGGAGGACGCAAGCTCGTCTTGTATCACCTCGGAGATCACTCTCGGCAGTTGATCCAGTCATCTCATCGTCGTCAGCTCCTAGACCTATGGCCCAGAAGACACTCCGTGATTACTCTGCTCCGTCTGCTAGCTAGGTCCCGACTGGACCTGAGGTTAACACCGGAGGAGAAAATTTCGAGATCAAGACTGGTCTCATTACGATGGTGCAGGCCAGCCCATTTTGTGGCAGGGCCAATGAGGATGCCAACGCTCATCTCCAGCAGTTCCTGGAGCTCTGCAGTACTTTTGTTATCAAGGGTGTATCGCAAGATGCAATCCGGCTCCATCTGTTTCCGTTTTCTCTCTCGGGGAGAGCGAAGCAATGGTTTTATGCTAACAAGGCTGCTATGGATACTTGGGACAAATGTGCCAAGGTGTTCCTCTCGAAGTTCTTCCCGACGGGCAAAACCAATGCTCTTTGTGGTCGGATTTCGAACTTCCAGCAGGCATCAAATGAGTCAATTCTGGAAGCTTGGGAGAGGCTTCAGGAGTATGTTCTGGCGTGTCCGCACCATGGAATGGATAATTGTCTCATTCTACAGAACTTCTACAACGGGTTGACACAGTCATCCCATGATCATATGGATGCCGCTGCGGGTGGAGCTTTCTTCTCGCTGACCATTGAAAGAGCTACATCATTGATCGAGAAGATGGTTTCCAACCAAGGTTGGAGCGATGATCGCTTCCAACCGCGCCAGCGAGGTATGCACTCCGTCAAGGAGGCTGACATGGTCGCTATGAAGATTGATCTCCTCCTCAAGAAATTTGAGGATTATTCCCAAGATAAGGCTCAAATGCAAACACTTCGAGCCTTGGAAACTCGCATGACGTGCGAGGTCTGCCGGAATGTTGGACATTCGGGCGACAATTGCCCAGAAACCCAAGAAGAAGCTCTATTCCTCAATGGCAGCAATGGGTTTCGTCCACAAGGAGGTCAGGGGTGGAATCAACCATGCCCATATTACCAAGGAGGTAATGGGAATTCGAATTCTTTCGGTCCTAACCAACCTACCTTGAGAGATCTTGTCTACGGCCAAGCGAAGATCAATGAGTCTCTTCAGAAGAAGTTGGCCGCTACAGACAAATCTATGGAGACCATCCATGCCAAGATGGACGGATTCTCCACTGCTATGAAGAACCAGCTGTGTTTTAATAAGGCGCTAGAAACTCAATTGGCTCAACTAGCTGCTACTACACCTGCTGCTGAACTAGGGAAGATTCCGGGGCAACCTGAATCAACTCTAGAAAGCGTGAATGTCATCAATGCTATGTGGAAAGAGCCCCTTAGTAGGACATCCCTCAGCTATGCAGAGAAGCTCACACGCCCAAGAAGAGGTGCGTGGGGTGAGTTGGCAGCCACAATAAGAGAAGATCCCGGAACCCCAGTGATCAGCTGCTCAATCTTTGATTATGAATTTGATCATGCCCTTTGTGACCTTGGAGCCAGCATTAACATCATGCCCAAGGTGACTTTCGAGAAGCTAGGCTATCCATCAATTTCCCCTACCACTATGAGTGTTCAGCTGGCAGAATCCACGATAAGATATCCAGAAGGAGTTGTGGAAAGGTTAATGGTAAAAGTCAAGAATACCTACATATTGGTGGACTTCGTAGTCCTTGATATGGAAGGAGATCTTGGAATTCCGCTCATACTTGGGCGACCATTCCTCAAGGTTGCAAATGCCAGAATTGATGTGGGGAGAGGATGTAACACCCGGTTTATAAAAGGACATAAACCGAGCAATCATATACGTGCCAGGATCAAGTCACACATATATACAACAGAATGAACAGTACATCACAGCACATATCACGTAAAAAGATATAATAAAGCGAATACGAATGTTATTTATTACATTAATGACAAAATGTCTGATACAGAGTATGCGGAAGCGTAAAACATATACGAGAAACTCTCGGAAGCAGGGCGCCACAGGGACGTCGACTGAGAGACGAACGCCTAGAAGTTCTCGTAGACCTGGTAGCTCTGGGTGAACTCCCTCGCGTCGGCAGGAACTGAGCAGCAGTAGAGTATCCCCAAGAGGAAAAATAGTAGAGTAGGCAAGAGTGAGTACACAACTTGTACTCAACAAGTATAACACAAACTATGAGGCTCTAAGGTTGGCTGACTCAACTGCATTAGCTTTTAATCTTGGCAAAATTTTATTAGAGCTAATTACTACAAGTTGATGAATTACCATAAACCCAGTTACATAGTAATTAATTAGAATTAATTATGATACTACTGAGAACCAAACCGAACCAAGCCACCCGGGGAAACCTGCCTCGTCAAAGGAAGATAACCCCACTAATCAAAAGGAGGATCTGGGCCGCTCATAACCGCGAGCACGGCTAGTATACCAGTTTTACACTCTACAGATGTTGCACATCTTTACCCACAAGTCGTGAGCTACGCTAGTTGTTCATCACACTTCCTTAGGTGAGATGACTAGCAAACTCACTACGAGGCCGTTACAAAGGATCACGTTGGTAAGGTGTAACCGCTAAAGATTCAGGCAATGCAATGATGGTGACCACCTCGAGGGGGTACACAGACCAGGCCTCGTAGCGCAGGGACCATTGAACCTCGACCCCCCTCTTGACCCGTCGGTAAGTTACTCCCGAACCAAAATGACCTAATTAGTAAGCCAAGACCGTCCCATTCCAGTCTTGTGGTAGCGCTGTTGTCCCAAGTTGTCGCTCTATGAACCGATCCTTATGGAGAGTGGCCAACCCAGCAGTAAGCACCGTGCTGGCCCCCTGAACCATGTTTCTAACAAAACATATTTTAACGAGACGTGAGCCACTCAAACGGGCCACTCCCAGAATTAAGTTGCATATACCATTAATCAAATTAATTAAAAAGGACCAAGTGTGTTATAGCGCGGCACCTAGCACAACTAACCAAAATGCAACCCAAGGGATATATATAAAGGATATAAAGTGGCTAGGAAAGTCCTTATAGGCATACAGTATTAAAATGCAGTATGAAAATGTATTTAAAGTGATAGGTGTTGTTCATGTTATACTTGCCTTCCTCAAACTGCTCCTGCTGCTCAAAGTGCTCAGAAGGTGGTGGCTGCTCCGGGTACTGGTACTGGGGCTCCTCCGGTAGCTCAACGTCTACTCACGAACACATGGCCAAAAACAAGGCAATAACATAAACATACATGCAAACAAGACTAACACTAGGAAACAGTACAACAATACATAAAAAAAAGCAAACAAAACTAAGCTAGAACCATTCTACGCGTTACAACGATCGCGTGAGCGTGAAAACCACCTAAAACGGATTTAAAACGACAAAGATATGGCTAAAATAAGGTTCCGGGGACCTATCTGCAAGAAAATTGAAGTTGCAGGGGCTCAGGAACAAAAACCAGGGACCTATACGTGATTAACGCATAGACACAGGGGGTAGCGCGCAAAACACGCAGGGGCCAGCGCTGGGTGGACTGTGGGTTCGATTTTTGAAAAGTCTAAGGGCTAAAATGTTAAAAACCGAACCCAGTTGGAAATATTTTTGAATGCGACTAGACGGCAGGTTGATTCAGCAAAAGCCCGAGGGCTCTTTAGCAAAAACACCAGCGAAACGGTACGCCCGATCTAATCTCGGGCGTCCAACGCGGATCGGGCGGTCAGGAGCGCGGGGCGGCGGCGCGGCTCGGGGTTCGCCGGAGCTCGGCCTTTCCGGGGTTCCAGTGGTCGTTTTGTCTCGGGTTTGGCCCTGGAATGTCACCGCGACATGCGTGATCCACCTAGGGCTTCTGCTGGGCTCGGGGATGGCCGAAGCGTGGAGCTCGGCGGTGGAGGTGGCTCGGTATGGCGGTGCTCGACGGCGCGCGCGCGTTCGGGAGGAGCCAGTGCGGGGAAACGAGTGCAGAGGGTCCAGGGAGCGAGCGCAAGGCTAAAACAAGCAAGGGCGAGATGCGTGCGGGGTCAGGCTGTGCTGCAGGGAGTCCGCCATGGCAGAGCTATGGTGCGTGCGGCGGCGAGACACTGGCGACCGGTGTTCCAGCCACTGGAACGGCCTACGTGCCAAGATTTCTAGCGTAAAACGTAGAGGAGGTGGTTCTGGTGCTCACCGAGGCTCGAAATGAGCTGTGCTGTCGTGCAGAGGTGCCGGCGTCGAGGTTTGGCGGTGGCGCACAAGCGGAGCTCAGACGGAGCTCGAGGTGGAGGTGCTGTGATGGAGCTTCGAGTGACTGGACCCCCTGATTCGACTCCTGGCAGGCCGTGGAGGATGCAGCGGGGGTTAAGGTGGTCTGGGGATCGCCGGCGGCCAGTAATTTCAGCGGCGCAGGGACTTACCGGTGGTGCTGCGCAGAAGGAATTCCCTATGTTACAGGGCTCGGAGCCGGGGAAGGAGTGCGCAGATGGACTCCTGAACGCACGGCGAAACTCTTGCTGGGCTTGTGGTGGCTCGGGAGGTAGTGCAGCGGCAGAAGCACGACGGAGTAGAGTTCCGGCACGACGGGACATTGCGAGAGCAGCGGTGTTCGGCTCTGGGTCACGTTCGGAGGGAAGGTGCGTGCCCAGGGGCGTCACGAGATGGTTTAAAGGAAGCAGGGCGGTGATCGCGGCATGGAGCAGCGGAAAGGGGATCCCGCGATCTCGCCGGTGATCTCGGGCGCGAGGTCCGCTCGGGGAAGAAAGGAAAGGAGGAAGGAGAGCGCTGACTAGTGGGGTTGGGAGGTCAGCGAGAGCAAGGGCGAACGGCTTTGGCGTCATGCGGCGCTGGATGAGTTGGGTCGCTGACTAGTGGGCCTGAGCATGCTGGAAGCGTGCGTTGCACGCTGCTGGTGCCTGGCACATGGGCCGCGTGTGCTGCTGGGTCGGCTCGTCAGCGGGGCAGGGCGCGCTAGGAGACTGAGAGAGGGGGCCGGGATGGCAGTGACCCGGTTTGTTGAGGGAGCGCGTGCGCTGGCTCTGGCGGGTGGGGCACTTTGTCAGCAGCTGGGAGAGAGGCGCAGCTGTTGCGTCCACGGGGGAGAAGTGCTGGGTCGCTGAGCTCAGGGCCCGGCTGTCAGGGGTGCGTGCGCGATTGAAGCGGGGAGAAGCTGGGCCGCGGGGGAAGGGGGAGTGGGTCGGTTTGCTGGGTATGCAGGTTACAAGCACACTTTGGCCCGACACAAAATCACAGAAAATATCAGAGTACTGATTCAGGCTCAAATGGACCAAGTGAAGCCCAAAAACTGAAGCAAACCCAGCTGGGGCAGGCCGTGCCTCGACTTTAGGACAAGGGGAGACCAAGACAAGCCCACTCCAGGAAGTTAGGGGCGGTTGGCGGCCCGAGCAGGCCGACCGAACTACCTGGTCGGCCGGCCAGGCCCGTGGGCCCCACCGCCTCAACCAAGGCACGTGGCGCTTCCCTGTTGGCTCACAACGTCGGTTTGGGGTGCCGCGGCTGGTGGCTCCCTGCTATAAATAGAAGGGGGGGGTAGAGAATAGAACACACACACACACACACACCGCACACCTCTTCCTCTCTTGCATTCCTTGCATAGTCTTTAGGCTTAGTGGAGTTTAGGAGAAGTCTAGGAGTCATCGAGTCGCCGTAGTTGCTCGAGAGTCTGGTATGGGTTCATCTCTAGCTCTCTCTTGTAATATTCGGTCGTTTGTAATAGAATTAGACTATGGTTACCGATATCTGCTTGAAGTATATTCTGAGTTATCAAGTATATGCTTCTTGTCATGGTTGCGTTATTATTCAATGCTTGCATTGCATGATCGCCCTGTGCTGGAGATGGTTAGTCTTTTGTTCTTAGAACTCTATCAACTGCTCAAGTATTCATATGATTGCTCTAGTGTGATGTCTGTCCATCCGAAGGGTGGGGGCTCCGCGCGGGACACTAGAGTATCCCTTACTAGTGTAGACATGGTGTCTAGATTAGCTAAGAGTTGCTGGATGTCAACTACACCCACGGTTTGTAGAGGTAACCGGCAGGTGGTGACAGCCCTGTCCGTGCCTTTTAGTAATCCTCCACGTTCGGTATGGGGGGGTAGGAGGTACATAAAGTCGCCAGGGTGTAAGGGCTCATCCCGTTACTTTGATAGCGATCTCCCTGTTGTGTAGTTTAATCTCTGACGAGCTAACTACTGAGAAAGTGTAGATATAGCTAGCCTAGCACAGCTGACTCGAGCTCTGACTTTTACCTTGCTCCCGACCTAAAGTAACCTTTATTCTTTTATCCAAGAGAGTAGTTTGTGTGTGTGTCACACTACCTCCTACCATGTTATTATCTTACCCCTGTTTATGCATGAGAATATCCAATCTAGATAGAGCTCACCAACTGATCTATATATTCTCTCACTCATCGCCTTCCCTGCGGAAATATAAATGACACCCCAGTATAGTCTCGGGTAAAATGCTACAGTGGTATTCCGTGCGCTTGCGGGTCTATTCGTGGTTCATGAAATACTGCCGTCCCAAATTGGCGTCTGCGGCCGTCATCGCTAGGTGATGTTGGTAGGCGCCAACAGGTATTTCTTAACGATCATAGAGTAATCCGCAAGTGCACAGAAGAAACCGTTGTAGCACATCACCCGGAGAGTATTCAGGGTATCGAGATTTCACAGGCAATGGCGCGTTTAATTTAGCATTTAAGATTGTTTCACAATGGTGAATATTTTAATTATTATTCTAGTCTTTTTTGCACCAATTTTATATATGCAGTAAAACAACTCTAGAGCACCAATATTTTGGAGTATGTGTTTGTACTCGTGGGTCGGTTAGTGGGAAGCAGGTTATACAATTGTGGTTTAAATAATCTTATTTATATAAACGATCAAATATATGTTGCTAATTATCTATTATACATTATTATATTGCACCGGTCTGAAGTATTTGTGACCGGTTCAATTCTCCGGTCCAAAATTATTGAACCAGCGGTTCAACCGGTTCTTAATGGTTGGACCAATGAACCAATAGCCTCACCGGTTCGATGTCCGGTCCGGTTCTAATAACTATGGTTTAACCCAGGAGAAGAAGTAGGCGAGCTTTGGGTAGTGTTGTTTATCTAAGGTTGAAGGTCAAGGCAAGGTAAACTTAGGCTCGTCACTTGTTTACTTCGGGCACCGGTCTGACCCAGGTACTGTTAGGGACCTCCGGCTTGTGGCTCTATGCCGTACTCGGACAGGGGGGAGTGCACTAACCACGAAGCAGCTTCGTAGCGGACCGACAGGGTTGTCACCACCTGCGGTCTACCCTGCAATACTGTGGAACACGAGGCAAACAAAGGCAATCTAGGACCTAAGCACCACGCTTAAGGCTTCGACTACTTACTCTAGCATTGCGCAGGGTTACCCATCTTTATCAGGGGCCCTCTACTAGAGCAACCGTTACAAGAACGGATGATGAACCCGTAAACAAATGAATAACTTAAGAATACTAAACCAATAACTTAACAGAAGATGAACTCCGGATACTTAAATGATTCATACCTATCGAGGTACAAGACGAAGAGAGGCCGACACATCCGGCTCTTCTCCGATCCTTCTCCTCGCACACTCCCTCTACTCTAATGATACAAGTGGAGTCCTACTACTACTTCTCCAACAAGTGAATGGAGTGGTGAACGGTGTCTTTGAGAGGGTGTGTGGTGGCCCCTTTTATAGCTCCAAGGGTCAGTTCTAGCCATCAACAAATATGGGAACACTGCAAACCGCCTTCTAGAGGATAAGAACAACATTCTCGCCAAAACTCAGTGTGAGACCCTTCCATGTGGGGTCGGCCGACCCCCTATGGCCGCCTCTGGCCACCACCTTCGTCTGAGTCTCTGCTTGGTGGGTCTTGATGTCAGATGATCGGTGCCGGGGTTTGGTTGGTCGGTTTGGTCTGGTTTGTGGGCCTCCTTTGCATGTGTGACACAGTGTCGGATATTCAGATTAATTGTGTTGTGTCTTTTGTCTGTTTTTCCTCTATTCCGGGTATGGGTGCCTGTCGGCGTTTACCGCCAAGCCTACTCAGGGATACCCTTAGAAATAAGGTTTGTAGGTAGGGATCGACTGCTCTGGAACTCGATGGTACAAGGAACACAAAGATTAGATAGGTTCGGGCCGCGAGTTTGCGTAATACCCTATGTCCTGTGTGGTTTGTATTTCCTTAGGTGTTGATGATTGTTTAGAGGGTGTCCCTGCCCGCCCTTATATATCCGGGGGGACAGGGTCACATGGAAAGTCCTAGCCGAGTACAGTTGGAACCCTATTACAACAAGATCGGGTAGTTTTCTTTGTACTACAGCTAGTTCTACACCTATTCGGGTAGTTACAAAAGAGGTAAGGTACATCCATGAGCTATTCCTTACTCAAGAACATTCTATGCCTATAAGCAGTCCTGCTGCCCCGGGTCTGACAGTGCCTGCAATCCCAGAATCACCAAAACTCGTGGAAATGATTAGAAATAAATCCTATAACTACTTTTGGTGTTTGAAAGTTATGAAAAGATGTAGGAGTTGACGGCTTTATTTCTGACTTAAGGACCGTCAACAACCACCTGCAGTCTACCCCAGTCATATCGTGGAGCACCGTCATATCCGAAGGATCCCGCATACCCAGGCACCATGCCCGCACATGAGGTCATTACCCTAGTACCCCCGGGTCCCCCACTCTTCGGATGGACATGTAAGATGCTAAGGCAAGCCCGAAAGCACCACGAACCGATATCCTTACCCAGATCATCTGGTCTAAGGAAGCAACTAGTATAACTTGATAAAGCATAGATCAAGGCTAAGCATGCTAAGAACATAGCAAGATAACCAAGAACGAACTCAATATGAATAGCATAATGAAAGTCGGACTACAAAGCCATACCAGAGGCCGAGGATTGCTCGCCGACCCCTAGGATGACTAGATTCGCTAAGGAGATGAAGTACTAGCCTAGCTCCACTACCCTAAGGAGTACAAGTCACAAGTGAGTGGGAGAGAGAGGCCTTCAAGTGGTGTGTGTGGTGGGAGGCCCCTTTTTATAACTTGAGAGGTCGGTTCCCGCCATCTCCTTGTATGGAAACATGCCTTTAGGAGGATAAGATCAGCCTTCCCACCAAAATTCACCGGGAGAGGCTTCCAGGTGGGGTCGGCCGACCCCCCTGTGCCGCCTCTGGCCACCGCCTTCATCTGGGTTGCTGCCTGGTGGGTCCTGATGTCAGATGGTCGGTGCCGGGGCTTGGTTGGTCGGTTTGGTCTAGTTTGTGGGCCTCCTTTGCATGTGTTAAACAGGACGCGATCATTTGCGACATTGTCTGCGTATTCGTCATGTTTTCTTCTTATTCCGGACTTGTGCTTTTGAAAACATAAATCTTCGAAAACAACTGTGGAGCTAGGTTAGTGATACAAATATGTGAGTAAGAGGTATAGTTTTTCTTCTTTCATGAGTATAGTTGACGGTTATATTTCGCAATTAACGACTGTCAACACTCTTCTTAATCTTAACCTGGAATGGTTAGAACCAAGAATACCCGAAGGTGCATACTATGCTTAAAAACATATTCTTGCTTTATTACTTAGGAGAAATTTTTAGTTTTTAAATTACTCCGGGCTATCTCCCGGTAGTGCTTTGTTATGGTCGCAAGCTCGACCATGGGGATTCCTCCTGCAACTAACAATGGTGATGTAGCTCCCAGTGTCACCACCATTTGTGGATTTAACGTTGTTCAAGCTGTAGGGTTAGAGCACAAATACAACTACGAGCCCTGCAAAGATGTTAAGAAGAACCAAACACAACTGATGAATGATCTCGGAGACCACAAGGATGAGCATGGCATTTGTGATGAATCAGAACAGAACTTCATGCTCATGGAGTGAGTGGTTTGATCTCCAGATAGAGCAACTCAAGAATGTTCATAGCCCCATAACGAAAGAGGATGTGTAACTCTGTTGGCCATTGGAACGGTTCTGAGTTCAAATCATGAGCGGAATGAGTATTTTCAACTCAACCCATCGTTAGGATGGAAGCCTTGCATGGAGGCCAAGCAATCCATCCTATGCTTCCAATAGAAGTTCATTTGAAATGAAGGGTGTGCATAACTTCTATTGGGCATCAATCAAAATCAAGGAACAAAATGTGAGTTTTGAATCACTTGATTTGATTGGCATCGATCAGTAATCAAGGATTTGAATGTGAATTTGAATGTGAATTTATTTCACTCGATTCGATCGGTATGTCCTTATGATCCCTTGACCAAAAGATGAGTCCTACGGACTTACAACACGATGGTCAATGTCGAGGCATATTTCTCGGTGAAAACACCTTGGAGTTTGCCTTGACACGGGAATATTTCAGGGATGAATTTCGTAGCCGGATGAGGAACTAGGTCCTGAGAGGATGGCTCTAAAAACTCACCCCAAAGGGTCGGAACATGTGTACGAGGATAACCTTCCATGGGTAATGGGGGTGGAGGTAGAGATAAGAAAGCAAAAGATACAATGATGATGAGGGTGGCATGGATCAAGGTAGAGGTAAGGACAAAAAAAAGGTAAGATTTTTTTATTTTGAAAAAGAAAAGATACGAGGACCAACTAAGTTCGAAGTTAGAACAGCAACCGTTCCCCGGCAACGGCGCTAGTAAGCTTGTTGGGTATTTTAATGACTGCGAAATAAATCCGCAAGCGCACGGATACCATCGTAGCTTTCATCCGTGAGTATTCAAGGGTATCGTATCCACAGGGAACGTGTGTGCACTAACTCCTAACTTAATCGGTCCAAGGACACACCATGATAAGTGGCGAGGATAGAGAGGATTTCTGCAATAGCACTAAAGATGAGTTAAAGGTCGATCTCTCGGGTAGAATACTCACTTCGGGCACCGGCTTACCCCTGAAATGGTCAGGAGACTCCGGCCAACAGCTCTACGCTATATCCAAATGTGGAGGACTACGAAGGACCGACAGGGCTGTCACCATCTGCGGCCTACCTCACAGACCGTGGGATATAAGGCAAACAAAGGAAACCCTTAGCCCAGACACCACGTCTGCACTACTGATTACTAATGTAATCTAACTACGTCTGTTAACCCATAGCAAACTACAGCACTCTGTATAAATATGGAGTGACGAACTCGTGAGTAAGAGAACTGATCTCACTCAAGCAAAAGTACTATGCAATACAAGAATCATAAATACTAACTTACTCAAACCAGAGGAAGCCAGCATCCATAGAGGTACAAGACCGGAGAAGACCGCCGACAGGCCCGGCGCTTCCCCGAACTACTCCTCACCCTCCACCTACTGTAAGCACTAGCCTAAGTAGCGCTTCGCCTTTGGAATGGAGCACAAGTCTACATCTTGGTGGTGTGTGTGAGAGGGGTGAGGGAGGCCCCCTTTTATAGTCCTAATAGGTCGGTTCCCGCCATCAATAAATATCGAAACATAGAGCACCACCTTGGAGTGGATAAGATCGAGTTTCCCGCCAAAGCTCGGGCCATTTGGCGCCAAAGTGGGGTCGGGCAACCCCGGGGTTCGGCCAGCCCCCGGGTCCCGCTTCTCGTGCTGCCTTTCGTCTTGGACACTGCAAGGTGGGGCCCCATCTTGTGTATGTCGGTGCTGGGGCTTTGTACGTCGGTTTTCTATGTCAAATGGGCCCGTCTTGCAAGTGTAATGCATGATTCAATCTTCTGTGGTTTCTCCCGCATATTCTTTGTATTTTCATCTTATTTCTGACTTATGTTCCTGCAATCAATAATTCACCAACACTAGTGGAATTTGTTAGTAATAACTCCTACCACTACTGTTGATGTCCATTCTTTATGTTTTTTATGCAGGAGTTGACGGCATATATTTTGCACTTAACAGCCGTCAACAGTAAGATAAACAATGGAAAGTAAGATAAAGGCAGGGAGATAGAAAGAAGTTCGTAGCTCAGGTTTTGATGTACTTAAGTTAATTATATAGTTTATATTGTATTGTAAACTTTACTCACGATTATCCTAACTTTAGTCAATCTAGTACTACCTGGAGACCGCTTATGACTAACAGTCAAAGTTGTACAACTGTTACGATAGTTTATGGACCTCCTACCACCCTAACTGAACATGGAGGATTACGATGGCACAAAACAGGAATGTCACCACTTGCAGGCTACCTCTACAAACTGTGGGATTGCGTTATCCAGCAACACTTAATTAACCAAGACATCATGTTGTTGGCATTTCTTAACATCGCTACTACGAGGGGTTAGTTCCCAGCTACGGCGCCAGAAATGCCGGTGGGCGTTCCATAGCGCAATCACCACGAACGGGTTAGGTTCATAGCAACGAAGCCATGAAACATCGTGCGGTATGTCTTAACATTTACAGAACGATCCACAAGCGCATGGATATACTGTTGTAGCATTTCTCCTGGAAGAATTCAGGGTATCATTATTTATATTTTCCCAAGGGATGGCATGGTGTGTAAAGGTGTTCACCAGATACATAACCATAACAGTACGAGATAAGGTTCAGACTGCTGATTGTACAGGGGTAAGTCATGATAAATGATAATTGAGGGTAATGTAACACACATATCAGCCAACTCTCATGAATAAAGAATAAATAAATACACCTAAGGTTAGCGGGAGCATAGGCAAACAAAGATCCATGTATACAATTCAAGAGAAAAGGTTATGTTAGTCATATGCTTAGAGCTACAGGTGTGTTGGCATTTCTTAATGTCACCACTGTGGCGGAACCACCCAAAATAACTGGGCTCGGGTGCTCTGATCATTGTTGCTAGGCAACGCTGACCCAAAACGGCACTCACCGGTAGTTCCTCGAGTGAAGCCTTGATTAAAGCCACGCTTTCCAGGATCAAACAGACAACACCCACACGAAGGTGAGCCCAGAGATTACAACACAGATAATTTCATACATCTCAGAGTTGCAGTGGAAATTTAATTATTACAAAACAGTTCTAAAAATAAGACAAGTACTATAGAGGTCTTATCTACAACAGTTTATTAGAGTATCATTATTTACAGCGGAGGGATGAAAATGGCTAACGTCATAATGATGTCACGATGAAGCCCGTATGAGACATCAATCAGCAGAGTTAGTGTTGGCCGGGGAAACAACAAACTTCAAAGACCAACCTGAGGTAAAGCAGTTAAACCAGCAAACACAACTTCTAAGCAATACCTGAAAACAAAGCCACAAGCAAGGCTGAGTATACTAATACTCAGCAAGGCTTACCCATCATCGGATATACCTTAGTCCGTTAACTAGACATGCAAGGCTTTTTGGCTGGAGGGGTTTATTTTGCCGAAAAAGCGACTAAGAGTATTTCAGATTTTAGCTTTTCCGTATTCTAGTTCTATTAACCATTTTAGATGAGCATCTATTTCTAATAAGCATGGTAGTAAAAACATTAATCATACAATAGCATTATCATCATCATATTCCACTTGTTACTCTATGTGGCAAAACTGTTAAGCAGTCTCAAACCGTGAGAGGCGGACGATTCGAATCGAGTTTCTTAACCTGGCCAGGGAAACCTAACACACACGTATGGGGCACTAGGACACCCACACAACTTTTCCCCTTTCTTCTCGTGTTGCGGGACAGGCCCACCGCCCTCGACAACAGAGTACGCAGACTCTGCACCCGCATGTTGGCCGCATGAGAACAATGTGCAATGTTCAAAGACGGTGGGGTGGTATGTCCCCCGCCACGGTCCGATCAGGTACTTAAGCTTACCGATTACCATATTTCTCCGCATGTGGTTAGTATGTTCAAATGCTTAACAAACTACCACACACTGCGGCCTTAGTACTTTTTCACTAAACCGACGGGGTCTCAACCACCAGTACCATGCCATGACCTCGTCCGTAGTCCTTATGATGGCAGTGTGTAGTTAAAGTCAGTCAACTACTATATTCTCACGAGAGGCAGGAAACCACTCGACTTCTATTGTTCCTAGTTAGCGGGGCAACTAGTCGAGAAAAAGATCCGGATAACAAACATAGGTACCTAGGGACATGCATCTATGGTTTCGAACAACGCCTAAGAACGTAAATGCACAAATAAAATTATTACAACATATATGAATAGTTAGATGAATATAACGCGAAAAATAATGGGATTATGCATCGGGGCTTGCCTTCTTGGGCACTTTTCAAATGTAGCCTTGGACTCTCCCGAACATTGGTTCGGGTCTTCAGCAAATTCAGTTAGCAATTCTGTAACACCCCGGGTGTTTACACAGTAATTAAATAGGTGTCTGCACAGTAATTGTGTTTGTTGCTATGCATCTTGTGCTTGAAATGCGTAAAAAGGATCTTTTTGTAATTATGAAAGGTTATATGTGTAATTATGATTCTATGCAAGGTCTTTTTTTGCAGTTGTGTTGAATGGGTTGTGTAATTATAGTTTTAGTGGAGGGTGTTTGTGCAAAATTTCAGTGCATTTAATGCATGGTAGTCATTTTGCTTGTAAGTCTACTTTTGAAGTGATTTTGCATTGAAAAAGACAAAATTCCTAGAGTTTAAAATCCCTCTTGTGTTTTCAAATTTAGCTCTCTATCCTTTGGTCAAATAAATTTTTGCACAACATCAAAGTTGTAGCTCTTGAAAAATTGAACAACTTTCATGTTGGGCACTTTTTCATTTGAGCTTTGGTTTAAAAGTTATCGCTGTTTTACAGTGGGGTCCCTGGAACTTTTGGTAATTGCAAAACGAACCTTTTCTTCCACCTCAACCCCCTGCTCTGCTTCTCGCCGCCGGCCACCGACAGCGCCGCCGTGGAGCGCCTTCCCGGCTTTCCCGGCCATTACTTCGCCGTGCGCTGGCTCCCACGCGTCGCCGGCGAGCTCCTCCCCCTCCTGTTGCCTCGCGCTGGAGCCCCCACCCCTCGCCACGCACCCCCGCCGCGCCCAAAACCTCCCCGGCGGCCGCCACCGCGACGCCGCCGTGGAGAGCCCAAACCAGAGGCCCAGCTCTCGATCTTTCGCGCGCCTGAGCACTACAAGAACCCCAGGATTCGATTTCACTCGCTCCTTTGCTCTCTCCTCGCTCCCACGCTGCAGAACACCATCGCCGCCCCGCTTGAACCCCGGCGAGCTCCACCCCACCGCGGAGCCGCCAACCCAGACCCGCTCCACCCCTACATCCCCCACCATTAGCACCGCCTCGACCTCGCGCAGCTCCCAGGCCATTTTCCCTCACCCGAACACCACCGGAGCCACCCCGCCGCCGTGCTCCGAGCCCGCAAGCCGCCGCTCGCCGTCGACACCCCCTCTCCGACCGCCCTAGCCTCGATTCCAAGCACCCAGAGGTGCGCCTTGAACCCGTGAGGCTCACGCACCCCTCCACCCTCGCCGCCGGTGAGCCCCTCGCCGGGAAACCGCCGGTCAAACCTCGCCTCCCCTCTCTGACCCGACCCAAGGACCGCGTGTTTGAATTTGGAAAAGCCCAGGGGGCTGTCTGCAAACCCAAGACACATATGAATAGTGCCTTCAGGGACTTGTTTGCTAGGATTTGCTGTAAACTTTGAAATTCAGTATAAATTCGTAGAAAATTCGTAAAATAGCAAATCTGGATGTTTTGGAATCCTCTTGAAGAGCTCTATGCAGTAGAACCAGAATATGTTAGGCTTTAGTTGCAAGTTTTTGCTGTAGATGTTGTTTTGTGTTACTAGGTGTATAAATACTTGTTCTTTAATCTTTTTCTTATCTGATGCTTGAAAGCTTGTATTGCTCTGAAATTTTGGTGGTAGTTTACTCTTGTTACACTAGCTTTACTATTAAAAGTTAATGATCAGTTCTTTGTTGTAGCTATTTATTTGATTTAATCTTTGTTTAATAGACTTTATTCATGGTAAATAGTTTCTGTTCTTGATAAATCATGAAAATATTCCTGAGTGTTCTTCTGGAGTATGTTAGCTTGTCCAGGAAGTTTGAGCCTTAGTTCATGGCTAGATCAGGGGCTAAAATATAAATCTTGCTAATCTGTTGTCTGTTTTATTTATTTTCTCAGAATTATTTCGGTGTAGATAAAATCATGAAAAATTCACAGTAGCTATATCATACCTGTGTAGATCTCATGTTAAATTTTGAGCTTCTGATCTTCTTTAGTTTGACCTGTGTAATTCTTGCTTGTTCTAGATGTTATCTGAGTAAATGATTTATTGTGTTTAAATGTTTAAATGTCTTGGCATGATTTTTACAGGGTAGATTACTTTGTTCACGTTCTGTTTCTTGTAATTTTGGTAGATTTTATTACTATTTGTACTCTGATTTGTTGATTTATTTACAAACCATGACTTAATTGTATAGAAAAATCACCCCCACTCATTTTATGAAGTTAGTTAACTTATTTTGTGCTGTTGATCATGATGCCTTGTGTAGTTAAATTTGTTATTTAATTACTCTATAAACGATTGCCCATGTTTGTTTATAATGTTGTTCTTGCATTACATATAGACACGACTGCCTTATCGGACGGGACGTACGAGCTGATCCCGGAATCTGACGGAGGTGATCTAGAAGCTCAAGTAAACACTGCGGAACTAACTGAAGCCCCGGACCAAAGTTCGGAAGAGCCTAGAGCTGAAATAGTTAGCAACTACCGAGAAGGCAAGCCCCGGACATAACCTATACTTCAAATTAATATCATTTACTGTATTATTACGTACTTGTGCATTTACAGTTCTTAAGATTTGGATTGAAACCCTAGATGCATAATCCTAGGAACCTATGTACTGAACACTAGACTTGAGTTCGAGTAATTGCTAAGCTTATAGGAACGGTAAAAGTCGAGTGATTGCCTGTCACTCGCGAGCTTTGTAGGAATTGCTTGTTTACTTTCTGTTATCAATATAAGGACGACGGACGGGGTTGTGTTCGATATCATGTCCTATGTGAGACCCCGTCTGTGTTGATGAACTTGCTAAGGTCGCGGTGTGTGGTAGTGCTGGTTAAGTTTTTGAAAGTACTAGTCACATGCCGTAAATATGGTACGCGGCAAGCCTAGTAGCCGATTGGACCGGGGAGTGGATATACCTCCCACTCTCTCAGTAGGGATAGGTTTTATTATATGTTGCGCAACACTACGACTTCTAGGGACAAGGTTCGGCCTTGGAGCCCTGTAGTCGGGGAGAGTGGCACTATCCACAAGCCGGAAAGAAAGGTTAACGGTTGTTTGGGAATGACCCGACGGTATTCCAGATGTGTGTGCTAGGTTACCCTTGCAAGGTTGAATTTCGATTCAGAATCGTCCGCCTCTCACGATGAAATGAGACTGCTTGAAACCCTTTTTCAGGTATGACTTTTGAGGATCAGATCGCTAGCTTGACCTATCCTTGCTCGTTGCCTCCTGGCTAGTCCGTAGAATGGGATACGTCTTCGGCCGGCAATGACTGTGACGAGTAATACCATGCTTGGGCTAGCTTGGTATACTTTTGTGACGTGTTGTAGTTATCGTGTTTTATCTTCCGCTGTTTAAACTCTGATTCTACACTTATGTTTTGTATAACTGTTTTACTTAAGTTGGTTTTGTAATAATCTTTTGAACTGGTGTGTAATCTTTAATATGCCTGTGTTGTAAAATTGTGGTTGTAATATCTCTGGACTCGCCTTCGTGCGGGGTATGCTTGTTCGATCCGAGAATCGGTGGTTGTATCGGGACGTTACCCGACAGACCAAAAATTGTCCCGTTTGAAGTGCATTTAAGCTAATGTTGCCTTTATGGTGATGGTTTACGCACTTGAGCCGGGATAATTTAGGCGGTTCTGCCACAGCTGGCATCAGAGCTACAAGCATATACCAGAGGTGTTGGAACCTTAAAAATCGTTTTCCATATAAAATTGGAACCATAAAGAATTTCGGAAAACTACGTTGGATTCGTTAAGAGTTGTGTTTAGAACGTAAAGTCCTAGGGAATTTATGGGAATTACTAGGTGGTTATTTTTTGTATGGTTTATGTTATCTGACTTCCAGCACTTTACATTTTGTCAAACCATACTCACAAGCAACTCTTAATTCTTGTAACGACGCACCTACGTGAGGTAAGATGGTAAGGATCCTCAGTCAGCTGAGGGAGTCTGACCTTCCCGTCGGTGATGCGAGCCGAACGCTGCCCTCAAGCAGTGGCTTACTTGAGGTGCTTCCAATATACCGACTATTAGTTGACTATATTGGGAGTAAAGTGTACTCAGTCAGCTGAGGGAGTCTGACCTTCCCGTCGGTGATGCGAACCGAACGCTGCGCTCAAGCAGTGGCCTACTTGAGCTACTGCCAATATACCGACCTCGGTCGACTATATTGGGAGTAAAGGAACTTGTGAATACGCCTCTGAGTAGCGTATGTTAACGTTGGCCATACGGCGGAAATTGTATGGCTGCCGCTTCTATAGTGAGCGGTAATGTTTGGGAACGCTTTCATGAGTGCTGGCATGAAAGGTTCATTGGATATATATATATGTTCTGTCAATCTTCTGCAGGAACACTAACCGCGATTTGTTAAGATAAGAACGGTTAGAATGTATCGACTAGCTATATAGGGAGAGCCGTATTTATGTATACCACCGTGCTAACCCCGTAAGCCCAACCATAGTTGGCAATTGTCTATCTTGTGAGGACGGTTAGGACGTGCATACATATTTGGTTGATGTTTAATTGGTTCATAATATTTGCAGTTGCTACATGAGCTTGTTAAGGAATTTCTAGTATGAATCCTTATAAGATAAGTGTTAGTGTGCTTAAACCATGAGTGAGTGAAACTCTGATTTTAGAAGCATACTTGTAAAATGCATAGGTTTCCTTGGATGAAAAATATGGTTTCGAGTCATGCCTTCCTCCTAAGCCCCATCTTGTTGTTATAAGGATCTTTTCATTCCTTAGAATCTCAAATGATGAACCAGTACCAATTGTGGTTTATTATTCTTTGAGTTGGAATCATATCATCTTATGAATTAGAATCACATTTGTTTTACCGCAGTCTTCTTAAAGCTTTATTTGAGAAGTCTTGAGATAATTACATTACTCACATTTGAATCCTTTTTGATTCAGATGGCGACTTGTTCCCAGATCTTTTGGGATGAGGAGGGAAATGCTCGTACCGACTGTCTGTACTGGGAGGGTTTTCCGAGGATTCTTTGGGATTCACTTCGTATCTTCCACTACCCAGATCCACCCCAGTACACGGGACGCCAGTTTTCGGAGGATGGAATTAAGAAGAACAGAGTTAAGATGACCATTCCTCAGCACCCCACCTTGGATTGGCCACCAATTGAGATTGAGGTGATTGGGTATTGTCTTGTGGATGCGTTTGAGAAAGCAGCTCTCAACGCTATCACCACTTTTTGTGAGCACCATCCCGAGGAGGTAGCAGCATATCCTATTGGTTTGTTTCCAGCAGTCAGTGCTGGCAATGCAGAGTGGCTGTTCAGGGTCACACACTTTGGGCACTTGATTGGTGATGTAGCGGATGAGACTATCGAGGCAGTAGTCAGATATATGAATGCCCAGTCTCACTACCAGATACTTCAGCAGCGACACATGGACCAGGTGATAGACTTGGCCCAGAGTTTTCAGCGAGGCCTTCGTCTGAAGGATATTCAGATTGGGGGACTTCAGGATGCCGTTGCTGGGAGGGACACTGCTATTGCACAGTTTGAGCATCAGGCTATGGAGTATGGTGCTGAGATAGAGCAGCGCAACACAGTTATCGGATTTCTTCAGGCGCAGGTGAATGAGCTGCAAGCAGATTGGGCTGATGCTTTAGCACATGTTGGTATGCTCCAGGAGCAACTAGATGCCCCAGCTGAGCCGGCAGCAGCAGAGGAGGACCCAGAGGAGATTGAGGGAGTATCTGACTTAGATTCAGAGCACGCACTTGCTGAGCCTAACCCTCAGCCGGACGACTCTTCTTCCGGTAGTGCCTCTTCTGTGGGCAACCTCGACGACTTCTAGGCGTCTTAGACTTGTCCTAGATAGTTGTGTTCTCTTGTTGTATCATATGTATATAGGGAAGATGTTATTGTAAAATAGCCTTAGGGAGGAGTACCACTTGCTGTATTATATGTGGTAAGGTTAAGCGATGTTAGGTTGTAAGAACAAGGCTGCTTTGGATGTAATATAAGTAGCGACTACCAGTTTGGAAATCATAATCTTTCTACTTAGCAAATCTCTTTATTTGTGCATCTTCACGCCGTTTGATGAATACAAGAGGTTGCAAATTTTTGTGGCATATGTGCTCGTCAAATGTTAGCATGTTGAATCTGTGAGACTAAATTTTAGTCCAACCCCTTCTATGATCTCTGTTGTTTAGCAACATAGCACATGGCGCTGAAGAGTAAATCGCTAGATTAATTTTCTTTACCCTTTGCTCTTAGCATTGAGTATCAATACGATGGAGCATGAAGTTATCTAACAGCTGGCCTGTTCTGAGTTTGGTGGGTTGCGCAGTTATGTATTGTGCATATTGTGCTACACCGCATCTAGTTACATTTTTTGCTGATTTTGTTTTATCCAAATGTATGATCATTGCATGTACCATTGATTTTGGAAGCGAGAAATATATATCTAATGGATGTCTTCCATGGTTACAGATGGTTGGTCATACACGCGGAACGCCTGATGGCTTCGGTTGTGAAAATGGCAGTGGATCTCAGCAACCACCGCCACCCCCATCGAATCTGGCCGAGTTAATGGCCATGCAAACAGAGCTGCTTCGCCAGCTAGTCCATGGGTAACAAAATCAGCCACGCCAACAGTATGGAGGAAGGGAGGCACAACCAGCGGGTTACCAGGAATTCTTTGGTACCCAACCTCCACTTTTCAGCAAAGCTGATGACCCATTGGATGCCGATGCTTGGCTTCGTACAATCAATTCCAAGTTTGCTTTGTTAGCGGTACCATGTATTGATGCGAACAAGGCCCCCTTTGCCGCCCAACAGCTTCGCGGTCCTGCACGTATATGGTGGGATAATTATTGTGAAATGCAGCCTGCTGAACATATCATATCTTGGGAGGAATTCAGAACTGCATTCAGATCACATCATATTCCGGAAGGACTAATTGAAAGAAAGTTGAATGAATTCTTGGCTCTAGATCAGGGAACCCGCACTGTTCTTCAATATGCACAGACCTTCAATCATCTGTGCCAATATGCGGGCCATCATGCTGATACTGATGCCAAGAAACGTGATCGTTTCCGTCGTGGCCTCAATACTAAGCTCAAAGAACGTTTAAACTTGGTTCAGCCCAATACCTATAATGAGCTGGTTAATATGGCCATTACACAGGAAGATTGTATTGCTGCACATCGTGCTGAGAAAAAGCGGAAGGCACCAACGGGACCCTCGAGTGCCCAGCCACCGAGGTATCGCCTGGTGCAAAATACTCCACCTAGGCCTCCACAAAGAAATGCCCCAGTGGGTAGGTTTGTCTTTAAGCCGCCTCAGCAACAAGGAGGATTCAGACCTCCAGTGCCTCAGCAACAGCAACAGCAGCAGTTTAGCCCAAGGCCGAATGCCCCACAGTTCAATAGTGGGAATAGTAATAATCGATGTTTCAACTGCGGCAGTGCTTCTCATTTTGCCAAGAATTGTCCACAACCCAGAAGGAATAATCCAGGGCAAAACTCTAATCAGAACAACAACAACAACAACAACAACAACAAGGGCAAGGGCAAGAGGCAAATGGTGCAAGTCCGGCAAGGGCGAGTTAATTTTACTACTCTTGCAGACCTTCCAGCAGGAGCACCAGTTATGACGGGTACTTTCTCTATCCACAATAAACCCGCAGTCATATTATTTGATTCTGGTGCAACGCATAGTTTTATAAGTGCCAAATTTGGAGCAAGATTAGGATTGGATTTTTGTCATACTAAGGGATCTTTTATGATAACAACCCCTGGTGGGAAGATAGCTTCCAATCAAATCACTAGATGTGTGCCAATTAAGCTGGGTAGCAAATTGATAAAGACAGACTTGATCTTGCTGAATTTAGAAGGCATGGATGTTATTCTAGGCGTGAATTGGATGACTACACATAAAGTACTATTAGATATCTCTTCTCGAGCTATCGAGATAGATTCACCACATCAAGGAGCCACCATACTTTATCTACCACAACGAGAGTACATTAACTCTTGTGCTTATGCCACAAAAGAAATTAAACTTGAAGATATCCCTATCGTGTGGGAGTATGCGGATGTATTCCCAGAGGATTTACCTGGAATGCCTCCTGATAGGGACATCGAGTTTGTTATCGAACTTCAACCCGGTACCGCCCCTATTTCTAAGAGGTCGTACCGAATGCCTCCAAATGAATTAGCAGAATTGAAAGTCCAACTCCAAGACCTTCTTGACAAAGGTTTTATACGTCCAAGTTCTTCACCCTGGGGATGTCCAGCCCTGTTTGTGAAGAAGAAAGACAATAGTTTGAGGCTATGTGTTGATTATCGACCACTCAATGCGGTCACTATTAAAAACAAGTATCCTCTTCCCTGCATTGATATTCTGTTTGATCAGTTAGCTGGAGCTAAGGTTTTCTCTAAGATTGATCTTCGTTCTGGCTACCATCAAATAAAGATCAAGCCTTGTGATATTCCAAAGACTGCTTTCTCTACCAGATATGGACTATATGAATATCTGGTTATGTCTTTTGGCCTTACCAACGCCCCAGCATATTTTATGTACTTGATGAATTCAGTCTTCATGCCGGAGCTGGATAAATTCGTCGTGGTTTTCATTGACGATATCTTGATCTACTCCAAGAATGAAGAAGATCATGCTGAACATTTGCGTATCGTTCTCCAACGATTACGAGATCATCATCTTTATGCCAAATTCTCCAAGTGTGAATTTTGGTTGGACAGTGTGAAATTCTTAGGTCACACTATCTCCAGTGATGGTATATCTGTTGATCCAACTAAAGTACAAGAAGTGATGGATTGGGAATCTCCTATTTCAGTTCATCAAATTCGCAGTTTTCTTGGTTTAGCTGGATATTATCGTCGATTCATTACTGATTTCTCCAGAATAGCCAAGCCTATGACGGAGTTATTGAAGAAGGGAGTGAAGTTTGTTTGGAATGATAAGTGTGAAGAAGCTTTCCAAACTCTCAAAGCAAGATTAACTACCGCTCCAGTATTGTCTACACCGGACAGTACTAAACCTTTTGATGTCTATTGTGATGCGTCGGGTACGGGACTTGGTTGTGTGCTTATGCAGGACAACCGGGTTATCTCTTATGCATCAAGAGCTCTCCGGGATCATGAGAAGAATTATCCAACCCATGATCTGGAATTAGCAGCTGTCATTCACGCTCTTAAGATTTGGAGACATCATCTTATGGGAACTCACTGTAATATTTACACTGACCATAAGAGCCTCAAATATATCTTCACTCAAGCTGATCTCAACATGAGACAGAGACGCTGGCTGGAGTTGATAAAGGATTATGATCTAGAAGTGCACTATCATCCAGGAAAGGCTAATGTGGTTGCGGATGCACTCAGCCGCAAGTCACAATGCCATTGTCTATCTGTAGAACCATTCAATGAAACTCTATGCCAGGAAATGATGAAGTTAAATCTAGAAATGGTACCTCAAGGAAGTTTGAACCATATATCCCTTGAGCCTACACTTTATGATAGCATCATCATGGGACAATTACATGATGAGGGTATCAAGGTCATCAAGGAAAAGTTATCACAGGGAGAAGCAAAGTATAAATGTTTCAGAGTGGATCATAGGGGAGTTCTGTGGTTTGAATCCCGACTGGTGGTACCTAAGGATCATCAGCTTAGAAAGCAAATCCTTGATGAAGCACATCTTTCGAAATTTTCGATTCATCCCGGTGGTACCAAGATGTACCATGATCTCAAACAAAATTTCTGGTGGACTCGAATGAAAAGAGAGATCGCCAGATATGTTTCTGAGTATGATGTCTGTCAAAGAGTTAAAGCTAGTCATTTGAAAGTAGCTGGTACTCTCCAACCTTTATCTATTCCATCCTGGAAATGGGAGGACATCAGTATGGATTTTATCGTTGGTTTACCCACTACTCCTCATAAGCATGATTCTGTTTGGGTAATCGTTGATAGACTCACCAAGACCACTCATTTTATTCCAGTACACACCACTTATTCTGCCAAGAAGTACGCAGAGATTTATCTCGATCAGATTGTTCGTTTACATGGCATTCCAAAGACGATTATTTCTGATCGTGGGCCTCAGTTTATAGCACGTTTCTGGGAGCAAATGCAGGAATCCCTTGGAACAAAATTGATTCGTAGTTCAGCTTATCATCCACAAACAGATGGGCAAACTGAACGAATCAATCAAATCCTTGAAGACATGTTGAGAGCATGTGTTATTCAATATGGCAAGAATTGGGTTAAGTGCCTAGCACTGGCAGAGTTTTCATACAATAACAGCTATCAATCCAGCTTGCAAATGGCACCATTTGAAGCATTATACGGTCGAAGGTGTCGAACTCCTTTGAATTGGTCACAAGCTGGAGAACGCAAAATTTTTGGGCCAGATTTAGTTTCGGAGGCAGAGGAGCAAGTCAGAATTATCCAGGTTAATCTTAAAGCAGCTCAATCAAGACAAAAAAGTTATGCAGACAAAAGGAGAGATCCTTTACAATTCGAGGTAGGAGACTTTGTATATTTGCGAGTATCTCCTACTAAAGGTGTTCAACGCTTTGGCTTAAAAGGGAAATTAGCACCCCGATACATCGGACCATTTGAAATTATCGAAACTTGTGGACCCGTTGCCTACCGACTTCGTCTTTCATCTCAGTTGGCCGCCGTTCATGATGTCTTCCATGTATCACAACTTCGGAAGTGCACCAGGGTACCTACTGAAATCCTTGAACCACAGGATATCGAGATTGAATCCGATCTATCTTATACGGAGTATCCAATCAAGATTCTTGACACAAAAGAAAGAAGTACTAGAAGGGAGAAAGTTAAAATGTACAAAATCCAGTGGAATCAGCATACTGTAGAAGAAGCTACTTGGGAAACTGAAAATTTTCTCCAAAGAAACTTTCCCGACTTTCTTAGAACCAGTCCACGTACCAAGTCGTTGCACCCTTTTCTTACTATAATCTCGGGACGAGATTCCTGTTAGGGGGGAAGGCTGTAACACCCCGGGTGTTTACACAGTAATTAAATAGGTGTCTGCACAGTAATTGTGTTTGTTGCTATGCATCTTGTGCTTGAAATGCGTAAAAAGGATCTTTTTGTAATTATGAAAGGTTATATGTGTAATTATGATTCTATGCAAGGTCTTTTTTTGCAGTTGTGTTGAATGGGTTGTGTAATTATAGTTTTAGTGGAGGGTGTTTGTGCAAAATTTCAGTGCATTTAATGCATGGTAGTCATTTTGCTTGTAAGTCTACTTTTGAAGTGATTTTGCATTGAAAAAGACAAAATTCCTAGAGTTTAAAATCCCTCTTGTGTTTTCAAATTTAGCTCTCTATCCTTTGGTCAAATAAATTTTTGCACAACATCAAAGTTGTAGCTCTTGAAAAATTGAACAACTTTCATGTTGGGCACTTTTTCATTTGAGCTTTGGTTTAAAAGTTATCGCTGTTTTACAGTGGGGTCCCTGGAACTTTTGGTAATTGCAAAACGAACCTTTTCTTCCACCTCAACCCCCTGCTCTGCTTCTCGCCGCCGGCCACCGACAGCGCCGCCGTGGAGCGCCTTCCCGGCTTTCCCGGCCATTACTTCGCCGTGCGCTGGCTCCCACGCGTCGCCGGCGAGCTCCTCCCCCTCCTGTTGCCTCGCGCTGGAGCCCCCACCCCTCGCCACGCACCCCCGCCGCGCCCAGAACCTCCCCGGCGGCCGCCACCGCGACGCCGCCGTGGAGAGCCCAAACCAGAGGCCCAGCTCTCGATCTTTCGCGCGCCTGAGCACTACAAGAACCCCAGGATTCGATTTCACTCGCTCCTTTGCTCTCTCCTCGCTCCCACGCTGCAGAACACCATCGCCGCCCCGCTTGAACCCCGGCGAGCTCCACCCCACCGCGGAGCCGCCAACCCAGACCCGCTCCACCCCTACATCCCCCACCATTAGCACCGCCTCGACCTCGCGCAGCTCCCAGGCCATTTTCCCTCACCCGAACACCACCGGAGCCACCCCGCCGCCGTGCTCCGAGCCCGCAAGCCGCCGCTCACCGTCGACACCCCCTCTCCGACCGCCCTAGCCTCGATTCCAAGCACCCAGAGGTGCGCCTTGAACCTGTGAGGCTCACGCACCCCTCCACCCTCGCCGCCGGTGAGCCCCTCGCCGGGAAACCGCCGGTCAAACCTCGCCTCCCCTCTCTGACCCGACCCAAGGACCGCGTGTTTGAATTTGGAAAAGCCCAGGGGGCTGTCTGCAAACCCAAGACACATATGAATAGTGCCTTCAGGGACTTGTTTGCTAGGATTTGCTGTAAACTTTGAAATTCAGTATAAATTCGTAGAAAATTCGTAAAATAGCAAATCTGGATGTTTTGGAATCCTCTTGAAGAGCTCTATGCAGTAGAACCAGAATATGTTAGGCTTTAGTTGCAAGTTTTTGCTGTAGATGTTGTTTTGTGTTACTAGGTGTATAAATACTTGTTCTTTAATCTTTTTCTTATCTGATGCTTGAAAGCTTGTATTGCTCTGAAATTTTGGTGGTAGTTTACTCTTGTTACAATAGCTTTACTATTAAAAGTTCATGATCAGTTCTTTGTTGTAGCTATTTATTTGATTTAATCTTTGTTTCATAGACTTTATTCATGGTAAATAGTTTCTGTTCTTGATAAATCATGAAAATATTCCTGAGTGTTCTTCTGGAGTATGTTAGCTTGTCCAGGAAGTTTGAGCCTTAGTTCATGGCTAGATCAGGGGCTAAAATATAAATCTTGCTAATCTGTTGTCTGTTTTATTTATTTTCTCAGAATTATTTCGGTGTAGATAAAATCATGAAAAATTCACAGTAGCTAGATCATACCTGTGTAGATCTCATGTTAAATTTTGAGCTTCTGATCTTCTTTAGTTTGACCTGTGTAATTCTTGCTTGTTCTAGATGTTATCTGAGTAAATGATTTATTGTGTTTAAATGTTTAAATGTCTTGGCATGATTTTTACAGGGTAGATTACTTTGTTCACGTTCTGTTTCGTGTAATTTTGGTAGATTTTATTACTATTTGTACTCTGATTTGTTGATTTATTTACAAACCATGACTTAATTGTATAGAAAAATCACCCCCACTCATTTTATGAAGTTAGTTAACTTATTTTGTGCTGTTGATCATGATGCCTTGTGTAGTTAAATTTGTTATTTAATTACTCTATAAACGATTGCCCATGTTTGTTTATAATGTTGTTCTTGCATTACATATAGACACGACTGCCTTATCGGACGGGACGTACGAGCTGATCCCGGAATCTGACAGAGGTGATCTAGAAGCTCAAGTAAACACTGCGGAACTAACTGAAGCCCCGGACCAAAGTTCGGAAGAGCCTAGAGCTGAAATAGTTAGCAACTACCGAGAAGGCAAGCCCCGGACATAACCTATACTTCAAATTAATATCATTTACTGTATTATTACGTACTTGTGCATTTACAGTTCTTAAGATTTGGATTGAAACCCTAGATGCATAATCCTAGGAACCTATGTACTGAACACTAGACTTGAGTTCGAGTAATTGCTAAGCTTATAGGAACGGTAAAAGTCGAGTGATTGCCTGTCACTCGCGAGCTTTGTAGGAATTGCTTGTTTACTTTCTGTTATCAATATAAGGACGACGGACGGGGTTGTGTTCGATATCATGTCCTATGTGAGACCCCGTCTGTGTTGATGAACTTGCTAAGGTCGCGGTGTGTGGTAGTGCTGGTTAAGTTTTTGAAAGTACTAGTCACATGCCGTAAATATGGTACGCGGCAAGCCTAGTAGCCGATTGGACCGGGGAGTGGATATACCTCCCACTCTCTCAGTAGGGATAGGTTTTATTATATGTTGCGCAACACTACGACTTCTAGGGACAAGGTTCGGCCTTGGAGCCCTGTAGTCGGGGAGAGTGGCACTATCCACAAGCCGGAAAGAAAGGTTAACGGTTGTTTGGGAATGACCCGACGGTATTCCAGATGTGTGTGCTAGGTTACCCTTGCAAGGTTGAATTTCGATTCAGAATCGTCCGCCTCTCACGATGAAATGAGACTGCTTGATCTCTTTGCCACACAGAGTAATAAGAGCAACAATATTCTTATTAATCTTGATGTTTGCTTAGAAGTTCCACCATGTTTGGTTAGTAGATGCTTACATAGAATGGTTAATCAACTAGAATCTTGAAGCTAAAACTTGAAAGTAAGGACCTACTCTTTATTGCTTTTCAGCAAAGGAAAACCAGAGCCTTTCAAAGCCTTGCATAGTCTAGCTAAGGTGGGCTACTTATACCCGTTGTCGGTTAAGTCTTGCTGAGTATTAGAATACTCAGCCTTGCTGTTGAAACCCTTTTTCAGGTATGACTTTTGAGGATCAGATCGCTAGCTTGACCTATCCTTGCTCGTTGCCTCCTGGCTGGTCCGTAGAATGGGATACGTCTTCGGCCGGCAATGACTGTGACGAGTAATACCATGCTTGGGCTAGCTTGGTATACTTTTGCGACGTGTTGTAGTTATCGTGTTTTATCTTCCGCTGTTTAAACTCTGATTCTACACTTATGTTTTGTATAACTGTTTTACTTAAGTTGGTTTTGTAATAATCTTTTGAACTGGTGTGTAATCTTTAATATGCCTGTGTTGTAAAATTGTGGTTGTAATATCTCTGGACTCGCCTTCGTGCGGGGTATGCTTGTTCGATCCGAGAATCGGTGGTTGTATCGGGACGTTACCCGACAGACCAAAAATTGTCCCGTTTGAAGTGCATTTAAGCTAATGTTGCCTTTATGGTGATGGTTTACGCACTTGAGCCGGGATAATTTAGGCGGTTCTGCCACAAATTCAGTTAGATTGACTTGAGTTTCACAATAATCCTTCTCGTGCTCCGGCAACAATTCATTCGTTCAGTAGCTGAGAATATCCACATCTATATGCAAATGCATGTTCCTGAGTTGTGTTTAGAGTCTATTTACTTTAGACATTTCACTACAAAGTTGCAATCCAATAAAGCACAATTTTTTTTTGTTATAAGGTTTCTTAATTACATATTCTTGGGCAATCGTTTATTGAGTAGTTGTTTATCTTACTTAACTCATAAAGCAAGGGTTTGTTGTTTTTCTATTTTATCAATGTGCAGAAAATGTACTTGTCCTAATTAATATTAGAGAAACAATGTGATATTCATACCTGAAGTTATACATAGTTTCTGATGTTGAAATGTTTACACAAGGTACTTCTCTGAACAAAATATTTACTAAATAAATTTCAGCTCATTTTGTGCAATCAATTAAACATGAAAAATAAAATATGCAACCACTGCTAGAACAAAGATCTATTTATACAGAACTAACCATGCAAGTATTGGTTCTCAAAATTTTACTGATTGTTCTACATCTCGTGTCCATGTTATTGTAAAATGTTCAAATTTTATTGTGCAATGTACAGAGCATAGTAAATAAGTAAATATACGCCTACATTAATCAAGTTGTATTTATTCAGAGAAATTTAAGCAAGTGCTGGTTCTCAAACTTTTACACAATGTACCAGACTTAAGATAGAGTCTACAGTAAAAAATTTTAGGTAAAAACAGTAACACATGTAAGCATGAAAAATGATTAAAACCTAGTGTGTTGATATCAACCACAATTTATACAGATTGATTTATATTGTTTCTGGCGCTCAAATTTTTACAGGAACTACTACCAATGATATACTTATTACTATAATTTTTTCATGATTTAACTGAATATATAACAGTAGTAACCAATTTAACAAAACAAGCATGTGCATAGCTCAGTTAAATTCTACAGAGAGTTCCTTATGGTTTCTGTGTACCAAACTTTTACCAGAGCTAGATCTAAACTTACACATGCTTCAGTTAAAAAATATCAGTATTTATTTCCACTAGATCATTTACTTATGAATTAAACTATTTATGAACTTGTATATTCATTCGAGATACAAGTCGACTAGTACTTGATGTCCAAATTTTACTACAGAGAGTACACATACTAACTAAGAACATGTCCAAATATCATGATCAGATATGAAATATAGCATCTAAAACAAAAAAAACAAATCTAGGCATGACATCACAAGTATGAATTATAACTGTAAAAATATTCAGTAAATGGAGTTCAAACTTTGCAGGCACGATTCCAAGACTAAAACAAAGTTCCAGAAATAAACCTAGGTTTATCTAAGCACATGAACTATATACCATGAATTAATCTCATAAAACAATCATTAAACAGAATATATAGCAAATTAAATCTGAAAATTCTCAAAATTATATTTCAGAAATATTTCAGTAGCATGTTCATCCAGTAAAAAATTTAGAGCTAAAACATTTATAAGTTTACTAGCATTAATATATGAAGTTCACTAGTAGATCTAGGAATCTTTGTGATTTGAGCAAATAAATGATTTCAAAATGAGTTCATATTTTTACCAGACCCTATAAACAGTATGATGCACATTCTAGCCAAAAAACGCCCATAGTTGATGAGCACAACTCCTAGAACAAATATGAGCTATTTAAAATATCTTTATTCGTGGATTAAAATAGAAGCAAAATATGAACATGTGACTGTAACAAAAGTTGTAGTTCTTGTTCTAAGGATTCCAGAACAGTTGAGTTTGTATTTTTCTGAGTTTTCTACGATTTTATATGTATTTTACAAATTCACTGTTTTGAAGTTTATGCACATTTTGCAGATTAGACCCTGGAATGTTTGTTTCTTTTAACTTGAGGTCCTTGGTGTAAGGATCACCGGGGTGTCCGACCCTAGAGGGGGAGGGGGTGAATAGGGTCGTTAATCGCTTTCTATCCTCGGGCTCAATCTATTTGCATGAGATAAACCTAACACGTCTACACATGCTAGTTATGACTAAGGTTTATCTATGCTACTCTCTACTTACCCCTAAAAGACTTGCAACCTATAGCCAATCCTAATCAAACTAACTAGGAAAGTAAAGGCACGCAAGATAGAGTAAATGCAGAAACGTAATACGGTAAGTAAAGAGGTAAGGAGAGAATATGCAAACTCCCGTGAAGACACCAAGACACACGATTTAACGTGGTTAAGTTAGGACACCAAGTCCCTCCCTACGTCCACGGCCACTTGTCCAATAAGAATAAGTGTGATGCCAAGTCTATTCGCTTGATCACCGTCTTGCGTTCGCCACCAAGGCTTCCGGCAAGCAAAGGCTAAGTGGCGCCAAATCACCAAGACTAGGCCACCGCCACCGTCTCTCTCAAAGCGTCACCAACGGCACCGTCTTCACTATTGGAGCTTCTCACCAACAGGGGTCTCCTTCCCCGCACAAAGTATCGTTGCCTCTCCACACCAAGTCGGAGGGTCACACGATGAGTACACAAGATGCTTGCCGCAGCAAGGCTTCTCTCAAGGGAGCTCTCGCAAGAACTAATCCCTATTACAAGCACTAAGCACTCTCACAAGTGTGCTTAAGCCTATATGATGTACAATGAAGCTCTATGGTGGTTGGAGGTGTTTTTCAAGTGTTATATGCTTCCTTAGTCTCCAACACTCACCAAATGACCCGGTCTTAGGGGTATATATAGCCACACATCCAAAACTAGCCGTTGGGAAAAGGCTGACGAAATCCCTTAACGCTGGTTGATCCGACGCTCAGTTTTTGTCATCACCGGTTTAACCGGTGAGTGTATTTTCCCAGCAACTAGCCGTTACTACTCCAACGGCTACTTGATCAATTGCACCGACACTCTTGAAATCATCGTCGGTTTAACCGGTGAGTGCAAGCTCAGAAACCCCCCGAAAAATGGAGTCTCTGGACAACTGCACCGACGCTCACTTTGCCTTGATCGCCGGTTTAACCGGTGCCTATAAAACTCCTACTGCTTCTTCGGCCTCCAAGTCCATTACACTGGTGAGTGTAAAACACCCAACGCCGGTTAATCCGGTGCCAAACCCTAGCTCGCAGCTTCTGTGTTTATTGCACCGATGAGTGCAATTTGCTCGTTATCGGTTTAACCGGTGATAGCAAATTGTCATCGTCTTGATCTTTTCGACTTGGATTTCTTCATGGTCTCTTCGGGCCTAGATACGCCTATCTTCTCTTTTGTCATCACTTGAACCTAAAAGCCTGAGATGGTCATCTTGACAATCATATTAGTCTAAGTGTTGTGTTGTCTATATCAATCACCAAAACATTATATTGAAATTTGGCATGAGAGGCCATTTTCGCTACACCTGGACGGAGTGAAACAAAGCAGGGGAGGTTTGGCGCGGTGGTTCCCGGCTAGGAGAGTCGCCGGAGGTATGGGGAAAGTGAGGGGAAATGGAGAGGAGGTCGAGCCGCACCTTATGGTGGTCTTGGCTCGTCGGGAGAGGGCCGGAGGAGGCGGGTCCGCGGAGAGGGGCGGCCGGCGGTTGCTCTGGTCCGGCGCGGCGGCGCTCCGGCGATGATGGGGTAGGGGATTTTGGTCGAGGAGTGTCAGTGGAGGTCTGGGAAGGAGATGGCGAGGCTCGCTCGGGCAATGTGGGTCGGAAGAGGCCGGTCCGCGGCGAGCTCGAGCTCGCCGGCGGCAATGGCGAGCAGAGGGCTGGTTCCAGGCGCGAGGGGAGGGTTCTGCTCCTTTTATAGGCGTGCTAGGCTTCGTGGCGAAGCAAACAACGTCTAGGGGAGGTCGATTTGGCCGGGCAGGGGGCGGAGGCAGGCGACAGCGAGCGGCGACGCCGGCGGTCGTGCTGGCGCAAGGCGGGGGCGCGTGTGTGACACCTCGGGTGTCAATACACTTAAATACAGATCATTGTACCGAATTAAAACTTAAAAGAAAAATATGGGAAATTAATTCAAAGAGAAGAGGTCAAATAAAAGTCAAAGTATACAAAAGAAATTAAAAGAGAAAGAGAAAGGAGTGAAAAGCTACTCAAAATCCAATTCAAAAATGTGCACAAAAATTTAGTTGGCTCATGAGAAGTACTTTAAATGATATGTGCTGAATTGAACTTTCAGCCAAAAACCATAAAAAATCTAAATAAAGTCAAAGTCCTTTTGTGCAAGTTTGGAAATTTAAAATAGTTCAAAATGATAGTTTCAAATGAAAATTTGTATAAAACAAAAGTTGTAGATATTGAAAAGTTATGCAAAGTTGGTGTTCAACACTTTTTCATTTGAGCCCTCTAAGAAGGAGATATTTTTAGTTTACCGAGAGGTCCTTGAACTTTTAGAAATCATAGATAGGCCATCACCTCTCTGCTGCTCTGTTTCACCCGCCGCCCGCGTACGCCGCCGGTGGACCTCGTCCACGGCGCGTCCGCAGCCAAGTGGACCCGAGGGAGCTCTCCAGCGCCACCTGGCCTGCCTCTTGGCACCTCCCCACGCTAACACGCGTCCTCGGCGCACTCCCGAGCCGCCACACCGCCCCGCCATGTAGCTCACCGCTTGGTCGCTCCGCCAGCTCGCCGCCGAGCCTTCCTAGGCCAGTTCGGCCTTCCCCAGACGCCGCTCCCCTCGCCCAGGACTCCTCTCGCCTATAAATGGCACAGGACGATTTAATGCTGGAAAACATATACATGAACTTGCTCTGGAATTTCTACTACATGCATGTGTAACTGAAACCATGTTAATCCATAAATTTCAGAATTATTAGAGTTCATTTGCTATATACCATGATTAATGCTTGTTTAATCAACTTAATTCATCATATATAGTTTTTATGCTCAGAAAAATCTATATTTATTTCTGAAGTCTCACTTTGGTTCTGTGATCCTGTCTGAAAATTTTGAGCTACGGTTACTAAGTATTGCTTTAGATAAAAATCATGCTTAGTATCTCTTGGTTAGAATTACCATTTTTGTTCTGAGTAAACTAGGCCATATCTGACCATGATTTTTGGACATGTTCTTAGTTAGAGTATATGCTCACTATAATAAAAAGTTCACATCCAGTACTAATCAAATGAACTTTGAAAAAAATTATGCTAACTCATGTTAAGTTAAATGCATAACTAATTTATCTGGTTGATATAAAGCTTGATAATTTTTTCTGGAGTATGTTTAGCTCATGACTAGGCTCTGGTAAAAATTTGAGAACCATATCCCTAGTATAACTCTCTGTAGAATTAATCTTATTTAATAGCTTGCTAAATTTGTTCATTTTGTCACCTCTGATGTATAAGTATATAAAATCTAGAAAAATTACAGCACTGAGTAGACGATATGTAGATGCTCCCGTAATATTTGTAGTACTAGAACCCATGTCAAACGTTCTGTGCAAAAAGGTGAAGCAACTAGAGTAATCTAATTACATGAATTGTTATGGTTAATTGCTTTATGATTAGATGCTGAAAATTATACCATAGATGATAGAGTATCTGATCTGTGTTACATTAATTTTTCATCACTAGCTCATGAGTAATTTTGTTGTTATGAAATAGTGAAAGCATGCTATGTTTTAATGATAAAAATGAAAATCAAACCCTACACTCATTCATGAAGAAACATAGTTGTGATTACTACTCCATAAATGACTGCCATGGAATGAAATTTTGAGATAATCACTGAATTAACTTTTGTTGGACTACAACTTTATCGTGAAGGAAAGAAAAATCATATCATGTCATAATAACACATCTTTGCATTTGCATATAGAAACGGTTAATCTCGCGGACGGTGAATACGAATTGGTGCCCGCGGACTCTCGTATTGATCAGGAGGTTATTTCGAACTGTGCTAACGTAGCTCAAGACCTGGGCTGTTTTTCTGCCTGACAGTGCCCAAGAAGGCAAGCCCCGGTGCATGATCCCATTATTTTCGCATTATTTACATCTATCTATTCATATATGTTGTAATAATTGTATTTGCGCATTTATGTATTCTTAGGCGTTGTTTGAAACCATAGATGCATGTCTCCTAGGTACCTATGTTTGTTATCCGGATCTTTTTCTTGACTAGTTGCCCCACTAACTAGGTACGGTAGAAGTCGAGAGGTTTCCTGCCTTTCGTGAGATTATAGGAGTTGACTGACTTTAACTCCTGCTGAAATATAAGGACAATGGGCGGGGTTGTGTAGTTGTGATACCCCGCTGGTGTAGTTGAAAATGGTTAAGGTCGCGGTGTGTGGCTCATTTCGTTAAGCGTTTGAAAGTACTAGCCACATGCCGAGAAATATGGTAATCGGTAAGCTGAAGTACCTGATTGGACCGGCGAGTGGAACGACCATTCACCCTCTTGGTAGGAGTAGGTTTTATTTTTGTCCGGACAGTACGGGTGCAGAGTGGTCGGACTCTATAGTCGGGGAGGGTGACCCAGATCCACGGACTGAAAAGAAAAGGGAAAAGTAGTGTGGGCGAAAGCGAAGTCGATCCCCATGCGTGTGCGTTAGGTTCCCCTGGCCAGGTTGAAATTCGATTCGGAATCGTCCGCCTCTTACGGCAAGAGATTGCTTAACGTTTTCGGTCACATAGAGTAACAAGTGGAACATGATGATGATAATACTGCTGGTTGATTAAATGATTGCTCTACCGTGTTTGTATAGAGTTAGATGCAAACGTAGAATGGTTAATTCAACTATAATACGGTAAAGTTAAAATCTGAAAATAAGGATCAACTCTTAGTGGCGTTTTTGGCAAAACAAACCCCACCAACCAAAAAGCCTTGCATGTCTAGTTATCGGACTATGTTATATCCGGTGACGGGTAAGTCTTGCTGAGTATTAGTATACTCAGCCTTGCTTGTGGCACTGTTTTCAGGTACTAACTTCGAAGACCTATTTGCGAGTCTTACTTGGCCGTGTACTTTGCCTCCGGGCTGGTCTGTTGAGTGGGATGGCCCTTCAGCTGGTGCTGACCACCCTCCCGCTGAGTGACGTGTTTCGTATGGGCTTTATCGATATGTCACTTCCTTTCGTTAGATGTTTTATTGCTTCCGCTGAGACTATGACACTTGAATAATTTGAGTACATGGAGCTCTGTAGTACTTTACTATTTTGAACCCAGTTTGTAATAAATTCATCTTCCACTGCAATCACTCTGAGATGTACGAAATGTTATGTGTTGTAATCTCTGGGCTCACCTTCGTGTGAGTGTTGTCTGCTGATCATGGAATAGCATGGCTTTAATCGAGGCTTCACTCGAGGAACTACCGGTGCATGCCGAATTGGTTCAGAGTTGCCTAGCAACGAAGATCAGTGCACCCGGGCCCAGTTAGTTTGGATGGTTCCGCCACAGCTGGCATCAGAGCTCACAGACAGCCTACCAGAGATGACAACCTTGGTTTTCAAAACAACAAATCAAAACTTGACTTCAAAACTACTAAAGTTTTTGAAAGAGTTTAGGATCTCCAAGGACAAGTTTAGAACATAAAGCCCTAGGGGATCTTATGGGTATAATCAGGTGGCTTATATTGTATGGCTAACTTCCAGCACATTACTTTTCAGTATTTAAATTCTGTAATTTAAATTCGGCAACTACTTCATCGCCGCGGAGGTATGTTTGCTCAGTCAGCTGAGGGAGTCTGACCTTCCCGTCAGTGATGCGAGCCGAACGCTGGAGCTCAAGCAGTGGCCTACTTGAGCTGCTGCCCATATACCAACTCCGGTTGATTATATGGGGAGTAATGGTTCGAAATTGGAATTCAATTCCCCATCAAAGACGGTACTCAGTCAATACGTTGTTTCGATGACGTATGCTTAACGTTGTCCATACGGTGGGAATTGTATGGATGCCGGTTCTATAGTGATCGGTAATGAATGGGAATGCTTTCGTGAGTGCCGGAACGAAAGGTTCATTTTATATACTGTCAATTTTCTGCAGGTATGCTAACTCGAAATCGAATCCTAGGCTATCTAGCTATATCGAGTAGCTACATAGTGAGATATGTAATATGTATGCCACCAAAGTCATTTGCGTAAGACCAAGGTTACTTGGCAATTCTTTTCCTTGGTGAGGACGGATAGGTTCTGTATTCATCCTCAAAATTGTCAGCAAGGAAATCTTTGGAAGAAATCGCAATCAAATCGGCTAAAACCCTATCCTAAGGAGCATCTAGATAGTCTGCAAATTCAGGGAAATTGGTTTCCACGAATTTTAAACCACTGTTAAATTATTCAAATCAACCTGGGTTAGTAAGATGAAATGATGTTCCCTAAGTTACCAAACTCTTGTAAAAATTTGAGAATTTTTGAAGCCTTCTTGATTGGTATTTGTGAATTTAGATCAACCCTGTGTAAAACTGTCAACCCTGAACAGTCTGTACAAACTGAATTTTTTTCGACCTCCTTAAGTTGTTCAAATGAAAAATCATTCAACACGAAAGTTGTATATAACTAAATTATGAACTTACCATAAAAATTTGAATTATTTTAGACAACTGGTTTGGGAGTTATGGTCAAAATACACCCTCTCTGGACACCCAGTTTTCCTGGTTGACGTCACTCTGAAAACCTGAGCATATCACCCCCTGGATTCCGAATTGATCTTAGTGATGACTAGATGAATTGTTCCTTATTCTCATAGGGATCTTGTGTAATTTTTTGAGAATTTTTTGAGCATATTATCTATCGTTTTGGCAATTTCTTTCACTATCCAGAATCAGCTATTCCTTGTTTACCATCAGCTGATCCATCGGTCTTTTGTTGGGACAGATGGAAGAGCTGCTGGTTGTTGACGAGCAGGGGCACGTACACTCTGCTTGCTTGCACTGGGATAGATTTCCTCGCCGTCTTTGGGAGCTTTTGAGTGCAGCCGGTTACCTCCAGCCACCGATTTACGATGGCCACGACTTTGTGGAGGACGGAGTTCGTCGCTGCAGTGTGACGATGGTGATCCCGCAGCACCCGCTCAACGGGTGGGAGCCAATCATGACTCAGATGGTCGGTCACCATCTGCTTGACACTTGGGAGCTTACCACCATGAGGTCGATCACCACTTTTTGCTCTTTGCACCCTCTGGAGGTGGTTCTGACCGCGTTCGGGTTGTTCCCTGCACACGACCCGGCAGACCCGCTTTGGCTTGACCGGATGGCACACGTGGGCGTAGTCGCTACCCTCAACCCGGTCGGGGCACTTTGGACGACAGCGATGTGCTTAGATGGTCTCTACAGACTTCACACGTTTCAGAGTTAAGCCGTCGCTCAGTTGGTGGACCAGGCTCAGGCCTTGCACCTGACTGTCCAGCTGAGAGACGAGCAGCTTCAGGAGGCTAGTGCCGAGCTCGAGAGTAGGGCTGCTCTTATCACCCAGCTCCACGGCGAGGTTCACGAGCTTCAGGACATGGTGACGGATCGTGACGCTACGATCATCTTCCTGGAGGACCAGTTTCACGACCTTCAGCTTGACTTGGACGACGCTCAGGCTCAGCTCCACCAGATGCAGGTTGATCCACCCGCACCACCCGGCCCGATGCAGGTGGATGGCGAGGAGGAGGAGCCTAAGGAGATCCAGGGCGTTTCGGAGATGGACTTTGAGGACTAGGCGTCGCAGCCCGCACCGGTTGAGGTTCACACTCCCGTGGCGAGCAAGGCATCGGTCAATATGTAGACCGAGGCGCTGTTTTCTTAGCTTTTGTAGACTCCTCTTAGTGTAGCCTACTTTTGGATCATGGCTACTAGACTAACTTAGAGTTGAGTAACCCCCTTAGTACTGATGTTAGAAGTAACCAAGTGGAAATGAGAGGATGATGAATGTAATGAACCTCTAATGCTACTAATGTGAAATATCGGTGATCTGTGAAAAGCTGAATGCAGCAGCTAGTTCGAATTTTTATCCTCTTTTCCTTTCTGAATTAGCTCCTAAGTTGAATACCAAAGTTGTTCCAAATTTCATCATTGAAATTCTCACAAAATTTCAGCTCAAACAGATTTGTAGCGCAGGAGATAATCGCAAATTACAGAAGCTCTGTTTTCTGTAAAACAGAAAACCAGAGGAGTAAATGAATTTTTCGACTAACCTAATCTGGGAATCTGACTTTGTGATGACTACCAAAGTTGTAGATCATGAAATTATATATCTCCTGTAAAAGTTTCAGGTTTATATCATGTACAGAACTCCAGTTATGCGCGATTTCGTATCACTGGTTTTTCTGCACAACATGATTTAAGCGATTCCTATTACTTCCATGTCACTTTGAGTTGTATGTTCCATTTGAAATGATGATAATGTTGAGCCTAATGCAAAAGTACTCACATTTCAGATGGTTGGATCAACTCGAGGTACCCCTAGTGGTTTTGGAGCCGGGGGGAATGGCGATCCACCTCCACCTCCTCCACCAGTGGGTATCGCTGATTTTCTTGCCGCCCAGACGGAAATTTTGCGGCAGTTGGTTCAAGCTCAGCAACAACCGCGGGGTGGGCATCATGCTCATCAAGCACAAGAAGCGAGCTACCAAGATTTCCTCAGTACTCAGCCTCCGCTGTTCACTAAAGCGGATGAGCCTCTAGACGCGGATGCTTGGATTCGCACAATCGAGTCCAAGTTTTCTCTATTGACTACTTGTTCAGAAGCGATCAAGACTTGCTACGCCGCGCAGCAGCTTCGCGGATCAGCTCATATGTGGTGGGATCATTACCATGGGATGCTACCGGCTGATCATGTGGTGAATTGGAATGAGCTCAAAATAGCTTTTCGGGCTCATCATATTCCAGCTGGACTTCTTGACCATAAGCTCAATGAGTTCTTGGCCTTAACTCAGGGCACTCGTACTGTATTGCAGTATGCCCAGGCATTCAATCAATTGTGTCAATATGCTAGATGTCACGCGGATACCGACGCTAAGAAGCATGAACGCTTCCATCGAGGCCTTAGCACCAAGTTACAAGAAAGGCTGAATCTTGTCCGTGCGGACTCTTCCAATGAATTGGTGAATATGGCTCTCTCCCAGGAGGATCATATTTCTGCACACCGCGCTGAAAAGAAGCACAAGGCACACGCTGGACCCTCGAGTGCCTCTGCACCGATGTATCGCCTTGTGCAGAATAACCCACCCGCACCCTCTCAGAAGGACCCTCAGCCAGGGCATTGGATTATTCGTCCTCCTCAGCAGCAGCAGCAGACTCGATTCGGGCTACCTCAGCAAGCTCGATTTGCACCTCAGCAGTAGCAGACCGGCCCTAGGCCGAATACTCAGCAAGCTGCTCGCCCTGACAACAATAACCGCTGTTTCAAATGCGGGAGTCTGGATCACTTTGCCAAGATGTGCCCCCAGGCGGGACAATCTCAGGGGCAGGCTTCTCGCAGAAATGATCAGAACATGGGCAAGAAACAAACCGTTCAAGTCAAGCAGGGCCGACTTAATTTCACCAACTTGGCTGACCTTCCAGAGGGAGCACCAATTATGTCGGGTACATTCTCTATAAACCATCACCCCGCAGTTATCTTATTCGATTCTGGTGCATCTCATAGCTTCATTAGTTCTAAATTTGGAGCAAAAGTTGGGTTAGATTTTTGTCACACCAAAGGCTCTTACATGATATCTACTCCTGGTGGTAAAGTAGCATCCAACCAAATGGTTAGAACCGCACCGCTTAAGTTGGGTAGTAAAACGATTTCAACCGATTTAATCCTATTACCACTAGAAGGAATTGATGTTATCCTAGGAATGGAATGGATGAATAGACATGGGGTACTGTTAGATATCTTTTCCCGAGCCGTTGAAATAAATTCTCCAACTCATGGTCATTCGGTCCTATATTTAGTCCATCACCAATGCAACAACTCTTGTGCCTATGCCATGAAGAATATTCGTCTCGAAGATATTCCTGTAGTCCGTGAATATGCAGATATTTTTCCGGACGACTTGCCTGGTATGCCACCCGATCGGGATATCGAATTTGTTATTGAACTGCAGCCTGGTACAGCACCTATTTCAAAAAGGTCGTACCGAATGTCGCCTAAAGAATTGGCTGAACTAAAAATCCAGCTGCAAGAACTTCTGGACAAGGGTTTTATTCGCCCAAGTGCTTCACCTTGGGGCTGTCCAGCATTGTTCGTAAAGAAGAAGGATGACAGTCTGAGGTTGTGTGTTGACTACCGGCCTCTCAATGCGGTGACCATCAAAAATAAATATCCACTTCCCCGCATTGATGTACTATTCGACCAGTTGGCTGGAGCAAAGATCTTCTCCAAGATTGATCTTCGTTCGGGGTATCATCAAATTAAAATCCGGCCTTGTGATGTTCCCAAGACCGCTTTCTCAACGAGATATGGCCTCTATGAATATTTGGTTATGTCTTTTGGTCTCACCAATGCCCCAGCTTGTTTCATGTATCTCATGAACTCGGTATTCATGCCGGAACTTGACAAGTTTGTCGTGGTTTTTATCGATGACATTCTGATATATTCCAAGAACGAGGCGGAACATGAACAACACCTGCGTATTGTTCTTCAACGTCTCAGAGATCATAAGTTGTACGTGAAATTTTCCAAGTGTGAATTCTGGCTGGACACAGTCAAATTTCTGGGTTACACCATATCCAGGGAAGGCATCTCAGTTGACCCCAGCAAAGTACAAGAAGTGATGGACTGGAAACCTCCTACTTCAGTTCATCAGATTCGTAGTTTTCTCGGCTTGGCGGGATATTACCGCAGATTTATTCCAGACTTCTCCAGAATTGCAAAACCCATGACAGAACTACTAAAGAAGGATGTCAAGTTTAAATGGGATGCGAAGTGCGATGAAGCATTTCATACATTGAAAGCACATCTAACCACAGCACCAGTCTTAGCTCAACCTGACAACAACAAACCCTACGATGTTTACTGTGATGCGTCAGGTACTTGTCTTGGTTGTGTTCTAATGCAAGACAATCGGGTTATAGCATATGCTTCCCAAGCTCTTCGACCACACGAGCTAAATTATCCCACTCATGATCTTGAGCTAGCCGCGGTTATTCATGCTCTCAAGATTTGGAGACATTATCTTATGGGCACTCATTGCAATATCTATACCGACCATAAGAGTCTCAAATACATTTTCACCCAAAGTGAGCTGAATATGAGGCAACGAAGATGGCTGGAATTAATCAAAGATTATGACCTGGAAGTTCATTATCATCCGGGCAAAGCTAATGTCGTAGCCGATGCGCTTAGTCGTAAGGTTCACTGCAATTGCCTTTCAGTGGAGTCGTACAATGACACATTGTAACTGAAATGCAAAAGCTGAAATTGGAGATCATTTCTTAGGGTTCTCTGACTCATATTTCTGTGGAACCGACACTTTATGACAAAATCATCATGGCACAATTACATGACAAAAGTGTCGGTATCATCAAACAGAAAGTATTAGAAAGCGAAAATAAATACAAGTGTTTCCATGTGGACCATAAAGGAATCTTGTGGTTCGAGGATCGCCTAGTCGTTCCCAAAAATCATGAGCTGCAGAAACAAATCCTGGACGAAGCACATCTCTCTAAATTTTCCATTCATCCAGGTAGCACCAAGATGTACCAAGATCTCAGACAAAATTTCTAGTGGACTCGCATGAAGAGAGAAATTGCTAAATATGTCGCAGAGTGTGACACATGTCAGAGAGTGAAAGCTAGTCACTTGAAAGTTGCTGGAACTCTCCAACCTCTGCCAATTCCGTCCTGGAAATGGGAAGATATCAGTATGGATTTCATCGTGGGCTTACCGAATACCTCTCAGCATCATGATTCCATTTGGGTTATTGTCGACAGGCTCACAAAAACCGCTCATTTTATTCCAGTGCATATTGAATATCGGGCCAATAAATATGCCAAAATCTATATCGATCGAATTGTCTGTCTACATGGTGTACCCAAAACGATTATCTCGGATCGTGGTACTCAGTTTGGGGCAAGGTTTTGGGAGCAGCTCCAAGAGGCTCTCGGAACTAAATTAATTCGAAGTTCAGCTTACCATCCACAGACTGACGGACAGACCGAGAGGGTGAATCAAATTCTCGAGGACATGCTTCGAGCATGTGTCATCCATTATGACAAGAACTGGGACAAATGTTTATCCTTGGCTAAGTTTTCGTATTACAACAGCTATCAGGCCAGTCTGAAGATGGCACCATTCGAGGCCTTGTATGGTCGACGGTGTCGAACTCCTTTGAGTTGGTCCCAGACTGGAGAACGCAAAATATTTGACCCGAATTAGTGGTCATGGCGGAGGAAAAGGTAAAAATAGTACAAACAAATCTCCGAGCAGCCCAATCTCGGCGAAAGAGTTATTTTGATAAAAGAAGGGATCCTTTGAAGTTCAGGGTTGGTGACCATGTTTATTTACGAGTATCACCAACTCGAGGCGTTCAATGTTTCGGAGTCAAGGGCAAGCTAGCACCTCGCTATGTCAGACCATATGAGATCATTGAAGAATGTGGACCCGTGGCTTATCGTCTGCGACTTCCTTCGCGACTTGCAGCCATCCATGATGTTTTCCACATATCCCAACTCAAGAAATGTGTCCGAGTTCCGACCGAAATCATCGATCAACAGGAAATTTTAGTGGAGCCCGACCTATCTTATACTGAATATCCACTCAAAATTCTGGATCAAAAAGAGAGAGGCACCCATCGAAAAGTGGTGAAAATATATAAAATTTAGTGGTCGCATCACACTGAAGAAGAGGCCACTTGGGAGACGGAAGATTATCTCAATCGACAATATCCGGGTTTTCTTAGCTCTACCCCAGGTATCTTATTTTCCCTCCCTAAATTCAATCATCCAATCTCGGGGCGAGATTCTTTTTAAGGGGGTAGGTTGTGATACCTCAGGTGTCAGTACACTTAAATACAGATCACTGTACCCAATTAAAACTTAAAAGAAAAATATGGGAAATTAATTCAAAGAGGAGAGGTCAAATAAAAGTCAAAGTATACAAAAGAAATTAAAAGAGAAAGAAAAAGGAGTGAAAAGCTACTCAAAATCCAATTAAAAAATGTTCACAAAAATTTAGTTGGCTCATGAGAAGTACTTTAAATGACATGTGCTCAATTGAACTTTCAGCCAACAACCATCAAAAATCTAAATAAAGTCAAAGTCCTTTTGTGCAAGTGTGGAAATTTAAAAATAGTTCAAAATAAGAGTTTCAAATGAAAATTTGCATAAAACAAAAGTTGTAGATCTTGAAAAGTTATGCAAAGTTGGTGTTCAACACTTTTTCATTTGAGCCCTCTAAGAAGGAGATATTTTTAGTTTACCGAGAGGTCCCTGAACTTTTAGAAATCACAGATAGGCCCTCACCTCCATCTCTCCCCTCTCTGCTGCTCTGTTTCACCCGCCGCCCGCCGTATGCCGCCGGTGGACCTCGTCCACGGCGCGTCCGCGGCCAATTGGACCCGAGGGAGCTCTCCAGCGCCACCTGGCCTGCCTCTTGGCACCTCCCCATGCTAACACGCGTCCTCGGCGCACTCCCAATCCGCCACGCCGCCCCGCCATGCAGCTTGCCGCCTGCTCGCTCTGCTAGCTCGCCACCGAGCCTTCCCAGGCCAGTTCGGCCTTCCCCAGATGCCGCTCCCCTTGCCCAGGACTCCTCTCGCCTATAAATGGCACAGAACCCCCGCCGTCGCGCGACTTCCTCTCTTTCTCCCTTCTTCCACCGTCTGCCATGGCCGGCGAGATGTAGCTCGCGCGGACCGGCCACCACAGCCCCGCATTGCTCCATCCAACCACCCCAGCAGCTTCGCCACACTCCAGTTAAGCTCCACGCGCGCTGAATCGAGCCCAAACCCATCCCCGTCGCCGTTCACCTTCCGTGCCGCCGCTGGCGAGCTCGGGCTCACCGCGGACCGGCCAACCCAGAGGGAAACCGTGCACGAGAGCTAGCCCAGGAGCTTCCTCACGCTCTCGCGGTGCTCGTCCACGCGACGTTCCTCTACAACGAGCCCTGCTTCGCCTACACCACCGGCGACCGAACTTCTTCTCCGCCATTAGCGCCGACGAGCTCGTCTCCGGCCATCTTCCACTTGAACATCTACAAGGGTGGGTGTTCCTCGAACTCCTCTCTCTCACGCGCCTCCCCGTTGCAGCCCCGGTAAGCCCTGCCTAGCAGAACACCACCGGCAAGATGCCATGGCGGAGCAGGCCGGCGAAGGACCCGGTTGTAATTTATTTTTTTTTCGTTCGAGGGTGTGTTTGCAAGTTTACCAGAGTATCGCAGTGAACTTTGAAAATGCATAACAAATCACAGAAAAATCATAAAAATGCAAACTAAACTGATCTGGAATCCTTAAAACAATATCTACAAGTTTTGTAACAACCAAATCTGCATAAACTCAACCAACATTTATCTATGGAAAAGAATAAGAAAACCAACCCATGCATGTTCAGGAAGTTCCACTCAATCAACGACCTTGATTTTTGAATATGTTATCACTGATGAAATTTTAATCTCACAGTAAAAAGATGGCACCCAACTAAAACTGTTATCTTGTTGGAACAATCAAGATTCTCAAATCTGTTGATGACATTGACGATTTAATGCTGGAAAACATATACATGAACTTGTTATGGAATTTCTACTACATGCATGTGTAACTCAAACCATGTTAATCCATACATTTCAGAATTATTAGAGTTCATTTGCTATATACCAAGATTAATGCTTGTTTAATCAACTTAATTCATCATATATAGTTTTTATGCTCAGAAAATCTATATTTATTTCTGAAGTCTCACTTTGGCTCTGTGATCCTGCCTGAAAATTTTGAGCTACGGTTACTGAGTATTGCTTTAGATAAAAATCATGCTTAGTATCTCTTGGTTAGAATTACCATTTTTGTTCTGAGTAAACTAGGCCATATATGATCATGATTTTTGGACATGTTCTTAGTTAGAGTATATGCTCACTATAATAAAAAGTTCACATGCAGTACTGATCAAATGATCTTTGAAAAAAATTATGCTAACTCATGTTAAGTTAAATGCATAACTAATTTATCTTGTTGATATAAAGCTTGATAATTTTTTCTGGAGTATGTATAGCTCATGACTAGGCTCTGGTAAAAATTTGAGAACCATATCCCTAGTATAACTCTCTGTAGAATTAATCTTATTTAATAGCTTGCTAAATTTGTTCATTTTGTCACCTCTGGTGTATAAGTATATAAAATCTGGAAAAATTACAGTACTGAGGAGATTCCATGTAGATGCTCCCGTAAAATTTGTAGCACCAGAACCCATGTCAAACGTTCTGTGCAAAAAGGTGAAGCAACTAAAGTAATCTACTTACATGAATTGTTATGGTTAATTGCTTTATGATTAGATGCTAAAAATTATACCATAGATGCTAGAGTATCTGATCTGTGTTATATTAATTTTTCATCACTATCTCATGAGTAAATTTTTTGTTATGAAATAGTGAAAGCATGCTATGTTTTAATGATAAAAATGAAAATCAAACCCCACACTAATTCATGAAGAAACATAGTTGTGATTACTACTCCATAAATGACTGCCCATGGAATGAAATTTTGAGATCATCACTGACTTAACTTTTGTTGGACTATAACTTTATCGTGAAGGAAAGAAAAATCATATCATGTCATAATAACACATCTTTGCATTTGCATATAGAAACGGTTAATCTCGCGGACTGTGAATACGAATTGGTGCCCGCGGACTCTCGTACTGATCAGGAGGTTATTTCGAACTGTGCTAATGTAGCTCAAGACCTGGGCCAAGCCCCAGAGGTTTTTCTGCCTGACAGTGCCCAAGAAGGCAAGCCCCGGCGCATGATCCCATTATTTTCGCGTTATTTACATCTAACTATTCATATATGTTGTAATAATTTTATTTGCGCATTTACGTATTCTTAGGCGTTGTTCGAAACCATAGATGCATGTCTCCTAGGTACCTATGTTTGTTATCCGGATCTTTTTCTCGACTAGTTGCCCCGCTAACTAGGTACGGTAGAAGTCGAGAGGTTTCCTGCCTTTTGCGAGATTATAGGAGTTGACTGACTTTAATTCCTGCTGAAATATAAGGACAACGGGCAGGGTTGTGTAGTTGTGATACCCTACTGGTGTAGTCGAAAATGGTTAAGGTCGCGGTGTGTGGCTCATTTCGTTAAGCGTTTGAAAGTCCTAGCCACATGTCGAGAAATATGGTAATCGGTAAGCTGAAGTACCTGATTGGACCGGCGAGTGGAACGACCATTCACCCTCTTGGTAGGAGTAGGGTTTATTTTTGTCCGGACGTACGGGTGCAGAGTGGTCGGACTCTGTAGTCGGGGAGGGTGACCCGAATCCACGGACTGGAAAGAAAGGGGAAAAGTAGCGTGGGCGAAAGTGAAGTCGATCCCCATGCGTGTGCGTTAGGTTGCCCTGGCCAGGTTGAAATTCGATTCGGAATCGTCCGCCTCTTACGGCATGAGATTGCTTAACGTTTTTGGTCACATAGAGTAACAAGTGGAACATGATGATGATAATACTGATGGTTGATTAAATGATTGCTCTACCATGTTTGTATAGAGTTAGATGCAAACGTAGAACGGTTAATTCAACTAGAATATGGTAAAGTTAAAATCTGAAAATAAGGATCAACTCTTAGTGGCGTTTTTGGCAAAACAAACCCCACCAACCAAAAAGCCTTGCATGTCTAGTTATCGGACTATGTTATATCCGGTGACGGGTAAGTCTTCCTGAGTATTAGTATACTCAGCCTTGCTTGTGGCACTGTTTTTAGGTACTAACTTCGAAGACCTGTTTGCGAGTCTTACTTGGCCGTGTACTTTGCCTCCGGGCTGGGCTGTTGAGTGGGTTGGCCCTTCAGCTGGTGCTGACCACCCTCTCGCTGAGTGACATATTTCGTATGGGCTTTATCGATACGTCACTTCCTTTCGTTAGATGTTTTATTGCTTCCGCTGAGACTATGACACTTGAATAATTTGAGTAGATGGAACTCTGTAGTACTTTACTATTCTGAACCCGGTTTGTAATAAATTCATCTTCCGCTGCAATCACTCTGAGATGCATGAAATGTTCTGTGTTGTAATCTCTGGGCTCACCTTTGTGTGAGTGTTGTCTGCTGATCCTGGAATAGCATGGCTTTAATCGAGGCTTCACTCGAGGAACTACCGGTGCGTGCCGAATTGGGTCAGAGTTGCCTAGCAACGAAGATCAGTGCACCCGAGCCCAGTTAGTTTGGGTGGTTCCGCCACAGCGTGGTGCCGGGCCAAGTGGCCTGTGGCGCGTGGCAAGTAGAGGACGAGCCAGGGCGACACGGTTCCGAGAAAAACCAGGGGCGCGCGGGCCCATTTGGCCGTTCTCGGGGCGGTTTTCCGTCGCCGGAGTACGGACGGCGTGAGAGGAGAGAGGTGCTGGCAGTGGCAGTCTCGTAAATAATTCGAAGTTCAAAACTCAGTTCTGTAATTTCAACTTTTCTCCTTCTTATTTGCTCCAAATGAAAAACTTTTGAATACCATTTATGTTCAGTTTTTCGAGATCTACAACTTTCGTGTAATGCACTTTTTCATTTGAGCAATGGTTTGAGAGTTGTTTAATTATTTCAAAAACTGGCATGTAAAGTACTTATCATTCCATGTGAATTTTGGCACTTTTGCTCCTAGGCTTCAACTAAACTTTTGTTTAACATGACATAGTGAATATGCCTATTTGTTTTCATATGCATGTTTGCATTGGTTTGAAAGTTATTTGAATTTCCTTACCACTAAAAATTGAACTCTTGTTTATTTGATTTGTTTAAAATTTGAGTTTGCAAAAAGTCTTTTAAAATAAACTATGTGTCACAATAATATGAGTGTGCGTTTAAACTACATGGTTATGACAAGTTGAGCATGAAGGTTTTACGAAAATTAGAGGAACAAGTTTTATATCCACACATACTCCTATACAAGGATGCATTATTGTTTTGTATAACTCTTTGTTATCATGAGCTAAAGGAATATTTAACCAATATTTAACCCTTTGTTTGAATTTTTATTTTGTTTCATAACTCCAAGTTGTCATTTGAGAAAGAAATGAATAACTGAATATTTTCTTAATGAACCTTCAAGGTAAGTATGTTTTATGTCTTCTTTTCTTTAAAAAGATTTTCAAGATTCAAAACTACTTGTTTGTTGAATATTTGTGGTCTTATTTTATTATTTTATTTGAACTAGTAGCTCTTCAAAAATCAAAGAATGGTTCTAATAATCATTTCAACCGATGGTTTTTTTCAGTTTAAATTTGATTTGCATAGAAAGTTTATAGCTCATTATGAAAGGTGTATTTTATTGCCATATTACCACTCATGTCAAGTCAAGCTTAAAAGTGTATCAAACATTATTTTTCAAGAACTCTGCACTCAAACACATGCACACATACATTTACACACAAGTTTATAAAAACTAGATATAGGATTCTTATTTGAGTTTTCTTAGCTCATTTGTGTGTGAAGTTATGTTAATTGCCTGGCTTTCATTAAACTGACACCAGAGGTGTCACAGCCTACCCCCCTTAAAAAGAATCTCGTCCCGAGATTCAGGTAAATATGCTAAGTGTGGATAGTGTGTGTGCCTTTGGTTGGTGAAACCAAAAAGTAGACATAATCACCAATTTCAAGTTGCAAAGGGTTTCTTCTTTTTGCCAGAATAACTCATTTGGCTAGAGTGGGTAGCTTTAAGATTTTTGGGTATTATTCTTGCTGGTTATTTTTCCTGATTATCAAGTCTGGTCCAAATATTTAGTGGTCTTCGGTTTGCGACAAACTCAGAGGAGTTCGACACCTTTGACCATACGAGGCTTTAAATAGTGCCATTTTCAAGCTTGCTTGATAGCTGGGTGAGAACTCTGCTAAAAACGGGCATTTGTCTTCAAGGTTGTCATAATGAATGATGTAAGATCTTAGCATGTCTTTTAGGATTTGGTCCACTTTTCAGTTTGGCCGTCGGTTCTAGGATGATAAGCTGAACTTCGGATCAGTTTGATACCGGAAAAAGATTGCAAGGGATTTCCCAAAAGTATGGTAGGAATTGAGCGCCACTATTGGATTTAAGTTATCGTACAATTGAGTGAAAATACTTACTGTCTTATCACCGCTAATTTTAGCGGGCATACCATTGCTCTCTCTCTCTCTCTCTCTCTCTCTCTCTCGTTTATTCGATGCAGAGCAGTACATGACCAGTTTTGATCTACCATCCAACTTCGATCCGAATTCTAAGAGAATTGATAGAATTGTGAGACGCCGCGTCGTCCCACCCCAAAAGAAACCCACTTGGAATCCTCGTTTGTCAGTCTCAGCACCACCCATGGCCAAGACTCTCAGGCAGTACTCGGCCCCGTCCAGCAGCCACATCCCTACAGGACTGAACAATGACCAAGTCAATGATGACTTTGAGCTCAAGTTGGGACTGGTGAACATGGTTCAAGCGAGTCCATTCTGTGGAAAGGCATCAGAGGATGCCAACGCTCACCTTCAAAACTTCTTGGAAGTGAGCAGCACTATCAACCCCAGAGGTACCACGATGGATAACGTCCGTCTACGGCTGTTCCCATTCTCCTTGCTAGGCAAGGCGAAGATGTGGTTTTACACCAATAAAGCAGACTTCACAACATGGGAAGCTTACTCCAATGCATTCCTGACAAAGTACTTTCTAGTGGGCAAAACCAATGCCCTCCGAGGAAAAATCTCTGGATTTCAACAGCTCCCGGATGAAGCCATTCCGGAATCTTGGGAGAGATTCTAGGTGTACATTGCAGCATGTTCCGACCATGGTATGGAGGAATGGCTGATTATTCAGAGTTTCTTCAATGGCCTGAACACGCCAGCCCAGAATCACATTGATGCAGCATTAGGTGGTCCCTTTCTTTCGCTCAGCATGCATGAAGCAAAGGCGCTGGTAGAGAAGATTGCTTCCAACTAGAGTTGGAAAGGTGATAGGCAGCAGCAACCCCGCAAGGGAGTTGATCAGATCGACAGTATCGATATGCTTGCTGCCAAGATGGACCTTCTTATGAAGAGACTGGAGTCTCCACACCAGGAGGCTAACCAAGTTATGTATTCTCGCATGACTTGCGAGGTGTGCGGAGAAACTGGACACATGGGTAGCTCTTGCCCGGTCACTCAGGAGGAAGCTCACTTCGTTGGAGCAAACAACTCCAATAGCTCAGGCTTCCGTCCTCAACAAGGTTGGAATTCCAAGCCCAACCTCCCCTTCAGTCAACAGCAAGGTATGAATTTTAATAACAATTTTCAGCCTTCTTTAAAGGACCTAGTCTATGGCCAAAAACAAATTAATGAAAACATTAGTAAGAAATTCCTTGCTAATGATAAAATTTTGGAGTCTTTGGCCGGACAACTAGAGGGCATAAACTCTGTTATTAAAAATCAGTTGAGCTTCAATAAAATGATAAAAACTCAAGTTGCTCAACTAGCCTCATCTTGTCCTAACAACAAATTGGGAAAACTTCCTGGGCAACCAGAAGTTCCCCCGAAAGAGAGTGTTAGTGCGGTAACTACGCGGACGGGTAAGTCCACGCAAGAACCACTATACCCTAAAGATGCAGGATCTCGGCGGAAAGCCGTACCCGCCAGCAATACCTCTGCTGCAGATGAAGACCAGGAGGAGGCAGAAGAGTCCAACATCACTGCTGCCCAGGAGGAAATCGTGGAACCCCCTAGAACTTCATGGGAGTTTAATGACACTACTGCCTTACCATTTCCGGAACGGTTAAGGAAGCCGGTGGCCGACGAGCAATTCGGCAAGTTTGTCATGGTAATACGGAAGTTGTATGTCAATATACCGCTTCTTGATGCTATGCAAGTACCAACCTATGCCAAGTACATCAAGGATATACTTGGTAACAAGAGAATCCTGCCCACCACCGAGGTTGTGCAACTCACAGAGGAGTGTAGCGCAGCTATACACGATCCTCTCCTGGAGAAGAAGAAAGATCCAGGATGCCCGACAATCACATGTTCAATTGGGAGTCAGCATTTCTCACACGCTTTGTGTGATCTCACGAGTTAAATTTTCGACATGAATTGGAGGTCGGTTTGATCGAATGGACCGAAAGGCTTATCCATGGATGAAAGGACCCACAAGTCAGTGCAACATTGAGAACAAGCCAGTGATCCAATACCCTGGAGCAATCACAAGCGTCAAGTCATAATGTTGGTGGAACCGAGGGCCATCATGTGCCATGGAGAGGTCGGCCGGCCTCCCTTAGGCCGGCCGGCCTGGCCTTGTCTGCGTTGGAGCTAAGCAAGGAGAACCGACATCTAGGAGATATCAGGAGCGTCCATCCGAAGGCGGTGCCCGAGAGGCGGCATACCCAGGCCGGCCGGCCTAGGGGAGGCCGGCCGGCCCCACCTAGCATCCTCTGGCGTCCTCCCTTCGCGTGGAGTTGAAGCCCAGTTAGGGGTTGCTTACAACTGCAGCTACCGGTCAATTACCGACCTCTAACCACTATAAATAGGACCTCCATTCATCACTTGTACACACACCAAAAGGAGTTCTCTTCTCACTTTTCCTTTCTACAGTAGGTTAGGTAGTCTGGGAGTTAGAGTCGAGTCGAGCTTGTCTTGGGATTCCGGAGTCGTCATCGGAAGTCGGGTATAAGGTCTTGTATCTTTTCCTTTGACATTTATCAATATAAGTTATCTTCTTTATCTTTTCGAGTCAGCTTTACTTTCCGCATTTATTTATCTTCCCAAGTTATCATACTTGTGTGCGGAAGTAATTCCTTTAGCTTAGACTTTGTATCTCTCTTGTTGTCGGGTGCCACAATTAGGGACACCCTAATCGGGGTACTAAGACCGTTTTTAGAAAACACAAACGCCTGTTAAATCAACTAGTCCCACGGCCTCCTTCCAATCCGGAAGAAAGGAAAAGACTCAATAAAGCCCAGCACGCGGCCCATTCACATCCCCCTCGAACCCGCGGAACGATCTCCGCCTCGCTCGAGGGTCCCTCCCGGGCCCGCTGGACAATCTCCGCCTCGCTCGAGGGTAGCGAACCTACCCTCGAGCGGGTGATTCATTCTACGCCTCGCTCGAGGGCTCCCCCGGGGACCCTCGACCGCGCAACGCACTTCCGCCTCGCTCGAGGGTAGCGGATCTACCCTCGAGCGGGTAACTCATCTCCGCCTCGCTCGAGGCCGTCTCTCGGCACAAGGGACAAACGGCCCCGCCGCCCAACCGCCCGCCATACGAAGGCATTAAAGGCCAGCCACTCCGCCACGGCTCAAAGGACGGGCGGCGTCAGACCGCCATTCCCACAGTAGCTGTGACCGGGGTCCCATCCGCTGACCCTGGTCATCACTCCACCATCCCGGACGCTGTAGCAGCGCCTTGGGACCTGCGCCTTGGGACAAGACAGGCTCGGTACAACTCCCGCCGACCTTCCGGACCCGCCCCCCACTGAGGAAGGGGTCCGGCGATGGCACGTGTCCCCCGGGCCTTCTAGTGTGCACACCCGCACTCCGACAGGGGGTCCGGGTCCGACTCGCGCCATTACTACTGCCAAGGCACTGCAGGATGACCGGCGCCATCCCCGCGGGACCAAGGACGAAATCCAGGACAACAGCAATGTGCGCCGCCTTCCCACAGTGCACTTCCTACAGTGTTCGACCACTGTACCCGCAATTCGGGGGAAACGACGACTTCCGCGCCCTACACTCGTGTACGCCGCCCCCTCCTTGTAACTATAAAAGGAAGAGGCGGACCCCCTTTAAGGGGGGCTGGGCTCATCTGGACGCGAGACTCTAGCCGGCTGGTCTCTCTGGTTTCTATCTCCCAAGAGAACTCTCAGCACTACTGATCACTCATCTCAACCGACTCTACTCCTAGCAGAGACCTGGGAGCTCCCCTCCCTCTCTCGCCTCGCTTGTATCCCCTACTATAAGCACCCCGGGTGCAAGATAATACAGTGCCCTCGCACACCCCCCTTGCTGGACGTACGGCCCCGCGGCCGGAACCAGGATAAAACTGTGCGTTACTATGATTGCCTCTTGCATCATCATCTGGGACGAGGAAACACGCAGCATTTACTAGTTGGGATCCAGGCCCCCGGGTCGGGACACCGACAGTTGGCGCGCCACGTAGGGGCGCTGCGTGATTTTTTCTCTCTTTTTCCCATTTGATCTCCAGGAATGGCGAGCAGATCCAGCCCATACCCTATGGGTGTTTCGGATCCATTCCCAGCGGGACGCGTTATCTCATTCGGGAGTCTCGAGTTCAGGGCAACCGGCAACGGTTACCTTATGCAGCTCCTCTCTCCTGGACGCAACCCCATCGCTCCGACTTCGCAAGCCCGGCGCAACAGGCGCTCGGGTCAGCGTTCGCGACAAGCACGCGCGGAGCGGCGTCGTGTGGCACGCCACAGCTCCCCCACGTGGGTTGAGGCTGGCATGTCGCAACTCAGCATCACGGCCAACGGGGCCACCGTTTCATCATCACGTACCTCGGCGTCATCTGTGCCGACATCGTCACCTGCTGCGGCACTGGTGCCTCCCAGGGGGGGCTTGACTTCGGCGTCGCCTTTCCCCTTCGGGATGCGCAACGCTGCTGCTCACGCCTCGTCAACCAGCGCTAGCTTCATCGAGCATGAGGATATGCCGGGTCGTCATCTTCGGAAGATTCGCAACCCCATCGCGTCATCTCCTGACGAATCCTACCCCTAGACGGCGAGCTCGATCGCCGACGACATCGACTTCTTCATGAACAACTTCGTAGCCGAGGAGGCCGAGGACTACTCCGGGGTCCGCGACCCCGGCGCTCTCCGCGCGTTCCAGCTGGCGACGGCCTACTGCCTCACCTGCTCTGAAGACTCCAGCGAGGGGGATTTCGATCCTTCCAGGGAATGCTTCATGGCGGACCTCGCGGACGAGCAAGACGACAATACTCCAGCCAACGACGAGGGCGGCGGGGCGAACGTACGGGCAAAGCAACCGGTGGTCCCGGCCGCAGCCCCTTCCTCGTCAAGTTCAGCGGCGAGACAAGCTCAACTGGCGCAGCTCAGCGAGCTTCAAGCCAAGCTCGACGAGCAGCATCAACAAACCCAGGAGCTACGCGCCGCACTCGAGCAGCAGCATACCGCGCCTGGTGCACACGCCCAGGCGGCGGGACGTGTTACACGGGAGCGCATCCTGGCCGACGACAACGTCGACAAATCTCCGGAACTGAAGACGACGGGCGAGAAGCTCGTCGCTGCGGCCTACCTACTCCAAGCTATGCCCGAGCCGTCGACACCTTCGGGCCGCAACTTGCGCCGCGAGGCACAGGAGCTCATCGAGCAAGCTGCCGTGCAGCAGGCCGAGAGCTCTGCGTCTCGTATGCGCTCGAGGGCACCGGAGCAGCGTGGTGGGACTGCGCATCAGGACCGCGAGGTCTCCGTGCACACACCCCCAGTGGGGAAGGGCAAGGCAGCCGTAGCGCCCGGCGTGAGGGCACCCTCGGTGCACGAGCGCATCGGAAGAGTTCCCGTGAGGGAGCGAATCCGTGATACTCGCGGGTACGCTAGCGACGGCGACGCCCGCAACGTCATCAACGGCAGGAGGTACACCCCTCGACTGGGGTGGACGCTTCGACCCTGAGCACGACAGGGGTGAGTCACCGGAGCCTCCGGGCACCCGGGTGTTCAGCCGGGAGATTCGAACAACATCTTTTCCCCCGCGCTTTCGACAACCCAACACCCTCGTCAAATACTCGGGCGAGACTGATCCTGCAGTCTGGCTCAATGACTACCGCCTAGCGTGCCAGCTAGGCGGCGCGACGGAGGACGCGGTCATCATCCGCAACCTCCCTCTTCATCTTGCCGACGCCACACGAACGTGGCTCGAGCACCTGCCTGCGGATCAGATCCACAACTGGGCCGACTTGGTCCATATCTTCGTGGGCAATTTCCCGGGCACGTACGTGCGCCCTGGGAACTCTTGGGATCTCAAAGGATGTCGCCAGAAGCCCCGCGAGTCCCTGCGTGACTACGTGCAAAGCTTCTCCAAGCAGTGCACCGAGCTCCCTAGTGTCACCCACGTCGAGGTCATCAACGCTTTCCTCGAGGGTACAACCTGCAGGAACTTAGTGCATGAGCTTGCCAGAAGCCGACCCGTCAACACCAATGAGTTGTTCGACGCTGCCACCAACTACGCCGCCGGCGAGGAGGCTGTTGGTGCCATCTTCGACGACAAATCAAGCAAGCGCAAGGATGATGCGCCCGCGGAGGGCGGCAACGTCAAGCCCAACGCCCCCACCAAGAAACAGAAGCGAGGCAGGAAGGGAAAGAAGCCGGTCCCGCCGAACCAGCGCGGGTCGGGGCAGGTAGAGGACTCCGAGGAGGCCTTCGCAGCCGCCCCAGACCGCAAGGGACCTCGAGGCCCCCCTCGAGGCGGCGGTGGCCAGTTCGACGACATGCTTAAGAAGCCGTGCCCTTACCACAAGAAGAAGGATGCGGGCGACAAAGGTGGAGATGACGAGTTCCCCCCAGTGGAGAACGCCTTCTTCATCTTTGGAGGAGCGACGACGAATATGACTCCTCGGCAGCGCAAGCATGAGCGCCGCGAAGTCTTTTCTGTCGCCAAAGCCACGCCATCCTACCTCGACTGGTCGAAGGATACCATCGCCTTTGGCCGCGAGGACCACCCCGACTACGTCCCGCATCCGGGACGGTTTCCACTTGTTGTCGACCCCATCATCGGCAACACTCGCTTCTCCAAGGTGCTCATGGACGGAGGCAGCGGCCTCAACATCATGTACGCCCCCACCTTGGAGCTCATGGGGATCGGACTAGACAAGCTTCGCCCCAGCAAGTCGCCATTCCATGGCGTTGCGCCGGGGAAGCGAGTCCAACCCCTCGGCCAGATCGATCTGCCTGTGTGCTTTGGCACAGCAGCCAACTTCCGCAAGGAGGTACTCACTTTCGAGGTGGTGGGATTTCGAGGGTCCTATCATGCCATCCTTGGTCGTCCTTGCTACGCCAAGTTTATGGCCGTCCCCAACTACACCTACCTCAAACTCAAAATGCCAGGTCCGAGGGGCATCATCACCATCGGCTCTTTGTTCGAGCACGCCTACGATTGCGACGTCGAGTGCGTTGAGCGCGCGGAAGCTCAAGCGGAGGACGAGGCCCTCGTAGCCACCCTCGACAAAATGGCGAGCGAGGCCTTGGACTCCACACACCGACACGCCGGGAGCTTCGAACCCGCCGAGGGTATCAAGAAGGTGCCCCTCGACCCAAGCCACTCCGACAACAAGGCGGTGCAGATCAGCGCCACCCTCGACGACAAATAGGAAGTGGTGATCGTCGATTTCCTCCGCGCCAACGAAGATATCTTTGCGTGGAGCCCCTCGGACATGCCTGGCATACCGAGGGAGGTCACCGAGCACTCTCTTGATGTCCGACCCCACTCCAAGCCGGTGAAGCAACGCCTGCGACGCTTCGACGAGCTCAAGCGCCGGGCGATCGGCGAGGAGTTGTAGAAGCTTCTGGCGGCCGGATTCATCAAAGAGGTATTCCATCCCGAGTGGCTGGCTAATCTAGTATTAGTGAAGAAAAAGAGTGGAAACTGGCGGATGTGTGTGGACTACACTAGTCTAAACAAGACATGTCCGAAGGTTCCCTTTCCTTTGCCACGAATTGATCAGATTGTAGATACTACTGCGGGATATGAGCTCTTATCCTTTCTTGATGCTTACTCCGGTTACCACCAAATCAAGATGAAAGAGTCCGACCAGCTCGCGACCTCTTTTATCACACCTTTCGGCATGTACTGCTACATTACGATGCCCTTTGGCCTTAGAAACGCCGGAGCTACCTATCAACGGTGTATCCTCCACGTTTTCGGAGACCATCTCGGGCGGAGCGTAGAGGCATATGTCGATGATATCATTGTAAAATCCAGGAAGGCGGACGACCTGGTTGCCGATCTCAGGATCACATTTGATTGCCTACGGGCCAAAGGGGTAAAACTTAACCCCGAGAAGTGCGTATTCGGGGTGCCTCGAGGCATGCTCTTGGGTTTCATTGTCTCCCAGCGGGGCATCGAACCCAACCCTGACAAAGTCTCGGCCATCACTCGGATGGGACCGATCCGAGACTTAAAGGGGGTACAGAGGGTCATGGGATGCCTAGCGTCCCTTAGCCGTTTTATCTCGCGTCTCGGCGAGAAAGGCTTGCCCCTGTATCGACTCTTGAGGAAAACCGAGCGCTTCACATGGGCCCCCGAAGCTCAAGAAGCCCTTGAAAGGCTGAAGGCATCGCTCACCCGTGCTCCCATTCTTACACCACCTACGGACGGCGAGCCCCTCTATCTATACGTAGCTGCGACAACCCAAGTGGTCAGCGCGGTGATCGTGGTTGAAAGACAAGAGGAGGGTCATGCTCTGCCCATCCAGCGGCCGGTGTACTATATCAGCGAGGTGTTGTCTGAAACTAAGACACGCTATCCGCAGATTCAGAAGCTGCTCTACGCAGTAGTGTTGGCTCGACGCAAGCTGCGCCACTACTTCAAGGCCCACCCCGTCACCGTGGTCTCGTCCTTCCCTTTGGGAGAGATAGCCCGCAACCGGGAAGCCGAGGGTAGAATTGCCAAATGGTCTGTGGAGCTGATGGGAGAGACTCTCACCTACGCCCCCCGCAGAGCGATCAAGTCCCAAATCTTGGCTGACTTCGTGGCTGAGTGGACGGACACTCAGCTACCCCCATCACAAATCCAGGGCGAATGCTGGACTATGTACTTCGACGGGTCGGTGATGAAAACTGGTGCCGGTGCCGGCATCCTCTTCATCTCACCCCTCGGAGAACACATGCGGTACGTGATCCGTTTGCATTTCCCTGCTTCGAACAATATGGCAGAGTATGAGGCCCTCCTCGGTGGCCTCTGCATCGCCATCGAGCTCGGCGTCAAACGCCTCGACGCGTGCGGTGACTCTCAGCTCGTCGTCGACCAAGTAATGAAGGAGTCTAGCTGTTACGACTCGAAGATGGAGGCATACTGCAACGCGGTGCGCCGCCTCGAAGACAAATTCGACAGCCTCGAGCTCAATCATGTCCCGCGCAGGTACAACGAGGACGCTGACGAACTGGCCAAAATAGCCTCGGGGCGGACCACCGTCCCCCCAAATATTTTCGCCCGCGACATCACCAAGCCCTCCGCCAAATTCAAGGACCGGTCCGAGCCGGGCCCCTCGTCCACCGGGTCCCCCGACGGGAACCCCCCGGTGGACGGGGTCGAGCCCATGGACATTGACTTCGGGACCACCTCCGCGGACGAGGCCGAAGCAATGGAAGTCGACGAGGCCCCCACTTCGCGAGACTAGCGCATCCAGTACCTTGACTGGATGATTCGAGGGATCTTACCCTCGAACCGTGCTCAGGCGCGGCGCCTCGCCAGGAGGGCCAAGTCCTTCGTCCTAATCGACAATGAGCTACACAAGCGTGGCCCCTCGGGTGTCTTGCAACGATGCATCCCCATCCCCGAGGGCAAGGAGCTGATCCGCGACATCCATGCTGGCATCTGCGGCCACCACGCCGCGCCACGCACCATCGTGGGTAACGCGTTTCAGCAAGGCTTTTACTGGCCCACCGCGGTCGCCGACGCCACTGACGTCGTGCGGACTTGCGAGGGTTGCCAGTTCTACGCTCGAAAAACACACCTCTCGGCCCATGCCCTGCAGACGATCCCCATCACATGGCCGTTTGCCATGTGGGGACTGGACCTCGTCAGTCCGCTGAAGAAGGCGCCCGGGGGCTTCACCCACTTGCTGGTGGCGGTCGACAAATTCTACAAGTGGATCGAGGCTCGACCCATCGGCAAGATCAAGTCCGAGCAAGCAGTTCTATTCTTCAACGACATCGTCTTCAGGTTCGGGGTCCCAAACTCGATCATCACCGACAACGGCACCCAGTTCACAGGCAAGAAGTTCTTGGCGTTCTGCGACAGCTTCCACATACGTGTGGACTGGTCGGCTGGGGCACACCCACAGACGAACGGGCAAGTGGAGCGTGCCAATGGCATGATCCTCCAAGGACTAAAGCCGAGGATCTTCAACAAGCTGAACAAATTCGGCCGGAGGTGGCTCACAGAGCTACCCTCGGTCATCTGGAGCCTAAGGACGACCCCGAGCAGAGCTACGGGCTTTTCTCCGTTCTTCCTCGTCTATGGCGCCGAGGCTATCCTCCCCACCGACTTGGAATACGGATCGCCGAGGCTCAAGGCATACCAAGAGCAACAAAACCAGCGAGCTCGCGAAGACTCGCTGGACCAAGTGGACGAGGCTCGAGACATGGCGCTCCTCCACTCTGCGCGCTACCAGCAATCCTTGCGAAGGTATCAAGCGCAGAGGGTCCGGCGCCGCGACCTCAACGAAGGGGACTTGGTGCTGAGGCTTCGACAGGACAACAGGGGCCGCCACAAGCTCTCACCTCCATGGGAAGGACCGTACATAATCGCCGAGGTGCTCAAGCCCGCACGTACAAGCTGGCCAACGAAAAAGGCGAAGTCCTCACCAACGCTTGGAATATACAATAGCTACGTCGTTTCTATCCTTAGCGTTTCATGCTATTTCTATATTGTTCGTACTCGCACTTCCAATTTCCCGAAATAATAAGGAAGCACGCTTCACTTATCGCTTTTTGGGAACCTTCCCGACCCTCGAGGGCTCGGGCGCGCATGAACATTGAGGTACGCTCGGCCTTACCCTCGGCAAAGCCGAGCCTCCCTCGGGGGCTACTACGGGGGGAACCCCCGAACATCCCCAAAAAGTCGCCAATGTTTTTTTGAAATATTTCCGTCTCGACCCTAAGCTTCTCGTATCCTTGGAAAAAACGGACGCGAGGCGTAAGCAACTACGGTACGGGGCTGGCCGAGTCGTGGGGCCGCCTACGCCTCCGGGATACGGCACCCCCCTCACCACCCTACGCCTACGTTGCTTATGAACGCGAACTTCCTCGTAGATGTTTATCTAAGTCGCATACGAAGAACACGGAAATAAAGTAAAGAAACACAGGCTCGAACACACAAGGCCTCGATGGGCCACACATTTAAATTACGACAAGAAAATCTCTTGTATTCATAGAATGCGATTACAAAGCGCGACTATGACATAAACACTAATCTAGTTACAATGGGCTTCGAGGCCCAGTTTTCCTACAAGCTATCATCCCCCCCTTGCGGGCCCTCAGGGGCGTCGAATTCGGCGATGGGAGGGATGTCTGCTTCGAGCTTCTTGGCGAGGACGGTGGCGAACTCCTCCGCGGCTGCATCGGCTTTGTCCATGATGACCGACACGGCGTCTGCATCCGCATCATCGGGAACGACGTACCCCGATGACACCCTCTGGAGATCCATGAGGTAGTGTGTCGAGGCCACGGCGAGTGCCCGCAGGACAGCGAGACGGAAGGTGCTCTTGGCGTGTTCGGCAACCCGGCCGCCTAGCGCGCGCAGGCGGCTGATCACCGAACTGCCCGAGACAGCACCCTCCCCCTCGAGCTCTTGACACACGCTCACGGCGGTCTGCTCCAACTCAGCAAACTCCATCTGTGCCGCCGTAAGCACGGTGTGGACCGCTTCCTTCGCCGCGGTCTCGTCCGCCACCCTTTGCCTCAGCTCTGAGCAAAGAAAACCAATGTCAGTTACCAAAGAAAACAAATCGACGAAAAACCAAAGGTACTCACCCGCCATGTTCTTCTGCGCTTCCTCCCTCTGGGTACGGGCGGCCTCTTCGAGCGAGGACAAGGAGGCTTCCTTTTCTCTAAGGGCGGCCCCCATGCTCTAGAGGGCCACCTCCTTCCCCTAGAGGGCCTCGCCCTTTTCCCGGAGGGTCCCGGTGAGCGCAACCACGGCCACCTCTTTATGGAGGAGCTCGGCTCTCTGCTGCTCGAGCGTGGTGCTGAGGCGCTGCAGCTCAGCGCTCTGCACCTCCGCCTCGCGAGCTCTCTCCTCGAGCGCCGTCCGAAGGCGCTGCAGCTCGGCTGCTTGCGCCTCGGCCTCCTGGGCCCTCTGCTCCACTGCCGTCCTCTGGACGTCTCGCTCGCCAGCAACCCGCGCCAGCTCCTCCTCCAGCACCTGCTGACGCGCTCCCAGATCGGCCATTTTTGTATTGGCGTCGATGTTTTTGAGCACCAGCTCGGCGTTGTGTTGCCCGAGCTGGCTCATCTGGGAGTACAGCCGGTTCATCTCGACGCCCTTTAGGCGCGAGATTTCCCTCAGCTGCTGCAAAGGGGGAGGGCATGGGTGAGGACACGTAAAAGCTAAAACCGAATCCGAGCAATTTCTGGGGGGAAATATTTACCTGGCTGACCTGGTAATCCGCGTTCTAATGGAGCTGATAAGCGCGGTCGAGGGCCTGCAAGATTTTGCGCCCGATGCCCATCTGCTTGTTCCAGGCCTCCTCTTCCTCTTGCTCCTTGCAGAGGAACTCCGAGGGGACCCCGGACGGAACGATCGCCCCGAGATGGCCCCCCTCGGACGTCCCCGCCTCGAGCGTGCCCGCGCCGGCCGACGCAAACTCGACAATGTGCGCGGCGGCACTTGCCGCAGCAGCGGGGTCGATGTCCATCGAGTCCCCGTACTCCTCGCTGCTGTCTGGCAGCTCCACCACCGCCGTCGCGCCCTCCTGCGCCATCGGCACGGGTACTACCGCAACGATACCCTCGTCCCGGGCCTCGGCGGTCTCCAAGATGGGAGCTCCTCCCACCTCTGGCGCCTCTTGCGCCATCTCTTCCTCTGCGACACCCTCGCCCTCAGCCCTCGGGGGCTCATGGACGAGGGTATCCTCCTCTGCGCCGCTGGCAGGGCACTCCTGCTGGCCCCCGCCAGCTTCTCCTTTCGTATCCGGTCGGGCGGCGCGGGCCGTGTCGCCCTGACCGGCCTCAATGTCGATGGCTGCCTGGGCGGCACCACCAGCACCGCCCCCACCGGTCTCCTCGGCATCGTCGGCCTGAGCAGCCGCTTCGGCGCCACTCTGGCCGGCGTCGCCTTCCTCTTGTGCCCGAGCCTGCTGCGCCGCCCGGGCCCCTCGGGCCAGGGCCTCCCGTAGCCTCGCGGCCGCCGCCTCGAGATCCACAGCAGGCTAGGGCTGTAGCGCCGTGTGCGGCGTGCTGCGCGCCCCGGTCTTGAGAGCCTTGGCCGGGGCGAGCTGCACCGCATCTTTGGGAACGGCCCCGGGGCTGAAAATCAAGAGACGCGAGTTGAGCAGGATCGAGAAATCCACCAGATACGCAACAAAAAACGAAATACAAAATACTTACCCAGATCGAGCACTCATGCTCCGCTTCCTCGTGGCGCTCCTTTGAGCCCGAGCCATCGAGCCGTCCCACGAAGACTGCCCCGAAGGCGCCCCCCTCGTGTCGGCCCGGCGGCTCGAGGCTGCCAGCATGGACGATTCCTCTCCCGCCGCAGCCTCGGCGCCACGGATCAGCACCTGGGGCGCGGGCGTCTCCTCGGCGGCCGCCGACGGGGATGACTCCCGCGCCGCAGCCTCGAGGGAGGGATTCGCCGATGGCCCCCCTGCGGCCCTCGGCTCCTCTGGTGCCACGGTCGCTCCCTCTTCTTTGTCCCATAGGTAGAACGGTGGGGGGCTCGCGCGCGCACCTTCCCCGTCGCTCCTCAGAGCGTGGTCCTCGGCATCCGAGGCCTCCTCCTCGTCCTCCTCCAAGGACTCAGGTGTGGCGGCCTGCGGCTTCCCCTCCGCGCGAGCGAGTTTGCACACCTTGTCGTGCCTCGCCTTCCTTTTCCTTTTCCTCTCGGCCTTTGTCTCCGCCGCGTCCTTCCGCCTCTTCATCTTCTCCGCGTGGAGGCGATTGATCAGGTGCTGTTCTAGGACGGGAGGCCTCAAGGTGCCGCACCTCAACCCCTGTAAAACACACCCGAAGAGGGGGTCAGGAAAAGGGGGACTATATGACGCATGACGAATTCGAAACTAAAACTTACCAGAGAAATGTACCCCGGCTCGGGGCGCATCTTGATCCTCCAAAGATCCTCGGGATTTTGGGGGAAATCCGCCACCGCATACTTCGCCCTCCAGGGCGGCGTTGGTGTGGGAGAGAAGCTTGCTCGACGTCCTCGAGCCTTCAACCTTGCTCCCGGGGGCGAGCTCGAAAATCAGCAGGGCCCTTTCCACGAGAGGGATAACCCTCTGCCGATGGACGTTCGCGATGACGGCCACTGCCGTCAGCCCCTTCGTCGCCAGACGCGCCAGCGCGTCGGTGAGGCCCTCGAGTCTGTCCTGCTGTGCTAGGGGCGACACCCCCCAATCCCACTTCGGCGGTCGCTCACGAAGAACCCTGCCGGTGAACGCCGGGAGCGCGCCATTGAAGTTCCGAAGGTAGAACCACCCTCGTCTCCACCCCGCGTTGTTTGTCGTCATCTTGCTGTGGATGTAGAGGTTCCTCCGGGAGTGGCGCACGTGGAATGTCAGGCCGCCGGCGCGCGCGAACCGCCTCGGCTGGCCCCGCCCGCTCTCAACGAAGAGCTCGCCGCGGAACAGATGGATCCAAAGATCCTAATGCACCTCAATCCCCAGGTACCCCTCGCAGACGGCGACGAAGACCGCCGCCTGCGAGATGGCATTGGGGCTGAAATTGTGCAGCTCCGCTCCGTAATGATCGCACAATGCCCGCATAAACCTGCTGACAGGGACGCCGAAGCCTCGCTCGTGGAGGCGTACGAAGCTCACGACGTAGCCTTGCGGGGGCTTCGGCTCAGGTCTCGTCCGGGTGCGGGGAGATCCATGCCGGCGCCCCTGAGTTGGTGATCCGTGGCAGCAGTCAGTCGGCCACCAACTGCTCCAGGACCGCCATGGTGGCGGAGGATTTCCCCCATGGCAAAGGCTCCTGGATGTCCGACATGTCTTCGGTCCGAGGGGGAATGCGGGAGCAAAGGCTTTGAAATGGCTATGGTGCGCTTTCTCTCCCTCTCCTTCCTCTTCCTCCTTTCGCTCTTGGCTACGGTCTCAGAAAGCAGGGGAGGCGGAGAAGGCGAAGCGGGGTGAAGGCAAATGGTCAGGTAAGCCCAAACAACTCATTTCTTTTCGTTTTACTTCATCGCGACGGGCGTGGCCGCAACTGCGGCCCAAATCTACCGCATTGAATGCGGTAGATTTTGCTATCACCGACGGGTGGGCCCCACGACCGCGGAGTCTCCCACGCGCGCACGCGACAATAAATGCGGCACGGTAACCGGCGGGCACGGCGCGACTGTTGCGCTATCCCATCCGTCAGCCGCCGCTCACGCTGCTTCGCTTACCCGAGGCGGATGCCTGAAAAGGCGCGCCCATGCCGTGCTGCCCAAATCGGGCCATGTCGCCCGCTACCGGCGGAAGACCCGCGTGCGCGTGGCTCGCGGCTCTGCGACGTTTTTAGACCACGACGGAATATTCCTTCATAGGGGTCTCTCTACCCTCGAAGGAATCGCATTTCGAGGCCTTACTGATCAGGGGGTCGAAGCCTGGCCTTTCAGGGGGTTCGACAGGCGCCCCAGATCACCAGAGTCAGGAACTGCGGGGATGTGCCATACAAGCTACCCTTGAGCGTGGAGTTCGAGACATCCTACGCAGTGTTCAAGGCCAGTCGAGGGTGCCTAGAAGGGGGATCCCATCGAGGGAGAGCATCGAGCCCTCGAACCCTACCGAATGGGTTCGAGCCCCACCTAGCGAACCCTCGCGAGCGCTTTATGAGACGTGTCTATGGACCACGAGCCGACCCCTATCGAATGGGGCACGAACGTCCGCTTGAACAACCCGCTAATAGCTCACTGAAGCAGCCATAGCTCGCGGCCCGGGCATGGGTAGCATGGTGCGCTTCACCCCTCCTCCCTGCGGAAGGGCAACGAGGGTCGTAGTCGAAGTCGAAGGTTTCCCCTGAACGCCTTCACACGGGCCTAGGCTCGGGGGCTCCTCGCACACCACGGTTCAAAACCACACCCTCGAAAAAATCGACAACCGTCACTTATGAAGCTCCATGCGTAAACCGAACCCGCCGCTATTATTAGCGTACGTTCCCCTAACAGCTAAAGGTGAACGCCAGATCGCTGTACCAGCACCGAGAGTGCGGAGGCCAGCTGAAAAAGTGCCGATGCCGACTGAAAAAGACGCTGGACGGCCATCCCAGTAAAGCTACCCAGCGGGACAACGTTTATAGCCCTTGGACGAGCACAAACTCTCCTCCAAGGCCTCGGGGGCTACACCCGCGGGTGCGCTGACGCGCCCCCGCGAAGGTGACTTCACATATTCGAGGGTCGTAACTCTATGTACACCCCTATACCCTTGGTAATCCTCCCCGCAGAGGGGAAAGGGGACTTTATTGCTCAAATGCAAGAAAAGATTACAAAGGGTCACCGGCGCGAAGCCATCGAAAGATACAAACACGTTGCCACCTACGTGGCAATTTTCCCTGTCTTGGGGAGGAGCGAGCGACGAAGAAAGGCACCGAGCCCCTAGCTGACGCAGCAGCGAGGCTGCTAGGGATGCGAGAAGCGGCCCCCAGACCTCACGGGTCTAGCGGGACGCTCTCCTCGCAAGCCTTCTTCTGGCGTCTCCTCCACCGAAGACCATGCGGGGGGTCGAGCTGGCAGACAGCGCCCTCCGCACCGTCTCCCCGAGAGCAACCTTGTCGCCGGGGGGGACGATGCGAAAAATAGCCGCCGGACCTGGCGCCAGCGCCCCGGTCAGGCGTCTCCATCCCCCTTCAGGCTAGGGGACATCGCGGAAGCATGACCCCACGGGCCCTTCTGCTGATCCCACTGAACCTGAGGGATGGAGTGCACGCCCACTCCGGTCTTCCCCAACCACTCGCAAGCATCCTTCTAGTGCCAAAAGCCTAAAAAAGCCAGGCCACCTCGTCTGGGGGTCGGTCACAAAAGGACAGAGAAAACATTACAAAATTAGGGTGATACTGGAAGAAAGAGTCGGGAGGCTGGAGAAGAAGGGAAACCCCACGACCCCTATTTATAGCTGCGCCAGGCACAAAGCTTCAAGCTTATCAAAAAGCGGAGGCTTGTATCGCCCGTGACGAAGCGGCGCTCCATGAGCAAAGGATGTCCTCGGTCCCCACGCCGAGACACCACCGAACGAAATAAAGCGGAGCTGAGCCCCTGAATGCTAAGCGGTGCAGCATCGGCTCTGGCCGGATGCCCTCGAACGGCGCATCGTAAAGCAACCAGGAACGCTGGGGCCAAGGCCCTACGTACGGGCCAGCGCGACGGGGGCACCAGCTGCCAAGAAGCGGGCGCCAACATCACCCTGGCCCCCCTCAGCGCGCGGACACGTCTTGTCCTTCAAACAAACAAACAAAGAGGCGCGCGCCTCGAAGCACTCCCTCCTCGGGCATACTACCCCGACTGGCGTGTTGTCACATCTGCTGGGCTGGCGCTTTGGCGCGCCTGGCGGGTGCGCGACATTGACTGATCACGTCGAAAGGGAAATCACCCTTTGGCCGAATCCATTGACTCGACCAAAGCCTCGGGGGCTACTGTCGGGTGCCACAATTAGGGACACCCTAATCGGGGTACTAAGACCAGTTTTTAGAAAACACAAACGCCTGTTAAATCAACTAGGCCCACGGCCTCCTTCCAATCCGGAAGAAAGGAAAAGACTCAATAAAGCCCAGCACGCGGCCCATTCACATCCCCCTCGAACCCGCGGAATGATCTCCGCCTCGCTCGAGGGTCCCTCCCGGGCCCGCTGGACAATCTCCGCCTCGCTCGAGGGTAGCGAACCTACCCTTGAGTGGGTGATTCATTCTATGCCTCGCTCGAGGGCCCCCCCGGGGACCCTCGACCGCGCAACGCACTTCCGCCTCGCTCGAGGGTAGCGGATCAACCCTCGAGCGGGTAACTCATCTCCGCCTCGCTCGAGGCCGTTTCTCAGCACAAGGGACAAACGGCCCCGCTGCCCAACCGCCCGCCATACGAAGGCATTAAAGGCCAGCTACTCCGCCACGGCCCAAAGGACGGGCGGCGTCAGACCGCCATTCCCACAGTAGATGTGACCGGGGTCCCATCCGCTGACCCTGGTCATTACTCCACCATCCCGGACTGCTGTAGCAGCGCCTTGGGACCTGCGACGCGGGACAAGACAGGCTCGGTACAACTCCCGCCGACCTTCCGGACCCGCCCCCCACTGAGGAAGGGGTCCGGCGATGGCACGTGTCCCCCGGACCTTCTAGTGTGCACACCCGCACTCCGACAGGGGGTCCGGGGCCGACTCGCGCCATTACTACCGCCAAGGCACTGGAAGACAACCGGCGCCGTCCCCGCGGGACCAAGGACGAAATCCAGGACAACAGCAACGTGTGCCGCCTTCCCACAGTGCACTTCCTACAGTGTTCGACCACTGTACCCGCGATTCGGGGGAAACGACGACTTCCGCGCCCTACACTCGTGTACGTCGCCCCCTCCTTGTAACTATAAAAGGAAGAGGCGGACCCCCTTTAAGGGGGGCTGGGCTCATCTGGACGCGAGACTCTAGCCGGCTGGTCTCTCTAGTTTCTATCTCCCAAGAGAACTCTCAGCACTACTGATCACTCATCTCAACCGACTCCTCTCCTAGCAGAGACCTGGGAGCTCCCCTCCCTCTCTCGCCTCGCTTGTATCCCCTACTACAAGCACCCCGGGTGCAAGATAATACAGTGCCCTCGCACACCCCCCTTGCTGGACGTACGGCCCCGCGGCTGGAACCAGGATAAAACTGTGCGTTACTGTGATTGCCTCTTGCATCATCATCTGGGACGAGGAAACACGCAGCATTTACTAGTTGGGATCCAGGCCCCCGGGTCGGGACACCGACACTTGTTTATCAGGATCTTACCTTACGGGTTTTCTCGCCCGGACTAGGGAACTCAAGTTAGGTCCCTAGGTTGAGGGGGATTTGTCTTGTTCGCGACAAGAGAAATCCTAACACCTAGTACGGACGTGGTGTCCGAGCTTAGTGTTAGCTAGAAAGTGTGTTCCACCCTACGGTACCGTTGTGGTAGGCGGCAGGTGGTGACAGCCCTGTCCGTCCCTTGTAGTCCACCACGTTCGGGTGCTTTCATAGCAGTAGTGCCGACTGCCGTTGGACTCCCTTCTCACCCTAGTCTGAGTCCTTCCCTGGGGCCGCCGAAGTAAGCTCTAGGTTCCCGATAACTAGTTAGAAGCAAGGTTTAGTCTAGAGATGCTAGCTCGATAGTTTAGAAGTGTTTTAGGAGTCTTTCCAGCTACTTACCTCTCTAAGGATTAGAGTCTCTTGTGTCAGACGGTCTTCGTTGGCCATTATCTTATCTTATCTATGAGGCTTACCCCCACTAAGTTAGTCGGTTGATATCTCTAGTAAAGTTTGTCATTCGATTCTTCGATACTCTTTGCCATAGTGCTTCCCTGAGGAAAATTATGATACCCTGGAATACTCCAAGGTGAAGTGCTACAGCGGTGATTCTGTGCGCTTGCGGAGTCCATATTCTATTGAACATAAGAAACACCAACAAGCATTTCTGACACCATTGCCGGGGAAACAATTGGCTAAAGATATCATTGAATAGTCTGACAAAATTTACTAATTTATCACCGCTAATTTTAGCGGGATTACCATTGCTCTCGGTATCTTTGTGACTTCTGCAGAGCAGTGCGAGACCAGATTCGATCTACCGTATCACTTCAACTCAGATCCAGAAGAATTGGGTGAATTGTTCGATGCATAGTCGTCCTACCAGAAGAAACTTTCTAGGATCAAGGTTTGACAACACCAGCATCAATACCCATGGCTCAGATGACACTCCGTCAATTCTCAGCCCCGTCCAATAGCCATATCCCTACTAGACTGATCAATGACCAAGGTACTGATGGCTTTGAGATAAAGACTGGGCGTGTCAAAATGGTCCAAGCTAGTCCCTTCTGTGGTAAGGCATCAGAGGATGCCAATGCTCATTTATAGAATTTTCTGGAAGTGAGCAGCATAATCAACCCAAGAGGCACTACGATGGATAATATTCGTCTTCGATTGTTCCCATTCTCTTTGCTTGGAAAAGCAAAGACGTGGTTTTACACCTTCAAGGAAGAATTTTACACTTGGGATAAGTGCTCCAATGCTTTTCTGGTCCGGTGGGCAAAACCAATGCCCTTCGGAACAAGATTTCCAGTTTTCAACAACTCCAGGACGAAACAATCCTGGGAGCCTGGGAACGTCTTCAAGAATACATTGCAGCATGCCCACACCACGGCATGGAAGAATGGCTTATCAATCAGAAGTTCTTCCATGGCCTGAACCAGCGATCGCAAGATCACATGGACGCAGCAGCGGGAGGAGCATTCCTCTCCCTCGATGTTGCAGGAACCAGAGTGCTCATCGACAAGGTTGTTTCCAACTAGGGTTGAAAGGCAGATAGGAAGCCGCCCCATGCACAAGGAATACATAAAATCGACAGTGTCGATATGCTGGTAGCCAAGATGGATATTCTCATGAAAAAGCTAGAATCTCCACACCAGGAGGTTTAACAGACTGAGTCTCGAATGACATGTGAGAAATGTGGCAATACTGGATACTCGGGAAAATCTTGCCCGTTCACTCAAGAGGACGAGAAATCCATTGGGAATGACACTCCCGATGACACAGACTGCCGTCCTCAGCAAGATTGGAATTCTAAGCCCGATCTCCCCTTCGGCCAACAGCAAGGTAACATTTTTAATAATAGTTTTCAGCCCTCGCTTAAAAACTTCATGAACGGCCAAAAACAAATCAATGACAACATTAGTGAGAAATTTCTTCCTGGAACTGTGACGGTCGGTGGACAGAATCCACCGACATGTCATCCCGGGAGTCTGATGACGCTCGCGAACTGCGGGATCGAGATGACAAGCCTAGCTTCTTCACCTTGCCCTTGATATTCCCCCACAGCGACATGGCTCCTACAGAAGATTAGTGCAAATAAAATGCAGGGAAAAATAATCGGAGGGGGTTAGTGGTTAGTCGTTCTTGTGGGGATCAGTCCACCACAAATGTTCTTCGTTCAGAGCATTATTCTACTGGAAGTATTTTTGTGGTTTTCATTTTTTTAGGAGAGGGTTACTACTAATTTTATTGGATTAGTCCCGAGCTAATCTCAGCACTACTACTATTTTTGGGGCTAGCACTAGAGTTACTTGGCTTAATTAGCTCCTAAGAGCTTCGTTATGCAAGAAAACTCAGAGAGGGAGCGAGGGAGAGAGTGCTCAAGAGAGGAATCTGCGTACTCAGAGCAAGGGTGCGATGATCGACGACGACGAGGCGGCTTTTATAGAGGGGTGCAGGGGCCAGGCCGGCCGGCCTTCACAGTGTCGGGCGGCACTTCCCGTGGCCTCCCTTCATCCACGTCGTTGCCTAGCTTGTAGACCTGCTGGTGGGAGTGCTTTGGCTGCCGATGATGCTGTGTTCGTGGAGGTGGGCAGGCCAGCTGGCCATCATCATGGCCACTCGCCCCTGCCCCACTCCATTCCTTGTCTCCCCTTTTGCTTTGCTTTGTAGACACTCCGAGCACCATATTCCTGCTGCCCCCTGACCAAAGGAGACCATGTGGGGCCGGCCGGCCTAGGTGGGGCCGGCCGGCCTACTATTTGGCCGAAATTTTCTTTTTTTTTCTTTTTTTATATGCAATGTAACAAAATTTTATGCAAAACAAAAATTTAAATTTTAGTTTGAGAGAATAAACAAGCCATGATTCTTATAAAGGAAAATTATGCACGAAATAAAACTATCCTATATGCAAATGCAAGGAATGGATACGTACCATGATTCTCATGGCGATAGCTCAGGTATTAAGTCCTGAGTGGGACTCTCCAAACCTCGGTTCTGTTGTCATCGCCGGAAGGAGTTCCAGATGAAGACACTTTTCTCCGCCATTCCTTCTTGGTGGCGGGTTTCGTTTTGATCGCTTTCGCCTCCGATTCCTCGAATTCTCTACAAAGGATTCATCATCTCGCATTCCTGTAGTTGTGCACTCTGATTTCCCTGTCGATTCTTAGTTGTTCCAAGAGCTCGGCAAGGATATCGATGGTGGGTGTTGATGGCTTCTCCTGCGCTTTTTCGGATTTCTTCCGGTTGAATGCTTTGACCTGGGAACATTATTCTACCTCCGGTTGGAAGGCGAACCTCTCTGTCTTCCCATTGATGTTGAGTTGGATCTCTCTGGCTCCAACATCAATGTGTGCATTTGTGGTACTCAAGAACAGCCTTCGCAGAATGAGAGGTGTCTTGGTGTCGACCTCCATGTCGAGGACGATGAAGTCAACAGGAATAAAGAAGTTCCGAATTTTAACCGGAACATTCTCTGCAATCCCCACGGGGTAACGGACTTTCTGGTCCACTAGCTGCAAGCACATAGCAGTAGGGGCAAGCTCATGATAGTTTAGTTTGTCGTAAACTACCTTGGGCATGATGCGGACGCTTGCTCCCAGATCACACAAAGCGTGTGAGAAATGCGGACTCCCAATTGAACATGTGATTGTGGGGCATCCTGGATCTTTCTTCTTCTCCAGGAGAGGATCGAGTATAGCTGCGCTACACTCCTCTGTGAGTTGCACGACCTCGGTGGTGGGCAGGCTTCTCTTGTTACCAAGTATATCCTTGATGTACTTGGCATAGGTTGCTACCTGCATAGCATCAAGAAGCGGTATATTGACATACAACTTCCGTATTAACTCGATGAACTTGCCGAATTGCTCGTCGGCCACTGGCTTCCTTATCCTTTCCTGAAATGGTAAGGCAGTAGTGTCATGAAACTCCCGTGAAGTTCTAGGGGGTTCCACGGTTTCTTCCTGGGCAGCAGTGATGTTGGACTCTTCGGCCTCCTCCTGGTCTTCGTCTGCAGCAGAGGTATTGCTGGCGGGTACGGCTTTCCGCCGAGATCCTGCATCTTTAGGGTATGGTGGTTCTTGCATGGACTTACTCGTCCGCGTAGTTACCGCACTAACACTCTCTTTAGGGAGAACTTCTGGTTGCCCCGGAAGTTTTCTCAATTTGTTGTTAGGACAAGATGAGGCTAGTTGAGCAACTTGAGTTTCTATCATTTTATCGAAGCTCAACTGATTTTTAATAACAGAGTTTATACCCTCTAGTTGTCCGGCCAAAGACTCCAAAATTTTATCATTAGCAAGGAATTTCTTACTAATGTTGTCATTAATTTGTTTTGGCCATAGACTAGGTCCTTTAAAGAAGGCTGAAAATTGTTATTAAAATTCACACCTTGCTGCTGACTGAACGGGAGGTTGGGCTTGGAATTCCAACCCTGCTAAGGACGGAAGCCTGAGCTGTTGGAGTTGTTTGCTCAACGAAGTGAGCTTCCTCCTGAGTGACCGGGCAAGAGCTGCCCATATGTCCAGTTTCTCCGCACACCTCGCATGTCATGCGAGAATCCATAACTTGGTTAGCCTCCTGGTGTGGAGACTCCAGTCTCTTCAGGAGAAGGTCCATCTTGGCAGCAAGCATATCGATACTGTCGATCTGATGAACTCCCTTGCGGGGTTGCTGCTGCCTATCACCTTTCCAACTCTGGTTGGAAGCAATCTTCTCTACCAGCGCCTTTGCTTCAGGCACGCTGAGTGAAAGAAAGGATCCACCTGATGCTGCATCAATGTGATTCTTGGCTGGCGTGTTCAGGCCATTGAAGAAACTCTGAATAATCAGTCATTCCTCCATGCCATGGTGGGGACATGCTACAATGTATTCCTGGAATCTCGCCCAAGCTTCCAAATGGCTTCATCCGGGAGCTGCTGAAATCCAGAGATTTTTCCTCGGAGGGCATTGGTTTTGCCCACCGGAAAGTACTTCGTCAGGAATGCATTGGAGCAAGCTTCCTATGTCGTGAAGTTTGCTTTATTGGTGTAAAACCACATCTTTGCCTTGCCTAGCAAGGAGAATGGGAACAGCCATAGACGGACGTTATCCATCGTGGTACCTCTGGGGTTGATAGTGCTGCTCACTTCCAAGAAATTTTGAAGGTGAGCGTTGGCATCCTCCGATGCCTTTCCATAGAATGGACTCGCTTGAACCATGTTCACCAGTCCCGACTTGAGCTCAAAGCCATCATTGCCTTGGTCATTGTTCAGTCCAGTAGGGATGTGGCTGCTGGACAGGGCCGAGTACTGCCTGAGAGTCTTGGCCATGGGTGGTGCTGAGACTGACAAACGAGGATTCCAAGTGGGTTTCTTCTGGGGTGGGACGATGCGGCGTCTCACAATTCGCCCAATTCTCTGAGGATTCGGATCAAAGTTGGATAGTAGATCAAAACCGATCATGCACTGCTCTGCATCGAATAAACAAGAGAGAGAGCAATGGTAAGCCCGCTAAAATTAGCGGTGATAAGACAGTAAGTGTTTTCACTCAATTGTACGATAACTTTAGCCAATTGCTTCCCCGGCAACGGCACCAGAAATGCTTGTTGGTGTCTCTTATGCTCAATCTGAATAGGTATTCTGCAAGCGCACAGAATTTGCCGATGTAGCATTTCACCTTGGAGTATTCTAGGGTATCGTGAAAATCCTCAGGGAAGCACTATGATAAATTGTATCATAAATCGTAGTGATAACCTTTACTGAAATTATCGACCGACTAATTCAGCAGGGGTAAGCCATATAACTGATAAGATAAGTGGCCAGGCTATGACCATGCGACACACAGGAGATTCTATACCTTAGAGAGGTAGCAGCTGGGAGGACAACGAGCGAGAAAGGACTCCTGAAACACTTTTATACTACTGAGCTAGCCTCACTAGAACTAATCTAAGCTTCTAACTTGATGTCGAAACTAGGAGCTTACTTCGGCGGCCTAAGCGAAGGGCGCAGACTGGGGTGAGAAGGGGCCCATCATACTTTCGGCAATCCTACTGCTATGAAAACACCCAAACGTGGTGGACTACGAGGGACGGACAAGGTTGTCACCACTTTCCGCCTACCACTACGGTACCGTGCGGTGGAACACACTTTCTAGCTAGCACTGAGTCAGACACCACGTTTGCTCTCGATACTAGGATTTCTCGTGAGGCCTTCAAGAGAAATCCCCCTCAACCTAGTGAACTAACTTGAGTTACACTAGTACGGGTGAGAAAACCCGTAAGACTAACTCCGACAGACAAGAAAGGGAACTTAAACTGAACTAGAGGTAAAACATACTCCCGTAGACAAGTACAAGTACTTGGAAAGGTAAAACTTGCGGAAAGTAAAGCTGACTCAAGTAAATAAAGAAGATAACTTATATTGAAAATGTCTAAGGAAAAGATACAAGAGCTTTACCAAGCTCCGATGACAACTCCGGATCCCCGAGACAAGCTCGACTCGACTCTAACTCCCAACTACTAAACTGCTCTAGACTTGAGAAGAGAGAATTGCTCCTTTTGAGTGTGTGTTTACAAGTGAGGGGGAGAGAGGTATTTATAGGCTTCCAAGGTCGGTAGAAGGCCGGTATTGCCGTTGGCACCAGGTGCACGCAACTGTAGAGGTGGTGCTTAACTTCCACGCGAAGCCGGGAGGCGAGAGACTGACTTGTGGGGCCGGGCGGCCTAGCCTAGGCCAGCCAGCCTGGCCCTGCTGCCACCTGTCCACCATCTTCGCGTGGACGGCTTCTGATCACTCCAGGAGGTCGGTTCTTCGGGTATCTTCCTTGGATGCTGGAATCTTAGGCCGGGCGGCCCGGGGGAGGCCGGGCGGCCTGGCTCCGGGGCCTCTCGGCCCTCCATTTCACCGATGTTGCATATCAACGCTCCACATTGCCTCTGGATTGGGTGTCTTCGTCATTTGACGCTCGTGGCACTGACAAATGGGATTTTGGGTTGATCCTTGTGCCTTCTGGGTCCACCGACAGGATATGACATGCTAACCTTGTTTTGGAACCTTATGAATATGTCACATTGCTTCAGTGAAATTATTGGACCCATGTATGTGGAGGTGTCAGGCCGGTCGGCACAGAATGTGCCGGCCGGTCGGGATTTTCTCTGATTTTGACCATCTTTGGACCCTGGATTCCTGCAAACACAACTCATCCAAAACTTGTGGAACTTATTAGAATCAAATATAATATGCATGGAACATAGTGTAAAACTTAATTTTATTCCCGAGAAGTTGACGGTCAAAACATGAGATAATGGCCATCAACAGTGGTATGATATGTGGACCATAATGTGATCAAGATAAATACTAGTACACTTCTTGATAGTACGAATAGTGTGTAATTGAAGAAAAGGTGTCGGTTGAAGATAATGATCCATATGGAATGAGGCCTTTGAGAGGTGCTTGGCTAACCAATCATGAAATCCATAATCGGCAAAAGTTGGAGTATAATGACTATTTATAAGTGGTCTCGGTATAGCATTATGAGATATACTTTAGCGAGAAATTTTTCCTAGGGTCTTGATATATTTCGTTAATACCCAAGTAATTGGAAAGCTTTGGAAGTAGGTGACCTATCAAGAAATGGGTTTTCAGAGATCATGATTCATTGGATCCACTATGGAGATTCAAACCATAAAACTCTATCCTTGTCGCCATAAAACATTTAGACTTCTCCATTCTTAGAGCTTGTGCTTGACGATTTTCGCAAGACAAATTCTGGGCAGTTGATAGAATTGATCATAACTGATGAATCCAAGGTCCTAAAATTCTCCAATTTTTATTGTAGGTGCCTAAGATAATTGTGATCATTTCTTCTAGTCAACTCCAACTCCTAAATAGAGTTTAAGATAGTCATATCCTTAAGTGTTTGCCTAAAGGTTGACCCAGATTTCAGACTGAACAGAGTGCTAGTATTTTGATTGTAAGTACCAAACCACTTCACTAAAAATTCTCAAAAATTTACAATAGCTTCTAGACTGAGTTAACCACAACATTCATGTTTAACGTTTTCTCAGAAAAAGCTTTTCAGTGGGTCGAAAAATTCATGTGGCCAGACTGCTACAAGTTTACAGAATTATAGGGGTTTACCAAAAGGCTGAATTTTGTGGGTTACACTTCTCCAAAAAATTTCAAACTTTTATAGAAGTAAGGAGATTTGTTTTACTATATTTGGTTCCACAGGCTCAACTTCTTTTGAGGTAGTTGATCAGGTCTAAAAATTTGGGTTTCTCTTCTGTACCTGCCGGTCCACTTACATCTGATAGCTTTCTAGGATGGAGATCTTATTCTTCGGAAGATCAAGGTTTTCTCAAGACATCCTTGTGCAAGGTTGATCCTATTCGATGGAGTTTGGTACTTATGTGGAGAAAGATTCACCATTGTTCAAAGTCATGATGTGTTGTGGAAATACCCACATACCATGAAATTAATTTTTATCATGTGGCAATTGCGGGTACAGATATGGGGTTGAATAAGTTAAAGCATTCATGGGATATAGGTTTACGATGATGGAACATACAGATACGATGACTCATACTTTCACGATATGATGCACACGGCTTGGTGCATGTGTCCAATGGTAGTTAGTTGATGTGCGGGTCATTGTGTGTATCTGATGGTGCACATGGTTTAGGCGCATAATATAGTGAGATGACCATGTATGTGGGCATATGGTGCACATGTTGCAATGCAGGGTACTGACATAGATAGTTTTGCTAGTTCTCTCTATTTCAGTTGACCCGAATTTATTACTCAAATCAACACGTTATTTATCCTTGATATGCTAACTAGTGAGCCAGGTGAGTTGGGAAAACAGAGAAGGTATGACAGGTACCTTCAGGAATACCTACAAGAGTGGTGGAATTGATCCTTCCTTGTTTGACCTGATCAATCTGTTTCTTACACTCATCCCGCAATCTTTGGTGCTCATTTCTTCGCTCTTTGCGCGCATTCCTCCGTCTTAGTCTTCTGCGCTTGCTTTTACTGGTTTGGCTAGAACCTTGGTCCTGGTTTTGCTGTGTGACCTAGGGGCATTTTCGAGCGAACTGGGTAGGATTTCCACAGTTGAAGCAACCTTTGGTTTTCCTCCTACGGGGAACAAATTCTTTGCATGTAATTTCCCATCCCGTCAAGTCTATGTCACTTGGGCCATGCTTGAGAGTTGAGCTCTTTACTTGGTCATCCTTAAGTTTCATCGGAAGTTGGGATGGTGGCATTAGTGAGTCAGAGTAGACATCCCTTATTTCCTGGGTCTTCTCATTGAGCTCTTGTAAACCGACAACCAGAGGTTGGGGAACATTGTGCCCATCTGGTTGAAAGTATTGTTGCTGCAGGAATTGTCCAATTGCTAGCTGTCCCTGGAGAAGTTGTCGAAGTAACTCATTTTGGGTGGCAAGTAATTCCTCGATGCTGGGTGGCGGTGGCTGTATTCCGCTACTACTAGCACTGAAATCTTTCGAAGTACTATGGGTTACTCCCACCATCTGAAACATGGAAGCTTTTAGTTACAAACAATCCATACTGCTGTGGTGGTTCAATCGGACAAGTGTGGAAAGACATGGGTTCAAGGAAGCATCAATATGATATGGACAGATTCTGGATAGTTAAAGAAATTGACTAAAACGATGGATAACATACTCCGAAAATTGTCAAATATTTACAGAAGATGCCTAGGGTAGTGGGGAACATTTCATCTACTCAATACGATGGCCAGTTTAGATCCTAACAAGGTGATATGACCAAGATGGTGCAATGATGTCAGACCAGAAAACTGATTGTCCAGAGAGTGTGTAATTTGACCATATATAACAAACCACTTTACCAGGATAATTCAACATTTTACAGTAGGTCCTTCATTAAGTTACCTACAACTTTCATGCTGTACGATTTTTCAAATGAGCAAGTTAAGATAGTTGAAAAATTCAGTTTAGACAGACTGCTCCAACTTGACAGATTTGCAGAGGGTTACTATAAATTCGAAAACACTAAGGTAGGAAGCTTAAAAAATTCCCATATTTTTACAGCAGTTGGAATTTTATTTATATACATTTCATCTTACAGTCCAAACTCGATTTGAGGTTATCTTCATATTTTAAAAATTCAAGGAATCCAGAATCTCCAGATTTCACAGATTACATAGATGATCCGTAGGACTGGATTTTTAAACTTTTCGATTGTGATTTCTTTGAAATGTTTCTTTGCTAAAGATTTAGGGATGAATGCAGATCCTAATCGTCCTCACCAAAAAAAAATCAATTGCCAAGTAACCTTGGTCTTACGCGGTTAGCTTCGGTGGCATACATAATACGTCTCTCTATATATAACTACTCGATATGATATAGATATCTAGCCTAGGATTCAATTTCGAGTTAGCGTACCTGTAGAAAACTTAAAGTATATAAAATGAACCTTCCATGCCAGCACTCACGAAAGCGTTCCCATTCATTACCGATCACTATAGAACCGGCATCCATAAAATTCCCGCCGTATGAACAACGTTAAGCATACGTCATCGAAACAACATATTGACTGAGTACCGTCATTGACTGGGAATTGAATTCCAATTTCGAACCATTACACCTCATATAATCAACCGAAGTTGGTATATGGGCAGCAGCTCAAGTAGACAACTGCTTGAGCTCCAGCGTTCGGCTTGCATCACCGACGGGAAGGTCAGACTCCCTCAGCTGACTGAGCAAGCATACCTCCGCGGCGACGATGTAGTTGCAGAATTTAAATAGTGGATTTAAATACTGAAATATAATGTGCTGGAAGTTAGCCATACAATATAAACCACCTGATTATACCCATAAGATCCCCTAGGGCTTTACGTTCTAGACTTGTCCTTGGAGATCCTAGACTTTTCAAAAACTTAGTAGTTTTGAAGTCAAATTAGATTTGTTGTTTAGAAAATAGAGGTTGCCATCTCTGGTAAGCTGTCTGTGAGCTCTGATACCAGCTGTGGCTTGGGTGCTCTGATCATTGTTGCTAGGCAATGCTGACCCAAAACGGCACTCACCGGTAGTTCCTCGAGTGAAGCCTCGATTAAAGCCACGCTTTCCAGGATCAAACAGACAACACCCACACGAAGGTGAGCCCAGAGATTACAACACAGATCATTTCATACATCTCAGAGTTGCAGCGGAAATTTAATTATTATAAAACGGTTATGAAAATAAGATAAGTACTATAGAGGTCTTATCTACAACAGTTCATTAGAGTATCATTATTTGTAGTGGAGGGATGAAAATGGCTAACATCATAATGATATCACGATGAAGCCCGTACGAGACATCAATCAGCAGAGTTAGTGTTGGCCGGGGAAACAACCAACCTCAAAGACCAACCCAAGGTAAAGCAGTTAAATCAGCAAACACAACTTCTAAGCAATACCTGAAAATAAAGCCACAAGTAAGGCTGAGTATACTAATATTGAGCAAGGCTTACCCGTCATCGGATATACCTTAGTCCATTAACTAGACATGCAAGGCTTTTTGGCTGGAGGGGTTTGTTTTGCCGAAAAAGCGACTAAGAGTAGGTCCTTAATTTCAGATTTTAGCTTTTCCATATTCTACTTCAATTAACCATTTTAGATGAGCATCTATTTCTAACAAGCATGGTAGTAAAAATATAAATCATACAACAGTATTATCATCATCATATTCCACTTGTTACTCTATGTGGCAAAAGTGTTAAGCAGTGTGACACCTCAGGTGTCAGTACACTTAAATACAGATCACTGTATCCAATTAAAACTTAAAATAAAAATATGGGAAATTAATTCAAAGAGGAGAGGTCAAATAAAAGTCAAAGTATACAAAAGAAATTAAAAGAGAAAGAAAAAGGAGTGAAAAGCTACTAAAAAACCAATTCAAAAATATGCACAAAAATTTAGTTGGCTCATGAGAAGTACTTTAAATGACGTGTGCTCAATTGAACTTTCAGCCAAAAACCATAAAAAATCTAAATAAAGTCAAAGTCCTTTTGTGCAAGTTTGGAAATTTAAAAATAGTTCAAAATGAGAGTTTCAAATGAAAATTTGCATAAAACAAAAGTTGTAGATCTTGAAAAGTTATGCAAAGTTGGTGTTCAACACTTTTTCATTTGAGCCCTCTAAGGAGATATTTTTAGTTTACCGAGAGGTCCCTGAACTTTTAGAAATCACAGATAGGCCCTCACCTCCATCTCTCCCCTCTCTGCTGCTCTGTTTCGCCCGCCGCCCGCTGTACGCTGCCGGTGGACCTCATCCACGGCGCGTCCGCGGCCAAGTGGACCCGAGGGAGCTCTCCAGCACCACCTGGCCTGCCTCTTGGCACCTCCCCATGCTAACACGCGTCCTCGGCGCACTCTCGAGCCGCGCCGCCATGCAGCTCGCCGCCTTCTCGCTCTGCCAGCTCGCAGCCGAGCCTTCCCAGGCCAATTCGGCCTTCCCCAGACGCCGCTCCCCTCGCCCAGGACTCCTCTCGCCTATAAATGGCCCAGAACCTCCGCCGTCGCGCGACTTCCTCTCTTTCTCCCTTCTTCCACTGTCCGCCATGGCCGGTGACATCTAGCTCGCGCGGACCGGCCACCACAGCCCCACATTGCTCCATCCAACTACCCCAGCAGCTTCGCCACACTCCAATTAAGCTCCACGCGCGCTGAATCGAGCCCAAACCCATCCCCATCGCCGTTCCCCTTCTGCACCGCCACCGGCGAGCTCGGGCTCACCGCGGACCGGCCAACCCAGAGGGAAACCGTGCACGAGAGCTACCCCAGGAGCTTCCTCATGCACTTGCGGTGCTCGTGCACACGACGTTCCTCTACCCCGAGCCCTGCTTCGCCTACACCACCGGCGACCGAACTTCTTCTCCGCCATTAGCGCCGACGAGCTCGTCTCCGGCCATCTTCCACTTGAACGTCTACAAGGGTGGGTGTTCCTCGAACTCCTCTCTCTCACGCGCCTCCCCGTTGCAGCCCCGGTAAGCCCTGCCTAGCAGAACACGACCGGCAAGATGCAATGGCGGAGAAGGCTGGTGAAGGACCCAGTTGTAATTTATTTTTTTTCGTTCGAGGGTGTGTTTGCAAGTTTACCAGAGTATCGCAGTGAACTTTGAAAATGCATAACAAATCACAGAAAAATCATAAAAAAGCAAACTCAACTGATCTGGAATCCCTAAAATAAGATCTACAAGTTTTGTAACAACCAAATCTGCAAAAACTCAACCAATATTTATCTATGGAAAAGAATAAGAAAACCAACACATGCATGTTCAGGAAGTTCCACTCAACAAACGACCTTGATTTTTGAATATGTTATCACTGATGGAATTTTAAGCTCACAGTAAAAAGAAGGCACCCAACTAAAACTGTTATCTTGTTGGAACAATCAAGATTCTCAAATCTGCTGATGACTTTCACGATTTAATGCTGGAAAACATATACATGAACTTGCTCTAGAATTTCTACTACATGCATGTGTAACACGAATTTTTTTCAAACTGACTTTTTGTCGACCTTCTTAAGTTGTTCAAATGAAAAATCATTCAACATGAAAGTTGTAGATAAATAAATGATGAACTTACCATAAAAATTTGAATTATTTTAGAAAACCGGTTTGGGAGTTATGGTCAACATACACCATCTCTAGACACCCAGTTTTCCTGGTTGACGTCACTCTGAAAACCTGAGCATATCACCCCCTGGAGTCCGAATTGATCTTAGTGATGACAATATGAATTGTTCCTTATTATCATAGGGATCTTGTGTAATTTTTTGAGAATTTTCGGAGCATATTATCTATCGTTTTGGCAATTTCTTTCACTATCCAGAATCAGCTATTCCTTGTTTACCATCAGCTGATCCATCGGTCTTTTGTTGGGACAGATGGAAGAGCTGCTGGTTGTTGACGAGCAGGGGCACGTGCACTCCGCTTGCTTGCACTGGGATGGATTTCCTCACCGTCTTTGGGATCTTTTGAGTGTAGCCGGTTACCTCCAGCCACCGATTTACGATGGCCACGACTTTGTGGAGGACGGAGTTCGTCGCTGCAGTGTGACGATGGTGATCCCGCAGCACCCGCTCAACGGGTGGGAGCCGATCGTGACTCAGATGGTCGGTCACCATCTGATTAACACTTGGGAGCTTACCGCCATGAGGGCGATCACCACTTTTTCCTCTTTGCACCCTCTAGAGGTGGTTCTGACCGCATTCAGGTTGTTCCCTGCACACGACCCGGCAGACCCACTTTGGCTTGACCGGATGGCACACATGGATGTAGTCGCTACCCTCAACCCGGTCGGGGAACTTTGGACGACAGCGATGTGCTTAGACGGTCTCTACAGACTTCACACGTTTCAGAGTTACGCCGTCGCTCAGTTGGTGGACCAGGCTCAGGCCTTGCACCTGACTGTCCAGCTGAGAGATGAGCAGCTTCAGGAGGCTAGTGCCGAGCTCGAGAGCAGAGCTGCTCTTATCACCCAGCTCCACGGCCAGGTTCATGAGCTTCAGGACACGGTGACGGATCGTGACGCTACGATCATCTTCTTGGAGGACCAGTTTCACGACCTTCAGCTTGACTTGGACGACGCTCAGGCTCGGCTCCACCAGATGCAGGTTGATCCACCTGCACCACCTAGCCCGATGCAGGTGGATGGCGAGGAGGAGGAGCCTCAGGAGATCCAGGGCATTTCGGAGATGGACTTTGAGGACCAGGCGCCGCAGCCCGCACTGGTTGAGGTTCACACTCCCGTGGCGAGTGAGACATCGGTCAATATGTAGACCGAGGCGCTGTTTTCTTAGCTTTTGTAGAATCCTCTTAGTGTAGCCTACTTTTGGATCATGGCTACTAGGCTAAATTAGAGTTGAGTAACCCCCTTAGTACTGATGTTAGAAGTAACCAAGTGGAAATGAGAGGATGATGAATGTAATGAACCTCTAATGCTACTAATGTGAAATATCGGTGAACTGTGAAAAGCTGAATGCAGCAGCTAGTTCGAATTTTTATCCTATTTTCCTTTCCGAATTAGCTCCTGAGTTGAATACCAAAGTTGTTCCAAATTTCATCATTGAAATACTCACAAAATTTCAGCTCAAACGAATTTGTAGCGCAGGAGATAATCGCAAATTACAGAAGCTCTGTTTTCTGTAAAACAGAAAACCAGAGGAGGAGTAAATGAATTTTTCGACTAAACTACTATGGGAATCTGACTTTGTGGTGACTACCAAAGTTGTATCTCATGAAATTATCTATCTCCTGTAAAAGTTTCAGGTTTATATCATGTACAGAACTCCAGTTATGCGCGATTTCATATCACCGGTTTTTCTGCACAACATGATTTAAGCGATTCCTATTACTTCCATGTCACTTTGAGTTGTATGTTCCATTTGAAATGATGATAATGTTCAGCCTAATGCAAAAGTACTCACATTTCAGATGGTTGGATCAACTCGAGGTACCCCTAGTGGTTTTGGAGCCGGGGGGAATGGCGATCCACCTCCACCTCCTCCACCAGTGGGTATCGCTGAGGTTCTTGCCGCCCAGACAGAAATTTTGCGGCAGTTGGTTCAAGCTCAGCAACAACCGTGGGGTGGGCATCATGCTCATCAAGCACAAGAAGCGAGCTACCAAGATTTCCTCAATACTCAGCCTCTGCTGCTCACTAAAGCGGATGAGCCTCTGGACGCGGACGCTTAGATTCGCACAATCGAGTCCAAGTTTTCTCTTTTGACTACTCCTTGTTCAGAAGCGAACAAGACTCGCTACGCCGCGCAGCAGCTTCGCGGATCAGCTCGTATGTGGTGGGATCATTACCACGGGATGCTACCGGCTGATCATGTGGTGAATTGGAATGAGTTCAAAATAGCTTTTCGGGCTCATCATATTCCAGCTGGACTTCTTGACCGTAAGCTCAACGAGTTCTTGGCCTTAACTCAGGGCACTCATACTTTATTGCGGTATGCCCAGGCATTCAATCAATTGTGTCAATATGTTGGATATCACGTGGATACCGACGCTAAGAAGCGTGAACGCTTCCGTCGAGGCCTTAGCACCAAGTTACAAGAAAGGCTGAATCTTGTCCATGCGGACTCTTTCAAAGAATTGGTGAATATGGCTATCTCCCAGGAGGATCTTATTTCTGCACACCGCGCTGAAAAGAAGCGCAAGGCACCCGCTGGACCCTTGAGTGCCTCTGTACCGAGGTATCGCCTTGGGCAGAATAACCCACCCGCACCCTCTCAGAAGGCCCCTCAGCTAGGGCGTTGGATTATTCGTCCTCCTCAGCAGCAGCAGCAGACTCGATTCGGGCTACCTCAGCAAGCTTGATTTGCACCTCAGCTGCAGCAGACCGGCCCTAGGACGAATACTCAGCAAGCCGCTCGCCCTGACAACAATAACCGTTGTTTCAAATGCGGGAGTCCGGATCACTTTGCCAAGATGTGCCCCCAGGTGGGACAATCTCAGGGGCAGGCTTCTTGCAGAAATGATCAGAACAAGGGCACGAAACAAACCGTTCAAGTCAGGCAGGGCCGACTTAATTTCACCAACTTGGCTGACCTTCCAGAGGGAGCACCAATTATGTCGGGTACATTCTCTATAAACCATCACCCCGCAGTTATCTTATTCGATTCCGGTGCATCTCATAGCTTCATTAGTTCTAAATTTGGAGAAAAAGTTGGGTTAGATTTTTTTCACACCAAAGGCTCTTACATGATATCTACTCCTGGTGGTAAAGTAGCATCCAACCAAATGGTTAGAACCGCACCGCTTAAGTTGGGTAGTAAAACGATTTCAACCGATTTAATCCTATTACCACTAGAAGGAATTGATGTTATCCTAGGAATGGAATGGATGAATAGACATGGGGTACTGTTAGATATCTTTTCCCGAGCCGTTGAAATAAATTCTCCAACTCATGTTCATTCGGTCCTATATTTACCCCATCACCAATGCAACAACTCTTGTGCCTATGCCATGAAGGATATTCGTCTCGAAGATGTTCCTATAGTCCGTGAATATGCAGATGTTTTTCCGGACGACTTGCCTGGTATGCCACCCGATCGGGATATCAAATTTGTTATTGAACTGCAGCCTGATACAGAACCTATTTCAAAAAGGCCGTACCGAATGCCGCCTAAAGAATTGGCTGAACTAAAAATCTAGCTGCAAGAACTTCTGGACAAGGGTTTTATTCGCCCAAGTGCTTCACCTTGGGGTTGTCCAGTTTTGTTCATAAAGAAGAAGGATGACAGTCTGAGGTTGTGTGTTGACTACCGGCCTCTCAATGCGGTGACCATCAAAAATAAATATCCACTTCCCCGCATTGATGTACTGTTCGACCAGTTGGCTGGAGCAAATATCTTCTCCAAGATTGATCTTCGTTCGGGGTATCATCAAATTAAAATCCGGCCTTGTGATATCCCAAGACCGCTTTCTCAACCAGATATGGCATCTATGAATATTTGGTTATGTCTTTCGGTCTCACCAATGCCCCAGCTTATTTCATGTATCTCATGAACTCGGTATTCATGCCGGAACTTAACAAGTTTGTCATGGTTTTTATCGACGACATTCTGATCTATTCCAAGAACGAGGTGGAACATGAACAATACCTGCGTATTGTTCTTCAACGTCTCAGAGATCATAAGCAGTACGCGAAATTTTCCATGTGTGAATTCTGGCTGGACACAGTCAAATTTCTGGGTCACACCATATCCAGGGAAGGCATCTCAGTTGACCCCAGCAAAGTACAAGAAGTGATGGACTGGAAACTTCCTACTTCAGTTCATCAGATTCGCAGTTTTCTCGGCTTGGCGGGACTTCTCCAGAATTGCAAAACCCATGACAGAACTACTAAAGAAGGATGTCAAGTTTAAATGGGATGCGAAGTGCGATGAAGCATTTCATACATTGAAAGCACATCTAACCACAGCACCAGTCTTAGCTCAACCTGACAACAACGAACTCTACGATGTTTACTGTGATGCGTCAGGTACTGGTCTTTGTTGTGTTCTAATGCAAGACAATCGGGTTATAGCATATGCTTCCCGAGCTCTTCGGCCACACAAGCTAAATTATCCCACTCATGATCTTGAGCTAGCCGCGGTTATTCATGCTCTCAAGATTTGGAGACATTATCTTATGGGCACTCATTGCAATATCTATACCGACCATAAGAGTCTCAAATACATTTTCACCCAAAGTGAGCTGAATATGAGGCAACGAAGATGGCTGGAATTAATCAAAGATTATGACCTAGAAGTTCATTATCATCCGGGCAAAGCTAATGTCGTAGCCGATGCGCTCAGTCGTAAGGTTCACTGCAATTGCCTTTCAGTGGAGTCATATAATGACACATTGTGTGCTGTAATGCAAAAGCTGAAATTGGAGATCATTCTTCAGGGTTCTCTGACTCATATTTCTATGGAACCGACACTTTATGACAAAATCATCATGGCACAATTACATGACAAAAGTGTCGGTATCATCAAACAGAAAGTATTAGAAGGCGAAAATAAATACAAGTGTTTCCGTGTGGACCATAAGGAATCTTGTGGTTCGAGGATCGCCTAGTCATTCCAAAAAATCATGAGCTGCCGAAACAAATCCTGGACGAAGCACATCTCTCTAAATTTTCCATTCATCCGAGTAGCACCAAGATGTACCAATATCTCAGACAAAATTTATGGTGGACTCGCATGAAGAGACAAATTGCTAAATATGTCGCAGAGTGTTACACATGTCAGAGAGTGAAAGCTAGTCACTTGAAAGTTGCTGGAACTCTCCAACCTCTGCCAATTCCGTCCTGGAAATAGGAAGATATCAGTATGGATTTCATCGTGGGCTTACCGAATACCTCTCAGCATCATGATTCCATTTGGGTTATTGTCGACAGGCTCACAAAAACCGCTCATTTTATTCCAGTGCATACTGAATATTGGTCCAATAAATATGCTGAAATCTATATCGATCGAATTGTCTATCTACACGGTGTACCCAAAACGATTATCTCGGATCGTGGTACTCAGTTTGTGCCAAGGTTTTGGGAGCATCTCCAAGAGGCTCTCGGAACTAAATTAATTCGAAGTTCAGCTTACCATCCACAGACTTAAAAGAAAAATATGGGAAATTAATTCAAAGAGGAGAGGTCAAATAAAAGTCAAAGTATACAAAAGAAGTTAAAAGAGAAAGAAAAAGGAGTGAAAAGCTACTCAAAATCCAATTCAAAAATGTGCACAAAAATTTAGTTGGCGCATGAGAAGTACTTTAAATGACATGTGCTCAATTGAACTTTCAGCCAAAAACCATCAAAAATCTAAATAAAGTCAAAGTCCTTTTGTGCAAGTTTGGAAATTTAAAAATAGTTCAAAATGAGAGTTTCAAATGAAAATTTGCATAAAACAAAAGTTGTAGATCTTGAAAAGTTATGCAAAGTTGGTATTCAACACTTTTTCATTTCAGCCCTCTAAGAAGGAGATATTTTTAGTTTACCGAGAGGTCCCTGAACTTTTAGAAATCACAGATAGGCCCTCACCTCCATCTCTCCCCTCTCTGCTGCTCTGTTTCGCCCGCCGCCCGCCGTACGCCACCGGTGGACCTCGTCCACGGCGCGTCCGCGACCAAGTGGACCCAAGGGAGCTCTCCAGCGCCACCTGGCCTGCCTCTTGGCACCTCCCCATGCTAACACGCGTCCTCGGCGCACTCCCGAGCCGCCACGCCGCCCCGCCATGCAGCTCGCCGCCGAGCCTTCCCAGGCCTGTTCGGCTTTCCCCAGACGCCGCTCCCCTCGCCCAGGACTCCTCTCGCCTATAAATGGCCCAGAACCCCCGCCGTCACGCGACTTCCTCTCTTTCTCCCTTCTTCCACCGTCCGCCATGGCCGGCGAGATCTAGCTCGCGCGGACCGGCCACCACAGCCCCGTATTCCTCCATCCAACCACCCCAGCAGCTTCGCCACACTCCAGTTAAGCTCCACGCTCGCTGAATCAAGCCCAAACCCATCCCCGTCACCGTTCCCCTTCCGCGCCGCCACCGGCAAGCTCGGGCTCACCGCGGACCGGCCAACCCAGAGGGAAACCGTGCACGAGAGCTACCCCAGGAGCTTCCTCACGCTTTCGCGGTGCTCGTGCGCGTGACATTCCTCTACCCCGAGCCCTGCTTCGCCCACACCACCGGCGACCGAACTTCTTCTCCGCCATTAGCGCCGACGAGCTCGTCTCCGGCCATCTTCCACTTGAACGACTACAAGGGTGGGTGTTCCTCGAAGTCCTCTCTCTCACACGCCTCCCCATTGCAGCACTGGTAAGCACTGCCTAGCAGAACACCACCGGCAAGATGCAACGGCGGAGAAGGCCGGCGAAGGACCCAGTTGTAAGTTATTTTTTTCGTTCGAGGGTGTGTTTGCAAGTTTACCAGAGTATCGCAGTGAAATTTGAAAATGCATAACAAATCACATAAAAATCATAAAAATGCAAACTCAACTGATCTGGAATCCTTAAAACAAGATCTACAAGTTTTGTAACAACCAAATCTGCAGATACTCAACCAACATTTATCTATGGAAAAGAATAAGAAAACCAACCCATGCATGTTCAGGAAGTTCCACTCAACAAACGACCTTGATTTTTGAATATGTTATCACTAATGGAATTTTAAGCTCACAGTAAAACGATGGCATCCAACTAAAATTGTTATCTTGTTGGAACAATCAAGATTCTCAAATCTGCTGATGACATTCACGATTTAATGCTGGAAAACATATACATGAACTTGCTCTGGAATTTCTACTACACGCATGTGTAACTGATACCATGTTAATCCATAAATTTCAGAATTATTAGAGTTCCTTTGCAATATACCATGATTAATGCTTGTTTAATCAACTTAATTCATCATATATAGTTTTTATGCTCAGAAAAATCTATATTTATTTCCGAAGTTTGCGATCCAGCCTGAAAATTTTGAGCTACGGTTA